>NC_089266.1:1340000-1645376 GCF_963930625.1 Muntiacus reevesi
CATCCACCCACCCATCCATCCATCCATCCATCCACCCATTCATTCATCAATTCATCCATCCATCCATTCACATAATACATTTATGCAGAATTAACTAGGTCTAAAGCATAGACTCCAATGGTAAAGTATTGTCCCTCCCCTCATGTCACTCAGTTCACAAAAGGTTCATCACCTGAAATTTCTCCTTGAGGTGCCCCCCCCCCCATAGGAGGACTCCAACATTCTTCAAAGGACAGATGAACAAAGTACCTCTCTAGTTGCTCTTTCAGAGTGTAAACTGGTCTCTGACTGGGAAAAACAGAATGAGTACTGTCCCGCCACGGGTTCACCTAACTAAAGCTACAAAGGTAGGAAGCACCAGCATCTAGAAAATAACCTGAAGAGAACTACCTTTGATCCTGACTCACTTTGAAAATGTCACAGACCTCCAACCATCCCTCCTTCTACGAATGAAGACATCAACACCTACATCCTTTGTCCAGAAAGATGCTCCATGTTACCTGGACCAATCCAGAGGCCTCCGGCCAGCGCCCTTCATTCCTACCAGCTACTAATTCCCCCGGCATTGTGTAACGGGGCGAGGAGGCAAAAGCCAAGGAGAGACCCCAGCGGCCCTCAAAACTCAGGACCAAGAACAGGGTCAACAGAACGGTGTCAGCAGAGCCTCCCTGGGCTGGTTTGGCGGAGCAACCTTGAGGCAGCCCCTTGCAAGGGGCGGGAGGGGGCGGCCTCCAACTGCTTTAGAGACCAAGTCTAACTTGGAGAGACTGGAGGAGTTTCAGGAAGCCACTGGAAGCAACAAACCTGCCTGAAAGAACGGTGAGGAGGGGTGGGGAGGGCCCTTCTGAACTTCCCGAAGCCAACGGCGGCTCAGGAGGCGGCTTTTCTCTCTGGCTCTCACCCCAAGGGCTCCGGAGGGAAGCAGGCAGGTGTCACAGCTATGGGGTCATGTGCCCGACGCCCTGCCTTTGCCCACCCGGCCCCTGGCGAGCTGGAGGGGGAGGGGAAGCCCAGGACGGGGGTCTGAGGAATCAGCGTGAACCCGAGCGGCCCACCGCCCCGCGAACGCGGAAAGGCCTCCCCCACCCCGGGAGGAAGCAACTGTGGATTTATTTGGGAGGCGGCTCTTTTCTGAGTTGGCTCCTGCGGTCCAGCTTGCTCATGACCTGGGTGATGTCCACCGTGGTGGCCGCCTCCCGCGCCTTGGCTTCCTCTTCCAGCTGCCGGAGGATGACGGGGCTAGGGCTGCAGCGCAGGTGCCGCCGCATGAACGGGAGGCTCGAGCTGGAAGGGAGGAGGGGGCGGTCGGCAGAGGGCAGCACTGGACACCTGGCGGGGCGAGGCCGGCCTCTGGCGGCCCCCCATCCTCCGGGGAACCTCAAGGGGGACCCTCGGAGGCCCCCCGGCCGCGGGAGGACGGGGCCTGAGTGAGGCCCAGCTGCCATCAGCTCTCAGAGGCCGCCAGAAGGGCAGCGCCGAGCAGACACCACCCGCCGCAGCGTCGGAAACCAACGTGCCCCCTTAGCTTCCTCGAGGTTCTTCTGGAAAGAACGGGACAAGGGGGCCTGGCTACTGGAAGCCGAAGGGCTCTCGCCCCCCAGGGAGAACTGGGGCATTTGTTTTCAAAAGTCAAGGTTCTGGGAAGGAAGGAAAGCGCGAGGCCATCGCAGAGCGAGGCTGGACCGGCAGAGGAAGGGGAAGCGGCCGGAGGAGCCGGGGATGCGCTGGCGGCCCTGTGCGCATGCGCCGACTCCCCGGCCTCTTCCCACGGAGCACTGTGCGCATGCGCCGGCCCGTCCGCCTCTTCCGCCAGCGCCAACCTCGCATCGCTGTCCACCGTCTCCTCGGACGCCAGGACACAGCTCCGGGTGTGTGATGGAGGCGACCGTGAGCAGGCTTGGACAAGTCAGCCGCAAAGGGCGACTTCAGACCTAGGACCTCTCCAAATTTCGGGAGCATGTAACCCCTGGAGCTTCCGTACCTGCCCGGGGAGGAACCACGCCCCCACCTGTGAGCGGGGCCTGAGGCCCGGTCTCCCCACCACCCCCGCCTGCCTGCTTGGGGCGCCACTTAACTTGCCCTGGAAAGCTTCCGTTTCGTGCGCTGCCTCACGCCTGGCAGTCACGGGACACACTCACAGCCCTGCCATCCCCGCACAGCCACCGGCCGGGCTCCCCGGGTCCCCAGGGTGCGCTTACTACCCAGGGCGCCGAGAGCATCACCAGACCGCGGTACTCGACCCTGAAGCCGAGCTCTGCACCCGCGGTCCAGCGCCACCCCAGGCAAGCGCCCAGGCACCCCACACGAGAGCCCAGCTGATTGCTCAGATCCGTGCCAACCTAAAAACCATCTGGACGGAGGCACATGACGCTCCCCTCCCTTCCCCACTACTTTCTGGCAGGACGTCTGGAGCTATTGTGGCCGTTTCTTGTGGCTTAAAGAAGGAACTTTCAAGTCCCCAGGGACACTGAACTCCCGTCCTTACCCCGTAAACCTAGGAGAATAGCACCACCAAGACCTCCTTTCTCTCCTTTTCATAACAAGGCCATTATTCTCAAAAATGAAATCAACTTGGGGTCTTTTAAAGCTCCTCTGATAAAGGCTCTGGTCCAACCACCCCCTCCTTTGGACTGACTGGAGACGCTGGAAAAGCGCCTGGCGTGGGGCTGAGCTGACAAATGGGAAACATCTATTGGGGGGGGGGGGGAGCAGTCCTGGGGCTGGGAAAGCTCTGCCAAAGTCCCAAATCTTTGTTCAAGCTGTTGTTTGGTTGCTCTTCTGAATCTTAAATCCCTCTAGCGTTTTCTTTTTCGCCCCCAGAGAGTTCCAACTGCCCTTCGGGACGTTTTATCCTTTGCCCAAGGGCTGCCAGACGGACATTCGGACATTCACATCTCCAGTGAGAAAGGTGTGCATTAATAGAGGAACGGAGGGACTTGATGAAAGGCAGTCCCCTGTGATCAGCAGGAATAGTTCCCCTGTTCGTCCCCCGAAGGGCCAGCGCTTTTCTCTGGGAGCAATCTGCCCCCGTCTCCACAGTCTTAAGCCATCACAAAGGATATTATCAGGACATAGCTAAATTAACTCCTAAACACCAGTTTGGAGTGGAGAAGTGTGCCAATTAAAAGGCCAATGCGATGCTTCCATCTGTAATAAAGGTCATTATTCCATCTGATAATCAAAACTCTTTCAAACCAGCGTTAGGAGAACAAAACTGACTGGCAGTAATGACTATGTGCATCTCGCCAGCATGCTTTCAGAGCGTGATGAAGCCAGTAAGGCAATCAGACTCTAAGAATGCCTCCCAGTCTCCACATTTTCATCCAGAAAATATCTTGATAATAGCCATTTGGCTGAAAGAGATCCTCCTTTCCCTGTAAACAAAACAGCAGGCCATGAGTGATTTCAGCCCATTCCACTTGCCTTTTCTTTGTAGTTTCCTGGGGTTCAATCGCTTTGGCCAGCATCTCCTTATAGATTGGGGATTTTAAGTAGCGAGCATAAGAGTCCTGGCAGGAACAAGAGAAAAACGAGACTTGTGAGAAGGAATGGGTCCAGTCAAAAGAACACACTTGCCTTTTTCCCAGCCTACTCCCAGCAGCGAAATGGGAGTTGAGAGGATTTGTTTCCTTGTGCTCAAGGCATTCAGATCTGCATCTAAAGCCACGGTTCTCAAGTGTGATCCCCAGGCCGGCAGCATCCATTTCACCTGATCACTTACAGTGCTGTGCTGAGTTGCTCAGTCGTATCTGACTCTTTGGGACCCCATGGACTGTACCCCGCCAGGATCCTCTGGCCATGGGATTCTCCAAGCAAGAACACTAGAGTGGGTTGCCATTTCCTTCTCCAGGGGATCTTCCTGAGGTCTCCTGCACTGGCAGGCAGATTCTTTACTGTCTGAGCCACCAGGGAAGCCCAGACTCCTTTGTGTGGCTTTTTCCAGGGACCCTGGGCAGGTTCAGAGAAGTCACTTCCTGAATGCTGCCTCACTCAAACCAACTGCAAACTTCAGTCCCAACAAATACAGGAGAAAGCCCAGAGCAACCAACGGGGAATTGATTTTAATTTCCTGAAATGGTATCATTCTAAAGACTACATAGTGAGAGCAAAAGTCATGAGAACTGTGGGCAGAACTAACGGACAGACGGCCCGACAATCACAGAGAAAGATGCTCAACATCACTGGTCATCAGAGCAACGCAAAGCAAAACCCTCATGCGGTGCCACTTCACACCGGTCAGAACGGCCATCATGAAAAAGACTGCAAGCGAAAAAGACTGGAGAGGATGTGGAGAGAAGGGAACCCTCCCGCACGCGTGGTGGGAATGTAAGTCAGTGCAGCCACTATGTCAGGACAGCCCTTCAACTGCAGAGTCGGACGCCCTGAGAGGGCTTCAGCCTCAGCAGCTGCTCCTCCCTGGCCAGAGGGCTCGGCAGCACAGGGAGGGGCCAGCCCTGCAGCAGGTGGAAGACACAGCTGACAGCTCAGCACGCTACAGCAGCAAGGCCACCTCCACACTCCCCCTTCCCCCGCACCCCGGTACCCGGGGACGGGAGGACTTCCGGCCACCACCACACCTCCCCCTTCCCCCGCATCCGGGGACGGGAGGACTTCCGGCCACCACCACACACTCCCCCTACCCCTGCATCCGGGTACCCGGGGACGGGAGGACTTCCGGCCACCACCACACGCTCCCCTTCCCCCGCATCCCGGTACCCGGGGACGGGAGGACTTCCGGCCACCACCACACGCTCCCCCTTCTCCCGCATCCAGGTCCTCGGGACGGGAGGACTTCCAGGCGCACGCTCGGCCGGCCCTGCCTACCTTCTTCATGAGCATGTAGATGTGGGTCTGCGCCGCGTCCAGCACGTAGCGGTGGGGGTGCTTCAACCCCTTGACCGTGATGTCCATGGTCTTGCCGTCTATGTTTATCCACCGTCTCGCCCCGGGGGCCAGGAACAGCCTGAGACCCGGAGGAGAATGTCAGCAACCGGGAATCCCCAGGGGGTCCAGTGGTAAAGACTCCCTACTTCTACAGCAGGGGGTGTGAATTCCATCCCTGGTCAGGGAACTAAGATCCTATAGGCCGTGTAGTGCGGCCAAAGCTAAATTTAAATTTTAAAAAGAAAGCCAAACCAAGTCAGTGAATGGAACCTTCCCAGCTGCTCGGGGGAGGGACTGGCAGACGTGACTCGCCCCCCCCCCCCACCAACGCACACCCCCTTGGGTGAAAGGGGTCTTTTTCCAAGACACCTAAGCATCTGGACAGGTTGTCAAGCAACATTTCCTAGAAGCAAGACGACTTCACCGCCCGCACCGGGAATGTGAAGTGTGCTCAACTTTGGAATTCCCAACCTCTTAGAGAGCAAACAGTGGGCGGGGTGACCCCCGGCCCCCCGAAGCAGGGGGGAGGCGCCCACACGCGAGGTGCACTGGCTGCCTCCGTCCAGTCTACCTCGGGCGGCTCATGCTCACTTGTAAATCTCCTCCGCCTTCTCCTTGACCTTGGACTGATCTCCGTACTTCAGGTCCTCACAGGCTTCCCAGAAGCCCAGGTTCTCCCCTGCGAGGGGCAAAGTGTGGACGCCATGAACAGCCAGACGGGAGCCCGGATGGGAGGCGGGGGAGGGAAAGAAGAGAAGCGGTCAGCCGGCATGGATCCCGCCCTGAGCCGTGAGAGCGGGGGTGGAGGTGGGCCCACAGGCGCCTGGGTGCTCCGGCCAGGGGCCGGGAGAGGGCATGAACCCAGGGAGCGCGCCGAGGGTGCCTCCTTGGTGCACAGAGACCCCGCCTCTGAGAGCCCCTGCAGGCCGTGTTCCCTCCAGAGCCCCTCACAGATACGCTGCTGAAGCCGCGACCCTGAAGGACTGACTCTCCGGGAAGGCCTGGGGGCAGGGGACTAAACACAGGGCCCCCTGAACCAGAGACCCTGCCCCTCTGGGCCCAGAAGGAAAGCCAGGTGCCCCCCTCCTGTGTCCTTGCAGCTGCATGCTGTCTAACTGGTGCCCAGGCACCCAGAAGTGTGAGCACCTAGAACATCACCCCAGGTGGCGGTGTCACCCGAGAAAACAAAGGCAGTCACAGCAGTGGGAAAGCAGGAGTCTCTGTGTGTGTGTGTGTACACGTCTGTGTATGTGTGTGTTCACGGCTGTGTGTGCACACGTGTGTGTGTACACGGCTGTGTGTGTACACGGGTGTGTGTGTACACGACTGTGTGTGTACACGCCTGTGTGTGTACACGTCTGTGTGTGTGTACACACCTGTGTGTGTGTACACATCTCTGTGTGTGCACACATCTGCGTGTGTACACATCTGTGTGTGTGTACACGCCTGTGTGTGTACACGTCTCTGTGTGTACACGCCTGTGTGTGTGTACACATCTCTGTGTGTGTACACATCTGTGTGTGTACACGTCTGTGTGTGTGTACACGGCTGTGTGTGCACACATCTGTGTGTGTACACGTCTGTGTATGTGTCTGTATGATGTGTTATACACCTGTGTGCATGTGTGCCCACATGTGGACACATGTGTGTATGCTTGTGTCTGTATGTGTATGCATGATGTATGTGCGTGTCTGCACACATATGTGCGTGCATGTGTCTGTATGATGTGTGTGCAGACACATGTAGATGTGTGTGGCTATGGTATGTACGGTGTGTGTGGACACATGTGCATGCATGTGTCTGTATGGTGTGTGTGCAGACACATGTGGATATGTGTGGCTATGGTATGTACGGTGTGTGTGGACACGTGTGTGCATGTGTCTATGACTAGTGTGTGTGCCTGTGGGGGGGAGTGAATCATGTGGGGAAATGTACCACACCATCCCTCTGCTCCATTTCCATATTCTCTGGAAGCCTCCCGGGCATTTCTGACCAGAGAAGGCTGTAGGAGCCTAAGCAAGCTGACTCTGTCCCCTAACTCTATAGAGACCCTTCCTCTCTGGCATAAAATCCAGGGAGTCCTGAGGACCAAGACCACCCGCAGGAGCAAGCAGGCCAGGATGCTCTTGAGTGACAGCCACTGGCCTTACTTCAAGGGCCCCGGAGACCACCTTGCCCACAGCAAAAGACAGTTCATTGCTTCGGAGTAAAACTAAATGCACAATTGTTCACAAAAGTCAAAAGGTGGGAACGACCCAAATGTTCATCTGGACAATAGCGGATAAACACAAGTGGTGCCTACGTACAGTGAGCGTTATTCAGCCTGAAAAAGGAAGGAAATCCTGATACAAGTCACAACACGGATGAACTCTGAAGTACGCGGTGCTAAGTGAAACGAGCCAGACACAAAGGAACAAAGCCCGTACGATTCCATTTAGACGAGGTCCCCAGAGCACTCAGACGAGAAAGCAGAATGGTCTCCAGGGGGGTGGGGAGTTAGCGTTGAAAGAGGACAGAGTTTCAGTTTGGAAAGATTAAAAAGCTCTGGCGATGGATGGTGGTGACAGTTAATTTCACTGAACTCACACTTAGAATGGTTACAATGGCCAGGCTTGTGGATATTTTATCAGTGTAAACAAATGAGCTCACAGAAGTGTGTCATGGATGTTCACAGCAGTACTGCCCATAACAGCCAAAAAGTGGAACAACCGAAACATCTGCCACCTGAGGACTGGACACACAGAAGCTGGCGTATTCACAGAATGGAACAAACACTGTTGTTCAGTCACTAAGTCGTGTCCAACTCCTTTGCAACCCCATGAACTGTAGCCTGCCAGCCTCCTCAGTCCATGGGATTCTCCAGGCAAGAATACCGGATGGAATTCATTGCCATTTCCTTCTTCAGGGATCTTCCCGACCCAGGGATCGAACCCACGTCTCCTGTATTGGCAAGCGTATTTTTGCCACTGAGCCACCAAGGAAGCCAGAATGGAATATTATTTGGCCACTAAAAAGGATGAAGCAGTATTACATGCTTCAACACGGAAAGACTTTGAAAATACTATCCTAAGTGAAAGAAGACAGCAAGCCACATATTGTATGATTCCATTTATAGAAAATGTCCAAATCCATGAAAGAGGCAAATCCATGAAAATAGAAAGAAAATTAGTGGTTGCCTAGGACTGGGGCAGGGAGCTGTGGGGAGAGAGGAAGACAGAGGAATAGGGAATGACTTACATGGGTTAGGGTTCCTTTTTTAGGGTGCAGAAAAGGTTCTAGAGTTATATAGTGGTGGCTGTTGTGCAACTTTGTGAGTCTAATACAGAGCACTGAACTGCACACTTTGAAACAGCAGGTGGATTATACGGTCTGAATTTATAACGTGAAGCATATCTCAATTTTTTAAATTTTAATGAAATGGACTGTTTACTTGTTCTTCCTGTACCAGAAGCCTTGGGGATCTCATCCAGAGATCCTCAATAGTGCTCTTTTTTTAAAATAACGGCAGGAAATCTTAAGAGATGAATTTTCACTGATGCCAAGTAACCAATGGATGGGATAAGCTCAGGGTGTGGTTCGTCAGCCGGCCACTAGATGTCGCCCGGCCCACTTCCTCGCGGCGTGCTTCTGCCCCAAAGCAGCCCCCTCCCATCTCTGGGTTTATCACATCCTGGCAATCAGGCTTAGTCAAGAGAAAAGGCTTTTCCAGAATCCCTATTAGAACGTAATTTGCCACATCAGGCAGGCACACAGGCTCATGGCACGCCCCACGGGGTAGTTTCAGGTGCAACTCACAGGCCAACGGGTCTCGGGGAGCAAGGGAGGGTCAAGGGTGCCCCGGGGCTCGGGACCTGGCGGGAAGTAAGAGGACCAACGAGAGCCAGGATTTCAGGGCAGGCGGTGATGCCCACGGGATGTCCCACCCGCGGGACGCGGCCCCAGTCCGGCCTCCGCTTTTCCCGGGTGCCTCCCCGCGAGCCGTATCTAGGAGGCTGCAGGGCCCCCGCGGCCGGCACATGAAGTGTGGGCCCAGCAGTGGTCCCCAGCCTCTCACCACCGGGGGCCCACCTCATGGAAGACAGCTTTTCCATGGACTGGGGGCGGGAGGGGGAGGGACGGCTTCAGGCCGATTCGAGGGCATTATATTCATTGTCCACTTTACGTCCACAGACTTCCCTGGTGGCTCAGATGGTAATGGATCTACCTGCAGTGCTGGAGACAAAGGTTCCATCCCTGGGCCAGGAAGATCCCCAGGAGGAAGAAATGGCAACCCACCCCAGTATTCTCGCCTGGAGAATCCCATGGACAGAGGCAGGCTTCAGTCCATGGGGTCGCAAAGAGAGACGCGACTGAGTGATCAACACTTTCCCTTCATGTCTACTGTTACTACGACAGCTCCACCTCCGGTCATCAGGGTTAGACCCCCAGCCCCACCCACTCCACGCCCTGCACCTTAAGGAAGCAGACTGGGAGCTGAGATGGTGGCCCTTGATCGTGGCCACATGTTACAGTCACTGGGGGAGTTAGCAAAACTTCAGAGAGCCCACCCCAAACCAGTCAGAAAGGAACCACTGGCAGTGGGGCCCAGGCGAACTGAACAGGCAGCCGGGGCGCCCCGTGCTGAAGAAAGCCAGGCGCGTGGCGGCACGGACGTGGGGCTCGTGACGGGTGACCCGGGGCTCAGGGTGAGCAGGGGCCGGCAGCCAGAGGGGAAGGTGAGTCACAGCTCACACGGCTTCCGTGAGCAAAGCGACCCCCCCAACCAGGGAGCCCAGGGAGGGGGCGGGTCCGGAAAGCTCCCGCCAAGAGCTGGCCCGAGCAGAGCCCCGAACACCCCTGCCAGCATCCTCCAGCCCCAGGCTAGACGTGCAGGAGTGTCTCCAGAAGCAAATGTTTCTATTAAGAACCAAATCAAAGACCCACCGCTGAACTCCTTCCTGAGAAAGTGCTGGAAGCTCTGCCGACCCTTGGGGTCCCGGATCAGCTCACTGAAGTTGAAGGCCCAGCGCTCCACCCGCATCTTGGTTGGGATGTCCACCCTGCAAGGACCACCGCGTGTAAGTGCTCCAGACCCCTGGGTGTGCCGGCGGCCGTCTGCGTGGGGCGAGGGGCTTCGGCCCCGCTAACCTCCACGCGGCCCCTCCCCCACCCCTGCACAGACACGCCAAGTAACCCCCTGCTCGGAAAATGCAGCCTCAGACGCGTCCCCTGGGCCTGGGGTCAGGAGCTGGCTGCCCAGGGTGGGGCTGTGGTGGGGGGGGTTGCCCCGCTAACCCTTCAGGTCAGAGGGACACGCACGCATCCTCCAAGGCCTGCAGAGGCGAGGGCTGGCCACCACACCAGGCCCAGATTCAGGTGGCCTCTCTTATCCAGACCAGTCCATCCTAAAGGAATCAGTCCTGAATAGTCACTGGAAGGACTGATGCTGAAGCTGAAGCTCCAATACTTTGGCCACCTGATGCGAAGAGATGACTCATTGGAAAAGCCCCTGATGCTGGGAAAGGTTGCAGGCGGGAGGAGAAGGGCTGACAGAGGGTGAGATGGTTGGATGGCATCACCGACTCGATGGACACGAGTTTGAGCAAACTCCCGGAGATGGAGAGCAGAGAAGCCTGGTGTGCTGCGTCCATGGGGTCTCAGAGTCACGACTGAGCGACTGAACCCCAACAACAACTCTTATTCTACACACTGGGAGAGACACACAGGCTGAAGGAGACCATCCTCATAACCAGAGCCGCCCGAAGATGGTTCCAGAGTCCTGGGCCCTGCAGCTGACCCCCGACTCCCATGGGCGCCCTCCTTGCCCCGTCAGCTGACCACAGGGCTACGCGGAGAAGGGGAAAGGGCGCCCCCCAGGCCTGCTCACCCGGCTGCTCTGAACCCGGGGTGCTCCGCAGGCCTCAGGAGCCGGCGGCCATGGTTTGCTCCTGACGCCCCGGCCCTGCCGCCTGCCCCACCTCATGCCCTCACTCCTGCCCCTCCTCCCTCCTCCTCTCCCCTCCTCCCCCCCTGAGGGGCCCTTCTTCCTCTGTCAGCTTGGCTTTCTCATCTGCAGTTCACCCTTTGCCCCCTCTTCCAAACAGCAGATTTATGTAGCAAGAACCCCTCAAATTTCACAAATAGTGAAGAAATGAGTGGTGTAATTCCTCAAGGCAGGTTGAGGGCTCTGCCTTCCTGGAACTTATTTTTACTCTAATTAGAAATCAAGAATGGAAAGCCATAGAGATGACTGTTTCCTTTTCAAAAACCACCTCTGTATTGTTAAAACAGAGTTACCCTTTGACCCAGCAGTTCCATTCCTAGGCACACACCCCGAGAAATGAGAAATATACGTCCATGTGAAAACGAGCCCATGAACGTTCATAGCAGCACATTCACAACTGCTAGAAGGCAGAGACAACCTGAATGTCCATCAGTTGATGAATGGATAAACAAAGTGTGGTCTAGCCATAAAATTAATATTTTTCATCCATAATTTGAGATTGAGTACTAATATCTGCTTCAACATGGATAAACTTTGAAGGCATCATGCTAAGGGAAAAAAGTTAATCACAAAAGACCTCATATTGTACGATTCCATTTATATGAAAAGTCCAGATGAGGCAAACCTGGAGAGACAGACAGTTTAGTGGCTGAGTAGGGCTGGCGGGGTTTGGGGGATGCAGACTTGGGGTAATAGCTAAAGGGTATGTGCGTCAGTCGCTCGGTCTTGTCTGACTCTTTGTGGCCCCACGGACGGCAGCCCGCCAAGGGCCTCTGTTCATGGGATGCTCCAGGCAAGACTACTGGAGTGGGTAGCCATTCCCTTCTTCAGGGGATCTTCCCGGCCCAGGGATCAAACCTGGGTCTCCTGCATTGCAGGTGGATTCTAAAGGGTAGGGGTTTCTTATTTGGGTGATGGAAATACTTTAAAAATTGACCTGTGGTAGTTGCATGATTCTAGTCAAAATCACCAAAACATACACTTTAAGTGAGTGAATTCTATGACACGAAAATTGTCTCAAAAAGTTTCTTTTAAAAGAACACAGACATCTCGAATACGTACAGTTTGGCATTTAAATCCCAGAACTGGGTGTCGTCTGTTATCCAAGGGTTGCTGGGGAGGCAGCCCGACATGATGGCGTCGTTGGATGAAAACTGCTCGCTATACTTAACGATCCTCAAAAGCAAAAAAAGAAGAAGAAGAAGAAGATGTGATTTCCTAGAAGTTCAACACCCCAGAGACCAAATCAATCACCACTCAGGCCGACTGAGCAGCCTGCCCTCCATCAACTCTGTCCATGTGGTTATATACTTATTATCATCTTCTCAGAGAAACACGAACAGTTCTCGGGATCGGCAGGTGCTTAAGAGTATCTGTCCTATTCGAGTCATGAAACGAAACAGCGTCTCCCGATCGGGAGAGGTTGGCGTCTCCCGACTTCTCTGTACTTGGTTCATAAAATACGGCCTCTTTACCCTTGATCGTGAGTCTTCACAATGCAAAGCTGATTCTGCATGCATTCAAACAGGGGTCTTGGCACCATCTTGGAAGCACGAGGTCTCCACGGACTCAGTGAGGTTCTGTCACCACCCTGGGGTCCACCCTCTGTCAAAGATGCCCGCGTTTGGGAATTCAGACCCATTATTCAACACTGTGGTCTCGCCAAGACAAACGCAGGCAAGCGCTAATCCCTTCTAGCTGGGTTAGACCTCCTGAATCAACACGTGTCCTGGCGTCTGGTAGTTTGGAAAAAAAGCTGCCAGGTGTTCACCCTGAGGGTGGGCATTGCATCCCCAACATACACACAAGGCGCCCGCCACAAAGCCTGCCCGCCGCCACGAGGGACTGCAGAGCAGGACCCGTGCCCCGGAGACACAGCAGAGCCCGGCTCTGAGTCCCGCGTGGAACTCAAGGCCCCGGGCTGCACTTCTCACAGGACCTTCTTATTCCCATCAGACCTCCACCGTGGAACAGCGGGAAGACGGGGGGAGACACGTGCCCACAGGTCCAGACACTAATGGTGTCAGAATCATGGCAATGAGGCTCCGAGACCGTGAGTCTAAAAGTATCCTACAGCCTTTGAGCCTCCTCTAATGGACTGTCCACTTGGTTTCATGAGACTGACTTTCTGGAACAGGTCAGAGTAGGAATGCCCTCTGAGAGATGGGATCAAGGCAGCCTGAATGCTTAAGAAATCAAACATTAACTTCCAGTCTCCCCCAATAGGATTTTAATCAAAGGCGAACAGTGGATGTTTATCAGTGCCGCTGAACCATACCATCTAGCCCGTGAACGCCTCCCCCTTCCGCACCCACAGACTGTCAGCGCCTCACCCGCCTGATTATCCCTCACCCGAGACCTGGAGGCCGACCCAACTTAACCCCGCGAGACTGCTTTTGCCTCTTTCCGTCTTCAGGACTCTCAAGCCAACCACGACTTGTCAAGTCCTCCTTGAGGCAGAAGTTCTCCTGCCTGACGACCTGCCAACCTCAGCAAGAGCAACAGGTTAGAGACCTACCCTCCAAGGGACACGGACGACTTCACCGTGGACCTCATCAGGGCCTGTCGGTAATACATGATCTGCAAGAGACACAGTGGTTAGACCGCCCCTCCCGGGGTGTCGCCAACGCCGACGCCCAAACGCAACTCTGAACTAGAAGCTGCTTCCCCATCCAGCACCCCATCCCGCCCCCTCAAGCCGGCCACCCAGGGCCCCAGGAATCGGGTCTGCAGCACACAGGGGACCCCAACTCCACATGAGCAGCCTTAACTCATCATGTGTTGTCTCAGAAAAGACACCACCGGGGAAAAGTGCAAGTTCCAAACCGAGACAAAGGCTTAGCATTTCCCCAGATGCCTCTGATGCACAGAAGATCTACCCTCACGGCCATCGATACCGGCCCATCTGTCCTGGGCCCTGGATAGAAGGTCTGCCCACGCAGTTAGCCCGTCACCCTGGACAGACGCTGAGCTCCTCTGACTCTAAGAGCGGGAACCAGGGTGCGGGCACCCACCCACATCCCTCAGATCTGCGCCTTCGGAGGGTGCTTCATGTCCCGCGTAGAGCTCAACCCCACGCACATCTTACAAGACATGCTTTGGCGTTCTGTGCCATCCATTACTTTGTAGACAATTGTCTGAACCTTACACATGGTTCTCATTTCATCACTGAGTGCAGAGCAGGAAGCCAAAGCACATATAATTTGTTAGAGGATTAAAAATCAGACTTCCCTGAAACTGGGAGGCTAATTACCTCTTTCCTGACAGAAACCACTGTCTGTTTCTGTAAAAACAAAGAAGCAAAAACCATTATACAGACGTCATGAAATCATCAGAGTCCAAATACCCATTTGAAACATAAAAACCCTTCCCCAAGAGAACACTGCCCATCTTTGTTTTTTTTTACTTTAAAGACAGAATTTCCCCATCACCACTTGTTCCACCCTATTCTGCACAACTGCTGGAGAATTAGATCAGTTGAGAGGTTTGGTGACAGAAGGGGGTGCTTTGCAGCTATAACTTTATCCTACTCTCCTAAAAGCCAAGATGAACCGAAGACCACACTCAGGGCTGCTCCCAATCCACCACGGTGCCTACAGAACACCCGGTGGGGGAACTAGCCACTTGGTCAGTACTCGATGTTGCAGGGAAAAGCCACGCCACCTAAAATAAAGCACACACTTCAAAGACTCAAGACCAGCCTCCAATGCAAGCTGAGCCATTAATGTGGAAGCGCTCACCTCGGGCTCCATCCTCGGTCTGGACTTTCACAGCAGAGGAAGGACGGCTCTGAGAGGAGCCCCCTGTTTAGGATCCTGGAAGCTCCCGGAAACCACTCAGATCTGCCTCCTCCTGAACCTTCCTACTACCTGACACGCGTCCCTGGTACCACATGTCTGCCCCATCCAACTCTAGGAGGCTTGGTGCAGCCGGTGCTTCCGAAACCAGGTTTCCTAGGTTTGGTGGCGTCCAAGGCCCGCCTAGTGTAACTCTGACAGGTCAAGCTGAGCATCGGCATTCCTGGCGGCTAACACCCTGCTGCCGCGTGCCACCGGGTTTGCATCTCAGGAAAAGTCCAAGGAGGACACGGTTTCCTTTAGCCGGCTGGTAAGGTAAGTCCTGGGCCAGAGCCCCGTGACAAGGAACCAAGGAGGGTCTGAGCTGGAATGGCCACATGAATCTCCTTTCTACTTTGCATCATTTTTTTTACTTCGCATCATTAAATTATTTTCATGTGATTGCTTTTCTCAGGGTGGGAAGCTAGGACAAGTGATCTCAGAAAGGCAACGTGTGACTTCCCTGGTGGTTCAGGGGAATACAGCTTCCAACGCAGGGGATGTGGCTTCGACGCCTGCTCGGGGAACTGAGGTCCCACGCGCCACAAGGCAGCTGACCACCGGCACCACAGCGAGAGTCCGCGCTCCGGGGGCCACGGCCAAACTGAGACCGGACAGAGTCAAAGAGAAAAGGTAAATGCTTTCTAACGCAGGAAGGCAGCGCTCGGGCACACCTCTCTGATTTGACCCTCATCCCCACACACACCTCCTCCTTCGTCGCACTCCTCACAACCAGAATTAGCTACTGTTTGCGCAGCTCTCTGTTTAACCCACGCATCGCCCATCAGGCACTGCTAGGAGCAGGAAGACCACGTTCATCTTCCTGAGCGTAACGAGGGGCACGGAGGAGACGCTGGCTAAACACCAGACACATGATGACGGCTGTGTGCTTGGAGGCTGAGGAAAACGGAGGTGCATTGTAAGGTGAAGAGAATATTATTCTGCTTAAAAAACTGAGAACACTCTCCAAGTGGCCCAAATATTTTGGCAATTACGCTAATTATCTGTTCCTATGCTCTCCTAACACAGGGCTGGGGGAGAAGACACACATTTCAGGTAGAAAAGGACCCCAGGGTCAGGGTGGATTTGCATTCAAATCTAATATAATCAGATGCTTCTGTTCAAGTCATGCCAAGTGGATTAAGAAGAGCACCTACTGGTTTATGCCTTCTGCTCAAAAGAGAAGCTGGACTTTTGTGTGATAATAATCAGAAAAAAATAGCTAGGTACAAAGCAATTTACACCTCTCTGAGCCCTTAGAAAGCTTAAGGGAGGGAGGTTTTATTATTCTAATTTTCGGCCAAGGAAACCAAGGTTCTGATGTCTCCTGGTGGTAACTGGCTGAACCAGGATTCAAACCCAAAGCGGAGAAGCAGGGCTTCCCTGGTGGTCCAGCGGCTAAGACTGCGCTTCCACTGCAGGGGCTCGGTTCCATCCCCGGTCAGAGAGCTAAGATCCCACATGGAGCACAGTGCGGCCAAGAGAAAACAAGAATAATAGCAAGAAAGGCTGAAAAAAGGCTGTTTGAAAACAAAAAAACCTGAGCAGTGATCCTGGAGAATCAGAAAACGGTCCGTTCTGTTCACCAGTTCCTCGCTTGCCCCTGAAGCTGAGGCTAGTGCCGAATGGAATGCCCCTGTCCAGCCACGAGACACTGCTTCATATAAAACAGATAAAGAATGAGGGCCTGCCGTGCGGCCCAGGGACCTCTCCTCAACAGTCTGTCGTGGCCCATACGGTAACAGAACCCAAAACAGAGGAGATGTGTGTGCACTGAACTGATTCACTTCGCTGTACATCTGAAGCTCTCACCACACTGAATCAGCTACACTCCAATAAACACGAAAAACAAAAAGAGAAACGCAAACCAAAAAAGAACGGAGCGCCCCGTCCAAGGGGAAGCACACCCCTGACTCACTCTTTAATCAACACTAACGACGGCAAGACACACTCCCAGCTGGAAGAGAAGTAAGCCCTGGGATCTCACACACAGCCCGGTGACCATCATTAACGACGCTGCATCACGCGCTCAGAAGTCGTGCAGAGCACAGATCTTAACTGTGACCCCACAAAGCCGCAATTACGTCAGGGGTGGAGGTGTGACCGCATTGGTGGAACTCACTTTGCCGTATCTATTCGCATCTAACCACCCACTGTACCCCTGAGATCTGCACACGTTATAACGCCAATAATATCTCACCAAGGCTGGAGCGTGGAAACGCTGACACTGGTAAAGACTGCAGCTGTACTCGGCGTGCCCAGCGGGCAGCGTCTCAGACGCCCTCCCTCGGTGCCCAGGCCCCAGGACGAGCCACTGTTTCCAGCCCTGCGCCCTGTGTGGGCAGACACGGACGAGACACGCAGTCCAGCCTGACCACGGTCTCTGGGCCCCCGGGGGGCCGGCCTCACACACCTCCAGCCACCAGCACACTCACTTCTGGTCTACTCGGCATGGTCTGACTTCGGCCTGATGCCTGTCATTTCCGGGGCCACTATCTCGGTCTTCAGGGTGTTAAACTTTTTTATATTTTAATTCCCTTCTTGACTTTACTGTCCTTTCAGGGCACTGGGCTTGCTGTGGGCTTTCTGGTTCCCCCAAACTACCAGTGATCTCCTGGAATCGGACTGCAGCGGGTTGCCTGGGGTCTAAGAGCTTGTCCATCTCCACTCTGGATCACCCGCATGGGTGTCAGCGTTTATTTCTAACTTTAAGAACTGATGTCCAGCGTGGGGTGGAGGAAGGTCCAAGAGGGAAGGGATATATGTACACATATACCTGACTCACTTCCTTGTACGGCAGAAATGCAACACTGGAAGCTACTGCACGCGTGCTAAGCCACTTCAGTCATGTCTGACTCTTTGTGACCCCATGGACTGTAGCCCACCAGGCTCCTCTGTCCGTGGGACACTCTAGGCAAGAATATTGGAGTGGGTTGTCATTTCCTTCTCCAGGGGATCTTCCCAACCCAGGGATAGAAACCACGTCTCCTGTGGCTCCTGCATCGGCAGGCAGGTTCTTTACCACTAGCGCCACCTGGGAAGCCCAACTATTAAAAGAAAAAAAATTATCATTTAAAAAAAACAACCTTCTGTCCATGGGACCTGCCTCCTCTAGGTTAACATGCAGGGAGTCTCTCTCCTGTCTGGAGAGTGTGTATCTTGGCAGTAGGAGAGCGGGTTCTGGACTTCTCTGAAAAGACAGAGAGAGAATTTGACAGGATGGGGGCCATTAAGAGTATCGACTTTCTGGGTCAGAAAGGTCAAAAGCCCGGTTCTGTCACTTCTTGGCTACCTGACTCTGGATAAGTTATCTGGCATCTGCAAGCCTCTGCTTTCTCATCTGTAAAGAGGGACAGAAAACGGGGATTGAGTGACATAATCCGGAGTGACTGGCGTGGACGGGACCCTAAGCGCTGGCTGCTGATGAGGGCTCAGATGCTTCTGCCAAGAACGCACAGGTGCCGCGCTAGCCCCGGTCAGGAGGCAAATCGGGATGCCCAGGCAATACTGGGGATACAGTCACAGCGACAGGAGGATCTGCTGTTACGTGAAATTTAAACTTAACTGGGCTTCCTGTATTTTATCTGCTAAGCCTCAAACCTATCACCATGATTATTACTGTCCATACAGAAAAGGCCACGTGTGCGTGTGCTCAGCTGCTAAGTCATGTCAGACTCTGCAACTCTGTGGACTGCAGCCCGCCAGGCTCCTCCCTCCATGGGATTCTCCAGGCAAGAATACTGGAGTGGGTTGTCATTTCCTTCTCCAGGGGATCTTCCCCACCCATGGATCAAACCTGCACCTCCTGCATTGGCAAGTGGGTTCTTTACCTCTGAGCCACCAGGGAAGCAGAAAAGGTCGTAAGAAACGTTCATGTCAATGTATGGCAAAAACCACTACAATATTGTAAAGTAATTAGCCTCCAACTAATAAAAATAAATGAAAAAAAAATACTGGAGTGGTTGCCATTTCCTTCTCCAGGGGATCTTTCCAACCCAGGGATGGAACCCGGGTCTCCCGCATTGCAGGCTGACTCTTTACCATCTGAGCCACCAGGGAAGCCCATTACACAGCACACACACGTATTTCTAGGCAATTCTAAGAAAGCCGTCTCCTGGTAAGACTAGAGACAAACACGTCTTGCACCCGGGAAGGCACGCACAAACCCCGCTGGCTCCGCAGCTGGTCCTCCCGGGGTGAAGTCACCGCTTCATACAGCCCAGGGAGGACGCGTTACAGGGGGAGCACTCCACCCAAGGGATCTTGGCATTCTCTGCATTCCTGGGATTCTGACTTGGGATTTTTCCAGAGCTGCCCAAATAGGGACACGTCCAGAGCCTGTTTACACACAGCCCTGAGACCCAGACGCAGGCTGCAGACGATGGACTCAGGCAGGAGGCCTCAAGGTCCCGCCCTGGGGTGACGGGGACTGAGGCCGGGCAACCCTGGGGAGGGCCGAGCAGGTGCCCTGGGGTCAGGCAGGCAGGCAGGCATCTGCAGAAACAGCAGTGAGGGCCGGGCAAGCCGTGGAGTGAAGCGTAAGGTGGTGAGGACCCCAGAGACGCCGGCAACACAGGCCTCGAGAGCGGAGGAAGCCAGAAACCAGGAAACCCAAGAGCTGCAGCGGTTAACGCAAAGCAGACCGGAAAAGAGAGGGGGGCAGCCAGCCGTCCAAGGAGACGAGAATCAGAGGCTGTGAGCATCGGAAGGAGTCCTTGTGCCGCAGTGTCCTTCCCGATGGGGGCAGGACTAACCGCCCGGCTTCCAGGGGACCAGGGACCTAGAGAAGGTTCTAGAACAGCAGAGCATCAAGGCAAGCACGGGCCTGCTGAGCGTAGGGCTGGGGGCCTGAGCACAGACCCTGCCATGAAGAGGGCCCCAGGCGCAGGGCCGCAGGGCGCGGTTGGGGATGTGGAGGCGGTACCGGAGGAGCAGGGGCTACGGACCCGGGAGGACCCACACGCCCGCTGGCTGGCCCAGCCTGAGCAGACGGCTCAGTCTCTCTGCAAAACGGAACTGGCGCGACCTTTCTCACCACACTGCTGGGAGAAGAGAATAAACTCCAGCAAAGCCTCCAGAAGCCGCATAGTGGACACGCCAACAGGACCCCGAGGGGGCTCGGGGCCCGTCAGCTCACACCTGGCCTCACCAGCCCCGAGAGTGTGTCCGGGACGAGCAGCCCACCCCCACGCCTGTCTCCCCAACTGTGAACACAGACGCCAGAGCTCCCGCGTCACGAGCTGCTTGCTGAGTCCGCACGGAGCCCCGGCGGGGCGAGGCACCCAGGGATGCCCCTGCCACCGCTGGTCGCACAGGAGCCAGAGGAAGACAGCTGTCTGTCCCCGGCTGGCGGGGACACACGGGGCGAGGGGTGTCGCTCGAGGAGGGCTCCTGGCCGGGGCTCTGCAGGGAACATCGCGTCCCCAGAGGCCGGAGGGGCCACCAGTGTGGACGGCGCTGCTCTCCGCAGCCGTCCACGGGGCCAGGCGGGGCGGTGGCGCTGGCGCGGGCCTGCCTCAACCACCAACAGTCAGGGCAGAGGGATGAGAAGAGACGAGCATGCAGGGGAAAACCTGGGGTGAGGGAGAACCCCCCAGATAGGGCCGAGGGTCTCGGGGCCCCACAGATCCGGTCTCCGGCAGCAGAGAGACGGTCGTGACAACAGTGAGCGCTGCTGTGCCCAGGGCCCCAAACCCCGATCCCACTCCAGACGCTTGGCATAAATGACGTCGCTCAGGCCCTGAAAGAGGCACTATCCACATTCACATTTTACAGACAAGGAAACTGAGGCTTTGAGCTCGAGAGCTTGCCTGAGCCACAGCTTGTCCGAGATCACACAACTGCAGAAGTCGGGAGCGGGCCTACCCTGATGTCAGAGCTCCCCCCGGCCCGTCACAGAACGACCTGGAGACCCTGCTGCAGTCCAGGGGAGGGCCGGCCCGGCTCCACCGCCCACAGCCAGGCTGGGGCGGGCCGCCACTCAGCCTGCTCCCCGTGGGGACAAGTGCTCTCGGCGATAAAGGGCGCCCCACCCGCCCCGGGGCGGCGGGACCAAGAGGACCCGCTCCCTGGGTCACCCCGCTCCACCAGCTCCTCCCAAGGCTGGGCGGCACCGGCGGCCACCAGCCAGAGCAGAGGCGGGGTGTCCCCCAGGGCCCCGGGCACCTGCCAACCCCAGCCTCTGTCCTCTCTCCACGGTGTTCACAGGTCTTGGGTCATTTGCTTCTGTTTACGGAAGAGAGGTCTTTCCAAGAATTTACAAATTGTCAGAAACGAGCCCTGTTCGAACCAGCACCGCGAGGCAGTCTCTGAAGCGAGGCGGAAACCCCACGCCTCTGGACACCCAGTCCCCGGACACGCTGCGCGCTCCCCACACCCTCCGCTCGGGCCGACGAGCAGGGCCCCGGCCCAGCTGCGGCAGAGGGCGCACACCGGCCCTGGGCCCGGGCGGGGGCCGGGAGGGGCCCGCGAGCAGGAGAGCTCCAGGGCTTTGTCCTTCTTAAGGCGCCGGGGCAGCCGGGTGCAGACGAGGCGGGGAGCTGGTGGGAGAGAGACAGAAAGACAGTGGGTACCCGGCTGCGAGGCCCACCGGCAGCGCGCGCCCCCCCCACCAGCGCCCCCCGCCCGGGGCACCGAGCATCCCTGACACCCCCCCCCGCCCCCGCCCCCAGCGCCCCCCGCCGCCAGCCCACCCGCCCCTGGCACCGGGCCGCAGCCTCCCCAGCCGCGGCTCGGGCTCCGGGCTTTGCCCAGACAGGGGCCCTGAGAACCCTGCCTCAGGCAGGAGGGGCTGGCCACCCCCCGGGCAGTCGCCCCACAGAGCACCCCCGTGAGGCCGCTCCCTCAGCACCTCAGCCACCCCGCCGGGGCCCGCCTCTGCCACATACAGACACACACACAATACACATGCACACAGAGACACACAGCGTGCACACACACACACATGCACACACACACACATGCACACACACCCATACAGCGCACACACACACAACACACATACATGCACACATACACAATACACATACGTGCACACATATATAGAGAGAGACACGATACACATACATACATACAGATGCACAGAGACACACATACAGCGCACATACACAAAACACACGCATACATACACACAGAGACACACATACACGTGCACACATACACACATACAGCGCACATACATACACACATGAGATACAGTGCACATGCATACATACATACACACAATACACATGCATATGCACATGCATACACAGACACATACACATATATACACAAAATACACACAGAGACACACATACAGCACACATATATACACAGAGAGACACATATACACACGATACACACACGCACACATATGATACACACATACACACAATACACATGCATATATATACACACAACACAGAGGGACACACAACACATACACACACACAGACATACATACATACACATGATACACAGAGAGACACACACATACAACACACATGCATACGCACAGACATATACACACCACACACATATAGACACAGATACACATACAATACACGTGTACACACATACACAAATACACATGCACACACACAATCCACACCCCATACACACATACACACACATACACATCCATAACACGTGCACGTGCATATACATGCACACAGAGACACACATAAATGCTCACACACATATACATATACATACATACACGCATAACATACAGAGACACATATACACATATAATGCAAACACATATACACGCATGCATATATACATAAAATACATACACATACATACAACATACACAGAGAGACATACATGTACACATGCCATACACACTTAAAGATGCAAACACAGTATACAGGTACACACATACACACATACACACAATACACACACACATGCGTGCTGTGTGGCTGGTCAGACTGAGTGACGGGCCTCCCTCCCCCAACACACAGGTTTCCAGAGCTGCCAGTCATCCATTACAAAAGCAAATTTCCCTGTTCAGTATTTTCCTTGATGATGCTGTTTCCATGGCAACCAAGCCGACAAGGCCTGGGCAATTATCTGTCATCTGACGCACGGAATGTGAAAAAGGCTGCTGACGGTGCCAAACATGTATCAAGGGAGGGGGGCTCTGAATTAGGGACAGGGGGCCCGGTGGAGTCCCCGAGGTGCCCTCTGGGTATGGACACCCTCCATGCGGACCCCGCCCAAAACCCGTATGCACTGGTGGAGGTCGCCACAGTCATGCGGAGCTCCGGGTCTCCGTGGGCAAAGAACACAAGTCAGACCTCCTGCCAGCATTTCCAGGCACTGCCAAGGCTTACAGGTGACACACGAGGCTAACGAGGCCCCTGGCTGCTTGCTGCTAAAGACAGCGGTGGACAGAAAGCAAGGGAGCCACCCACAGCTAGTTTAAGTGGAGATAGGCTGGTTTACTGGGACCCGTGTTCTCAGCCTGGACAGTCTTGGCACCCAGGGCCACCAGATGATGTCTGGAGACATTTCTGGACTGGGAGGCGTCAGGGAGAGGCTTGGGGCTACAGATATCCAGTGGGGGAGACCAGGGGTGCTGTGGAGCACCCCACAAGGCACGGGACAGCCCCACCAGAACTATCTGCCCCAAATAACTGTGCCACGCCTGGGAAACCCTAAGCAGGGTGTCCTCTGTTTCAGCAGCTTCTGAACCACATTTCCTTAAATAAAAACCCATCATAGGAAATGGTTCATCATCAGCCGTGGCCTACTGGGGAAAGGGATCTTTAAAAAAAAAAAAAAAAAAAGCAAAAGATGCGAAAGAAAGTGGAGAGATCAGGTCCTGTCGTGTGGATTGAGGTTTAAACCCAAAGTTGATTCAAGGGTTATGAGCCTGGGCCTAGTGTCTTTGAGGGGGAAGGGAATCAGTGGAAACGGTGTGCAAAAGGCCTGTTTGTGCCTCTCTGGCTGAAATGGGTTGGTAAGTTTCATCAGACTTTTAAAGAGGGAAGTGATTTAGGCATCTGAAAACCAACCATCAGACCCCACGGTGCTGGCCTCCCCTCTCTGACACCAGAGCACACAGGACTCGTCTCCCTGGCCGTCTCAGAGCGGAGGTGCCACTGCCCCACAGACGCAGACAGACACATGGACACCCGCCCAGCCTAAGGCCCCCTGACCCAGGCCCCGCCCAATGCACGCAGCAGGGACTGACCTGGTTTACCTGGTCTTCATTTGGATTAGTCACTCGGTCCAGGCCGTAGTCCAGCACGTTGTTCACTCCTGGCTGAATGAGGAAAAAAACAATGTAAGGACCACTTTAGGGAGAGTCTCCGGTGTCTGATTAACTTTGGATTCTGGCCAAGCTGCCCACCGTGAGACCAAGCTGAGGGTTGTGGCCCAGCCTTTGGTTAGCTATAGGGGTGTGAGGTTCCCCAGGTGTGTAGCGGGGTGGGGGGGTCTTCCACCACCACAGCATCCCCAGAGGAAGGGAGGGAGGATGGATGGATGGATGGATGGATGGATGGATGGATGGGTGGGTGGTGGTTGTTGTTCAGTGACTAAGTCAGATCCGACTCTCTGTGATCCACGGACTGCAGCACGCCTGGCTCCTCTGTCCACTATCTCCCAGAGTTAGCTCAGATGCATGTCCACTGAGTCAGTGATGCTATCTAACCATCTCATCCTCTGCCACCCTCTTCTCCTTTTGTCTTCAATCTTTCCCATCATCAGGGTCTTTTCTAGCGAGTTGGCTCTTCGCATCAGGTGGCCAAAACATTGGAGCTTCAGCTTCAGTCCTTCCAATGAATATTCGGGGTTGACTTCCTTTAGGATGGACTGGTTTGATCTCCTTGCAGTCCAAGGGACTGGGTGGATAGATGGATAAATAAATGGATGGGTGGATGGATGGAAGGATGGGTGGCTGGGTGGGTAGGTGGGTGGATAGACAACACCAGACTGGATCGGAGTTCATGGGATTGGCACAGGGGCCTCCCGACCGCTCTGCTCCACGGTTCACTGCTCTGGAGAGTTCAGGCTTCAGTCAAGCTCCCAGAAGTTCTGATCTGGATTCTGCTGTCTCCCAGTTGGGAGGAGGATCTTGGAAACGACTTCTCCTCTCTGCCCTGAGAACCAGAGATGACCCCTCCTGTCTGTCTGGTTCTTGTGAGGATTTAGCATGATGGACGCTCACAAGAGATGGTTGCTGTTACCAGGCAAGGCCTCGTGTTCACCCTGAGAGCCCGGTGGAGAGGCCTGGCCCAGAGCTGGTCTCCAGCTCTGCTGCCTCCACCAGGCCGCCTCCCCGGCCAGTCCTGCTCCAGCTCTGGACTCCTTCGGGCCAGCAGTTCAGGTCTTTCACTTCCTCTTTTTGTTTGGTGCAGGCAGCCATCTGGGACCTCCCATCCCAGGGAGACGGGAAAGTCTTACTCTCTCTCTCACACACACATACACACTTGACCCACACTCTCATGCAGTTTCTGGGACCCCAGAGGCAGCTGGAATGACATCACCTCAGAGCTGATGTCAGGGCACAGGAAACAGGGGCGAGGGTGGCCGTCAGCAGACGGGGAGCCGCACGGCTGCGTGCAGCCCAGGGTGGGCGCTCTGAGTGCTCCTGGAGAGTGCTCCCGGTGAGTGCTCCCGGAGACGTCTGACGGCCTGGGCTGCTGGCCTGTCAGTTGGATCGCTCCATCCCCGCCCGAGACAGACTTCAAAGCAGATGCTCCTCATCCCAACGCTCCAGGCCACCAAGAGGCTGAGAGGAGACTCAGGGACACCCTGGTCTCATCCCCAACTCCCGGTCCAGTTCCGATGGAGCAGGACAGCCGGGAGGGGGCTGGGGTGCAAGAGCGGCTTTGTCTGCTCACGTCTGTTCACATGTGCTCACATTTGCTCATGTCTGCTCACGTCTGCTCATGTCTGTTTACGTCTGCTCGCATCTTTCACATGTGCTCACGTCTGTTCACGTCTGCTCACAACTGCTCATGTCTGTTCACATGTGCTCACATCTGTTCATGTGTGTTCACATCAGTTCACGTCTACTCATGACTGCTCACATCAGTTCACGTCTACTCATGACTGCTCACATCTGTTCACGTCTGCTCATGTGTGCTCATGTCTGCTCACGTCTTTCACGTGTGCTCATGTCTGTTCACATCTGTTCACATGTGCTCATATCTGTTCATGTGTGTTCACATCTGTTCACATCTGCTCATGTCTGCTCACATCTGCTCTTTCACATCAGGCCTCGTTCTGAACACAGCTCCCCAGGGCCGTCCACGAGGGGGCAGGTACCTCTGAGCAGCAATCACACGATGCTCTAATGACCAAGGAGGTGACAAAGGCCTTGCACACCCAGTGACACCACGTGACGCTATTGTGGGAGGCAGAGGAGCTCTCCAGGAGGGAGAGAGGGGCCTCCAGCTCTAACGGGGAGTCAGCACCAGCCCTGGGGCCCTGCTCCCTCATCAGCAAAATAGGACTAACTACAGTGCCTTCCACATGGGCCGAGAGGTGACATGAGAACGTGTGCGCAGGGACGTCCCTGCTGGTCTGTGGCCAAGACTCCGTGCTCCCAATGCAAGGGCCCGGCTTCCACCCCTGGTCAGGGAGCTGGACCCCACACGCCGCAACCAAAGACCCCGCGTGCTGCAGCGAGGACCTGAGACAGCCAAAGAGAGAGAAGCTTCTTCTAAAGGAGAAAGAAATCACACAACGAGGCCTAGCACGCAGCCCAGGCCAGCACGGCATCCACACCAACGCCTTCACAGATGGAACGTCTATGGGCTGTCTGCTCTGAATCCAGAAAGAAAATGAGCAAAACGGCCAAACCCTGATGGGCACCAAGCTCAAACAGTCCAGGAGCTTGGACACCGTGGGAGACGCAGGTCACTCTGGTTCTGAGAACTCGGTTCCGGGTCAGGCACAAAAATCAAAGGAGGACAAGGAGGAACTCTGTTCTGAACACCTGACTTCGACTCCCTTCGCCTGCAGCAGTCGGGGTCCGACGCAGGCGTGAACAGAGACAGCGGCGTTCCCCGTGGCGGCCACAGCCTCTGCCGCGCTGGGGGACGAGGTCGGCCTTCCCGGGAACGAGCTGACGGGGCACCTAGCCGTCACGACTGGTGTCTCTCGGCCACTTCCCGCCCCCGAGCCCCGCGCTCAAAACCACGAGGCTGAGCACAAGCTCACCCACTCCTCCCGTCCTCGCCAGCGGGACCGGACCCGGACGAGGAACGGAGAGGCGGTGAAGAAACGCCACGGCATGGCCACCGCTGCGAGGCGACTCCGGTTCCCGCAGCGGGGGGTTGCTTCTGCCGTGAGGCCTGGGCTCTAGTTCTTTCTTCTTCTTCTTAATTTTTTGGCCGCAACGTGCGATGCGTGTAATATTAGTTCCCCAACAAGGGATTGAACCTAAGCCCCTGCACCGGGAGCAGAGTCTTAACTGCTGGACCCCCAGAGAAGTGCAGTTTTTTCTTCTTAAATTCTTTTCCCAAGGCATCGAGTCCCAGCCCTCACACAAGACAGACTCATTCTGGTCCCTTGGTTGGGGAACTTCACTCCATCCTGACACCAACGGGCGGGCCGTGGGCAGACTCCATCCAGACAGTCAATTTCCTCTTCCAGCCAGAGGGACCTGGGCACCAGCCAACACTGAGCTCCTGCAGATTCAGCTCCAGCCCCAGACGGCCGAGCCGCCCGGGGTGGGGAGTACGGGCAGGGCAGGCGGCGTGAGAAGAGGCGGGTGAGCTAGGGGGCGGTACTCACAGGGCATCGGTGCACCAGCCAGTACGCCTTCTCCTGGCAGTCCAGCGCGAACCTGTCCACCTTGTTCCGCTCCTTCCCGGCCCTGAAAAGCCACAAGCCACGCTGCAGGCCAGAAAGATGCTGCATCTTTTGCTCACTGATGCACCCCCTTCCCGATGGCCCCCCTTCCCGATGGGCCCCATTCTGGACCACTCTCCCCATCTGCCCAGGTAAGCTGTATTTGCCGTAATAATAATGACGATGGTGAAAATAGCAAACCTTAACACCACACTTAAGTGCTGAGTACCCTGCTCAATACTTCTATACATACTGACTCATCAAATCCTCCCCGTGAGCAGCCCAGGGACTGAAGCAGAGAGAGGCTGAGACCCGACTGAGGGCCACGGGGTCACCAGGGGACAGAGGCCAGACCTGAGCTGGGAACGGGCCCTAGAGTCCAGCTCCCCCAGAGAGCACGGGGCGCGAGGCGATAGAGGCCCCACGACGAGCTGAGGGTCAGACCATCCCCGCCCGCGCCGCCCCTGCAGGAGATTGGAGGACTTTCTGGGCTCACATTCGCCCACCGGCTTCCGAACTTTCCCTGTTCTGACAACATCATCAACATCCGAGAGCGGGGGCGGCCGGCAACGCGGGAGCCTGCACGGGGAGTCCCGGCTTCTCTCCAGCATCACTTCCACTCTGCTGCTTCAGAGAATTTGCGCCAAGTCAGGGTCTTCCTGAGCCCCCAGATTCCCGGGAAAGGTTACCTGTGTTCCTCCCCATCGCAGTCTCCCTGACTTCACAGGTAGGAAACGAGGCCGAGCTCGTTATCCCACCGCCGGCCCGTCAGCGCTGTTTCCACGGCAACCTGCGCTCCCTCAGGGAGGCTCGTTCTCCCAGCCAACGCAGGATGACGCACACACCCTCTCAAGACTCGGTCGGCGGGCTCGTGTGCCAGCTCACGTGTTGTGAGTAACTTCAGAACACCCAGCCAGCAAGGTGGGCGGGGAGGGCCCTTCCTGTAGGGTGCTCTGCAACCTCCTCTGGAGTTAACTACAAACACTGTCCCCTTGCCAACCTAAGTGGATCTTCTACTGGGTTAACTAGCCAGGAAGATGGGCCACAGATGGCCTGGGGCACTGGGGACTTTCCGTAATGCTGGCAGCCCTGGAAATACAGTCGAGGGCTAATTTACTGCCGTGTCCTCTCTGGCTTGCTCATCTGCAATGGAGGTTATTGTAGGAGAGTCTGAGGAATGGGCTCCAAGAGAACCATGGGCCAGGAATTATCTTAGTTTGTCAGTTTATGATCTTTAAAGCAAAAGTATTCCTTAATCAATCAATTATTCACTCACTCCCACAGTCATTCAATGTTGTATTTATTGATCTCCACTCTGATCCAAGCACTGGGAGAACCAGACTGTGAAGGTCTGAATGTTAGCAACTCTCCCCCAAGATTCGTACACGAAAGCCCTAGTTCCCAGTGTGATCGTACCTGGAGGCAGAGCCTTTAAGAAGCACTTAGAGTTTAGAAGCAGTTAGATGAGGCCATGTGGGTGGGGCCCTTGGATAGGATTAGTGTCCTGGACACAGGAGACACAGGCCAGCCTCCTCTCCCCACCACCCACACCCCAACAAAAAGACCACCAGCCACCTGCAAGCCAAGAGGAGTCGCCATCAGAAACCAGACCCTGGCAGAACCATGAACCCTGACCTCCCTGCCTCCAGGCCTGCAAGAAAATGAATGTCTTCTGTCTAAGTCACCCAGGGAACGGTATTTCACAACGGCAGCCTGAGCAGCGTGACACGCAAACATGTGTCTTGCCCTTGAGTAGCTTCCGGTCTAAATGTCACAGAAAGAGTCAAGAAATAAATGTGAAATCACAAGTTTCGCTGTGTGCTCTAGGGACACCCTCCGTGTACTGCATGCAGCATCAGGGACGGCCACTGGGGTGCTTCATAAATCTGTCTGTGGTTCCCCCCACGGTGAGGTGGGTCCGTGTCCTCCCCCACAGAGACCGGGTGGGGATTTCCAGCTGTCTTAACCAATAGAGCACATCAGGAAGACGGCACCGCGCAGCTTCCGAGGCTGGGCCATCACAGAGGACTGCTGCCACCTCCTTCCCTGTGGTATTTGCCCTCAGAGCGTCCGACCACCTGTAGGCGGTGAGATGCCGGATGCTGTGAGGAAGGCCCAAAGCAGACCTCCTGGAGAGACCCCGAGGGAAGGAAGGGATGACTCCAAGCCCTCCTCCTCACGGTGGACGTGGGTCACAGAACCGTGCATGTGTGCTCAAGCGCACAGTGTCCAGCTCTCTGTGACCCCACGGACTGTGGTCCACCAGGCTCTTCTGGCCGTGGGATTCTCCAGGCAACAAGACTGGAGTGGGTTGCCACTGCCTTCTCCAGGGGACCTTCTCAACCCAGGGATCGAACCTGCATCTCCTGCATTGCAGGTGATGCCGTGGGATTCTCCCAATATTGGAGTGGGTTGCCATTGCCTTTTCCAGGGGACCTTCTCAACCCAGGGATCAAACCTGCATCTCCTGCATTGCAGGTGAATTCTTCACCACTGAGCCAGCTGGGAAGCCCTCAGAACTGCAGACAGATTTAAAAAGCACCACAGGGGCCATCCCTGATTCTGCATGAGAGTGCACAGAACATGTCCTTCAAGTTCACGACCCAATATGTAATTTTATATTTATTTCCTGACTACTTGTGTGACTATTTCGTGACTGCAACCACACGAGAGGCTCTGATCCACAACCGTCCAACTAAGCCGTCCCAAGTTCCACAGCTACAGAAACTTCCTTGAGAGGTGAAACAGCTGTTGCCGTTTTGAGCACGAAGCTTCAGGGCGATCTGTGTGCAGTTATAACTGCTCATCAGAAAAGCTTCTTTGATTGGGACTGACGTAGACACGCTACCATGTATAAGACAGACAACTAGTAAGAACCTACTAAAAAAAAAAAAAAAAAAAAAAGAACCTACTGTATACACAGGGAACTCGACTCAATACTCTGCACTGACCAACGTGAGAAAAGAATCTAAAACAGACGGGGCATATGTGTGTGTGTAACTGAATCACTTTGCCACACACCCAAAAGTAACACAACGCTATATATCAACCACTGTTGTGTGGCCGCTCAGTCGGGTCTGACTCTCTGTGACCCCATGGACTGTAGCCCGCCAGGCTCCTCTGTCCATAGACTTTCCCAGGCAAGAATACTGGAGTGGGTTGCCATTTCCTTCTCTAACTACACTCTGATAAAAAAATTTTTTTAAAGAGATAAACTTCTTTGAGCTCGTGACATGTGAACTGAGGCTGCTCACCACCCGGCAGTCCTGAGCAGAGTACCCGCTCCCAATCTGCTTCCGCTAACACATCCAGCCTCACTCCTGCATTCTCTGTGCCAGCTCCCGGCTTCAGGCGGGCACCCCCCACCCCGCCGCTCCTCTCCCTCCCCCCCCACCCCACTCTGGATACCCCCCTCCGCTGCCTCCAGGCTCACTGCTGCTTCTGCAGCTCCTTCTCAAGCCCACACGTGCACCTCACCTCACTGAGGCCTTGTGACCTGCCTGCTTGCCTGCCAGGCTCCCCGGACAATGCCTCTCCCTTCCCTACGCCTAGCCCGCTGTTTAACACATAGACGCCCAATAAAAGCTAATTTTTTTAAAAAGAAACAAGGAAGGAAGGGAGGGCAGAGGGACAGCAGAGGACCAGGGTGAGCGCCAACTCACCGGTACTGCTCTCTGGCCTGCATGATGACGAAGTCCCACTTGTAGTTGATTTTTTTATTCAAGAAATTGTAGTTTTCCTAGAGGAGGAGGACAAAACAAGAGCACTGAGCCCAGGAGCTCTGCCGTGTGCAGTGGGGCAGGGAGCCCTAAGTCAACCAGGAGAGCTAGCCAAACACCCCCCCCACCCCCCGTGCAAAGGCCGTCACTCACAGGGTGATGCCAAATTCTCACCAAGCTTTCACAGCAAACAGAAGCCACAGGTGGGCTTGGATTTTTCATTTTTTTAATAAGTGTATTCTAATCTGATTAGGAAGATGGGAGTTATGTGGAGAAGAATGTGGAAAATTAACAGTCAACAGCAGAGCACCACAAACCCACAGAGCTACAACCTGACACTGGTGTGATGCCGGCCCCTCTAGACACGTGTTTGGGCTGCCCTGGTGGCTCAGACAGTAAAGAACTTGCCTGCAATGTAGGAGCGCTGGGCTCAGTCCCTGGGTCGGGAAGATCCCCTGCAGAAGGGAATGGCAAGCCACTCCAGTATTCTGGCCTGGAGAATTCCATGGACAGAGGAGCCTGGAGGGCTACAGTCCACGGGGTTGCAAAGTGTTGGACACAACTGAGCAACTAACTCTCACTTTCAAGAAGTAAACACAGCAAGATTGTTGCCATCTGCCCAGAAATCTAGCCTTTTGAGGATGAGGGTGCCTTCTTTGAGAAATCTGACTTATTCTCCCCAAAACAAAAGCCTACACTGCTGTTTTCCCGTCTCACACTCAGGCTCGAATCTCTCCATCCTGGACCTACAGATGGTCATACTGAGAGATGTCAATCAGACAGAGAAGGAGAAATAGCGTATGACACCCCTTATATGCAGAATCCAAGAAGAAATGATACAAACTTATTTACCAAACAGAAAGAGACTCGGCAGACTTAGAGAAGGAACTCGTGGTTGCCGGCGGGGAGGATGCTGAGAAGGGGTAGTCAGGGAGTCTGGGATGGACGTGTGCACACAGGTGTATGTGAAATGGACAAACAGGGAGCTGTGCTCAGTGCTGCGTGCCAGCCTGGACGGCAAAGGAGCCTGGGGGAGAATGGATACGTGTGCATGCACGGCTGGGTCCCTTTGCAGTCCACCTGACACCATCACATTGCCAATCCGCTATACTCCCGCAGAAAATAAAAAGTGTGTTTTTTTTAAAGTCTGTGTGTCGCAACATTGTTAATCCACCATCCTGCCCTGTCCTGAGAGGTCACTCACTCAGTCGTGTCCGACTCTTTGGGACCCCGTGGACTGTAGCCTACCAGGCTCCTCAGTCCACGGAATTTTCCAGGGAAGAGTACTAGAGTGGGTTGCCATTTCCTTCTCCTAATCCACTACACTCCAATACAAAATAAAAAGTGTTTTTTTTAATCTGAGCATCCTATAATGTGCATTATCTCACACATTAAGTCCTTTTATTTGGGGACAGAGAAAGGAAAGTGGTCGCTACGGTGTCCCAGGAGTTACTGAGACAAGGGCTGAAACCACAGCAGGAGAAACCGTAACACAGCGTGGGGGAGAATTTACTCCAAGCAGCTGCTTCCAGATGTTCACATATGGACGGATGACGGACTGACGCGGGATGGGAGATGGGATGAGGGATGATGAAGCACGTGTGCGTGGAGTGACAGGGGAAACAGCTTGAGACCACGCTGCACTCCATTACAAGAACCCACACTTGAAGCATCTCCTACCTTCTCATATTCTTCTAAGATCCCTTTCTTCTTGATATTTCGCTTGGCCAGATAGATGGCTGGAAAAGAAAATGACGGCGTTTTCCACCCTCATCACGTTTCAAAACCCCTCTATGCACGAGGCGGCCGTGCTCAGCGTGGCAGACAACGCTCCCAGACCCGCTCCCATCCCCCAGGAGCCACTCCTAACACAGACGAGGACGGACATAAAGGTCGTGACGACCGCAGACGTCACCAAGATGCAGCGTGCAGCTAGGCAGCACGCGGGGCCCTCGCCAGGCCCGGGGTGGGCGCGGTTTACCGTAGTCGACGTCTTCGGCCGGCCACTGCTGGGTGGGCCAGAAGTACGGCGTCTACGAGAGAAACCAGGGGGCAGGCTGATGCAGGCTGTGCGCCCCGGGCCCCTGCCCCATGGCCCGAAACATAAAACGGCCTTCGCCTCTATCACTGTTTCTGCAGATCTGGGAGGACGTGACGCCAACCGGTCACACCTCCAGACGTCATCCCACCCTATGAACGCACCAGGTCAAGGCTGAGGCTCACCTGAAATCGGTAGAGGCTGCTGTCGGGCTTCAGAGTGAGGTTCTTGGGGTCTTGCAGGGGGTAAATGTAGCCGTACTTGACGATGAAGTTGCCCAAGTTCTGGGCCTCTGGGGAGGAGCAGGTGAGACAAGGAAGCTAAGAGCAGGGGCCAAGGGCAGCAGCTCACCGCCCCGCCCCCACACAGCACCCCAAACGCCAGGACGGGCAGCCCCATCCTATCAGCGCTTCACTAAGAAAGTGGGAGCAGCGGTTCCTGCCCTTCGCTGTGCACAAGTACCAGCTGGGGAGACGGTTCCAGAGAGTCCCCCAGCCTGGTCGCCCCAATGACAGCTCAGGACATCTGGCGGGGAGCCAGTGAGCCCCAGGGCTGACGGGTGCCAGGTTTGGGGTGACAGATGGGGACTTCCTGGAAGAACACTGTTGGGCCCGTTGGGTCTGGAGAAACCCAGGAGCAGGGAAAGTGTCTCTGACCAACAGACCCTTCTTCACCCTGTGAGAGGCAGGAAGGGGCGGTCGACTTCTGCCCCAAGCTGGACTCTGCCTGCATCCCGGGTCCAGATCCTCGGAGCTCCCCTCCACACTTCACAGGCATCATTTCCTTCCAGGCCAAGTATACTGTGCATCACCCCCTGCAGGAAGTCCTTCTTGACTGACTCCTCCCCAGTTACTCCTCTGACTTAGTAGTAGCAGTGGTCGTGTTAGTCGCTTCAGTCATGTCCGACTCTTTGCAAACCCATGGACTGTAGCCCGCCAGGCTCCTCTGTCCATGGGATTCCTCCAGGCAAGAATGGAGTGGGTTGCCATTCCCTTCTTCAGGGGATCTTCCTGACCCAGTAATCAAACTTGGGTCTCTCGCTTTGCAGGCAGACTCTTACCATCTGAGCCAGCAGGGAATACTGTGACTTACACACTCTCAGTATTTTGTATGAAAAAACAACTGTGTCCCCGCGGTTATCACCCCTTCCATTTTGAGTCTGGTTGTTTTACCCACGAAGGCCTCATCTCACCAATTAAAAGGTCAGTTTTTCAGAGACACAGGCTGAGCCTCACCCAGCTGCGCCCAGATACGCCCCGGGGTGATGCGCCCTGAAGCCCTCGGTCGGCTGAGGACAGAAGGGGCTCTCACCCAGTCCGGAGATCCACAGGCGCTGGCTGATCCACTGGAGGACGTCATTTCCTGCAAAGCAGAAGGGTCTGGCCAATGTCTGAGCCTCCCCGACACCCACACCAGCCTCCACGCTGCCGCCCAACTGGCGCCTGCCTGTCCAGCCGTGGTCTCGTCCTGCTGCTCAGATCTTTCAGGGACCTCCCTGCACCCCACCCCCAAACTGGATCCAGTCCGAACCCCCAGCCCATAATTCAGGGCCGCCCATGCTGTGAGTCCAGCCAGACTTCCACCCACCCCCCAGCCTTCACCTCTCTGCGGTACTGACTCTCTTTTCTTATTGATACAATAACGGGTGCCTGGACTGTCATCCATCAAGAGGGAAGAAAACAGATGAAGTCTTGACCATTGGGAAAAAAACAGCCCCAAAGCAAGCTGTCCATGGCGCTCTGGATGGAGCTCAGTCCCGGGAGTAAATGAGAACCCAGGATGGGAGGAGAAGGGGGTGCGCCGGGGTTGGGGTGCTGGATCTCTAACGCCCCTAAGTTCCCCAGCAAAACTCTGAGAGTCGGAGATACATGCAAGCCTGACTTTTCAGGTCATCGTAAAGGCTCCTGTCAAAGCAGAAGGACGAGCCACTTTCTGAGGAACACTCTGGACTCTCGTTTACAAACGCAGGCCATGGAACAGGGGCTCTGTCTGCCCTCGCGCCCTACACATCCAAGGGCTGTCCCGGGAGCAACGCAGACAGGAGGCCGGCGAGGAAGAGGGCGGGGGGGCAAACGGGGACAAGATCGGGGCACAGGGAGCCCTCCCAAGGATTCTCACTGATCCCAGGGCCGGGACAGGCGGAGTCCCACCAGCCAGCTGAGTGTGGACGCGGGACCTCAAGGAAGCTGCGTGTCTCCTGCTCGGTGAGGCCCCCGGCCCCTCAGCAGGACACGCTCCTTGGAGGTGGCAGCATCGTCTGGGAACAAAGACGCACCCCAGCTCCGACGGCATCGTGCAAATGCCAACCACCACTCTTTCTAGCAACCCCAGCCTGCTTCCCACGGGCTGAGCTGGGTGCCCTGCCTGAGTGGAAACCGGCCCATGAATCACACCACGGCGGGGAGCCAGGGCCTGAACCCCACGGCCCCCCCTGGGGTGGGGGCACAGCACGGCTGAGGGGGGCAGCCCTACCCGCCCCTCCTCCACACGCCCTGGGGGCACACACGTCCAGCCACCCACTCCCCGCGTCCACGTGCCCACCGTGACGGCTCCCAGAGGGGCCCCTGTCGCTCTTGCCTTTATTCAGCCCCTTGCTTATTCAAACGCAGACTTCCCCTAAAATCCGACTTAAAATCCCAAGACTGGGTGTGTTATCAGACGGTCCACCCCACGTCTCTACACAGAGGTGTGCAGACCAAGAAAAGGAGCGCCACCCCCCCGCAGCTGACAGCAGACGGCTTAGCACTCCCCACCAAGGAGCCGAGGACTTTCGCATCCACTTGGGCGCTTCCTGAAATAGATCAGATGGGATTAGGGGGCTCCCGGGGCGTCCACCGCGTGATCTGTGCTGATCTCAGCTTGCACGTCAGCCCTGTCGTCCCCTAAGTCCCGGTCACCTGCTCTCCGAGGAGGCAGTGGCGCTGACCCAGTCTGCTCTGATCAGCGCTGATGCGGCATGACAGGGCTCCCCCGGGCCTCTGACTGCGGTTGGGATTCACCCGTGTAGGAGAAACGAGGGGGATCGTGGCTGAGTGGGCAGTGCCCCAAATCCGGGAACCGAGGGGGCCCCAGGTGCCAGGAAGGACAGCGGCTCACACACCAGACAAGGGATGAGAGGCTGGACGCTGGACTCGTGTGTGTGGGGGGAGTGTGTGCGTGTTAACTCTGCCACTGCAGTGCAAGAGCAGCCTCTGACAATACATAAATGGGGACGTGGATCTGTTCCAATAAAAGTTTATTCGCAAATACAGGACAGGGGCTGCTTCTGGCCCGTGAGCTCTAGTTTGCCAGCACCTGTGTGTGGTCTGTTCAGGCCAAGGCCAAACTGCCAGATACCTTACCCGTCATGGCGTGAGGGATGCTGATGACCGTGACCTTCTGGTTCCGCACTCTGACCCCTGTGTCTGGGTCCTGCATGTCCTTCACGAGGGCCTCGATCTGCAAGACAGAACCGCCCGGGTCAGCTGAGCAGCACCGAGGGAGCAAAAGACGCCAAGAGGAACGTGGGGCGCTTACAACCAGGAGCCCACTGCCGTCTCAGGCCGCTGGGCCGGCCGAGCGGCTCACAGGAAAGGGGCGGGAGGAGACGCCCCCGGAGGCTGGGGGAGGGTGCTTCTCTTGGACAGCGGCGGGGACCGAGGCGCCTCGGGCTGCAGGAGGCACCACTTCTGGACTCACGCCCGCCCATGAACCTGGGACGCGCCTGTTCCTCCCAGGGTCGCCCGCCATTCAGACACGAGAGCCCGGCGCCCCGCTGCCCCATTTCCCACGTTAACTCCCAGAAGAAAGTCCACGTTTATCCCAAAACTTGTATGAGATGAAATGGCAGCACTTCATGGAGTCCAGGTGCCCATACATTGGAGAAGAAATAGAAACCCAAGTTATGAGTTAGAAACCTGAGTTTCTCCAGCAGAAAGTCAGGGAGTTTGATTCCTTCTCTTTGCATCAGAAAAAAAAAAAAAAATCTAGTTACAAAGGGTTTGAAGATAACCTTCAGAGGAGGAATAATGAGAGTTATTTTAAAAACACAGTGAGGGGAGTCAGATTTCTCCCTGGCAGATGCCACACTTCTCAGAAAAGGGGGGCTGGGGGAGGGGGAGCAGCACGGGGACCTGGAGAGCACTCGGGGTTTGGGTCCACCGTTCTCAGAACGTTCCCCAGGGAAGTCCCCCGGGGTCTCTCCAGGCAGGAAGCCACAGGACTCTGGCTGGTGGTCCCATCTCCGAGAGACTCTGATGGCACCTACTCCTCGATTCACAGGTTGAGGTCCTGGCCCCCGAGAACCTCGGACTGTGACTGGATCGGGAGACGGGGTCTTTGCAAAGGGGACCGAGTTAAAAGGAGGTCATTAGGCTGGGCCCGGCTGCGGTCCACTGAAGAGGCGAGGTGAGGACTCGGACACACACGGAGGGGCTTCCCTGGCGGCTCAGTCGGTCACGAGTCCGCCTGCAGTGCAGGAGATGCTCAGGAGACACGGGTTCAGTCCCTGGGTCGGGAAGATGCCCTGGAGGAGGAAACGGCAGCCCACTCCTGTATTCTCGCCCGGGAAACCCCACGGACAGAGGAGCCTGGCGGGCTGCAGTCCACGGGGTCGCAAAGAGTCGGACACGACTGAGCGACTGTCACACACATACACCGGGCGGGGGGGGGGGCATCCACAGCGTGAGAATATCATCAGGGGACAGCCCCGCGGGCACGCACAGAGCCGCCCGGAGACCACCTCCCACACCCCGTCCGGGGCGTGCACTCCGGGCCCCATCTCTGCCATGATGGCCCAGCACAGCCGTGCAGACCTGGGTGCCAGCTCTGCCTCCGGCAGGAAGGCCCCGTGCCCACCACAGACGGGTCCCCAGGTCCTCAGCAGGTGAGAGGACCTGCCTTTCAGCTCCAACTGCTGCCAACTACCCCCTGCTCCTCTCTGTGTCTGGGGGCCCAGAGACCCGGGGGGACGGCCGCCTGCACCCCAGACGTCAGCGCCCCCAGCCTCCCAGACTCAGCCCCCCACGATCCTGGGCAGCAAAAGGATGGAGGGGGACCTGAGCCTTGCCTGACCCCGGGTGACCCTGGGCTGGGGGCGGGATGGGGGCATTGGAGGCCACGTGCTGGGCGTGACCGCAGGCATGACAGGGAACGCCAGTGTCACCAGGAGCGGGAACGGCAGCCCACCTCCCACACCCACGCCGCTCCTGCAGGAGGGAGCTGTCACTCACGGGGCAAGATCAGGGGCTGGAATTTTCCTCCAAGCACGAGAAGGTTCCCCGGGGGATGATAATCATCAGCCCTTTTCTGTATAGAAAGCGGGCAAGGGAGCAGCACCGCGGGGTTGTCAGCCAACAGGGACAAGGCTCCGACAAAGGAGCTGGCACGCCAGGGGCCAGCAGACACCGGGTCACATCACCCCCGGCTCTCCAACCCCCGGGGGCACCACTCCCAGACGGGCCCCTCCCCAAAACCTGCTCTGCCCAACGGACAGACACCCAGGAGGCACCCCCAGGGCCCGCCAGCTTCTTGGGCTCTGCGATTATTTCTGCCGAGTCTCCCACCCCCAGTGGACCTGGCCTCCGGGGAACGTGTCACCTCCCCCAACTCCCAGGCTCGGTCACCCGGCTCTGCCTGTGCCTGGGGTCCCCAGCCTCCAGGGCGCCCCCCAGCGCTGTTGCTGACATGTGGGGGCCAGACGTCCTGTGCCCGGGGGGGTCTGGCAGCACCCCCCCCCCCGAGATGCCAGGAGCAGCCCCCTCCCCACAACATCCCCAGATGTCACTCAGCATCCCAAGGCCTTTTCTGTGCACCGTACATTCAAATCACCTGGGAAGCTTCTCTTTTCAAAAACACCCATGTTTGGGCTCCACAGACTTAATGACTTAATTACCTCCTAAGTAAATCCGTCTAGTCAAGGCTATGGTTTTTCCAGTGGTCATGTATGGATGTGAGAGTTGGACTATAAAGAAAGTTGAGCGCAAAAGAATTGATGCTTTTGGACTGTGGTGCTGGAGAAGACTCTTGAGAGTCCCTTGGACTACAAGGAGATCCAACCAGTCCATCCTAAAGGAGATCAGTCCTGGGTGTTCACTGGAAGGACTGATGCTGAAGCTGAAACTCCAATACTTTGGCCACCTGATGCGGAGAGCTGACTCATTTGAAAAGACCCTGATGCTGGGAAAGACTGAGGGCAGGAGGAGAAGGGGACGGACGGCAGAGGATGAGATGGTTGGATGGCATCACCGACTTGATAGACATGGGTTTGGGTGGACTCTGGGACTTGGTGACGGACAGGGAGGCCTGGCGTGCTGCGGTTCATGGGATCGCAAAGAGTCGGACACGACTGAGTGACTGAACTGAACTGAACTGAAGTAAATCAGAAGCTCTAAGACTGGTGATATGATGGCTATAGCTTTGAAAGTGCCACCAGAGTAGAGAGGCCCCCCTCCCCCCTAATCAGAATTGTTTTTCTAACATGGGAACCAATGGGCTTTATTCCTCCCTGACTTTAAACGGCTGGACAGCTCCTCACTGAACACAGAGCGAATCAAACCCCAAATCTCCAGGAGACGCGTACGGACCTGAGCTGTGAGTCGTCCTTCACCACCAGCCCTTCCACCAACGACTTCGCGCCCGCCCAAGCTAGTTCCCCACTCCCTGAGGCTCCCCCACGGCCCCGCACGATTCCCACGTCCAAGCTTTGGGTTTCCCTAAATGCCGTTCTTCACTGTGTGTGCTCAGCTGTGTCCGACTCTTGGACCCCGTGGACTGCAACCCGCCAGGCTCCCCTGTCCATGAGCATTCCCGGGCAGGAACACTGGAGTGGGTTGCCATTTCCTTCTCCAGGGATCTTCCTGACCCCGGGATCGGACCCTGGTTTCCTTCATTCATAGGGGCATCCTTGACCGCTGCACCACCTGAGGATCCAGATAGCATCACCAACTTAAAGGAATTGAGTTTGAGCAAACTCCAAGAGGTGGTGAAGGACGTCTGGCGTGCTGCAGGCCGTGGGGCCTCAAGGAGTCGGACACGACTCAGCCACTGATTAAACAACAACAACAACTCTCTAATATGTGTTCTCCCCCAGGGAGACGCCGCTGCACCTCTGCTGCATGCCCCACACCTCTACACCTGGCAGACGCACGCGCTTACTGAACTCAGTGGGCCAAGGGTGAGCAAGGTCCCAGTGCAGCCCAAACTGCCCAGCTTTAAACACTGCAAGACAAATCAGGGCAGTTTTGGCAACAATAGTTTGCTGAGCTGCAAGGGTTCAGGGCAGCTCTTACTGTCACAAAGGATTCGGCTAATTCTCCTCAGAATAAGCCTAAGACAGGACACTTCACTGCAGATGGGAGGGGGTGAGTGACCCAGGACGGAAGCCTCTACCAACCTCCTCCGATACCAGCTATCTCAAGAGCCCAGAACACAATGAGCCACTTCGTCCCCAATACATCACCCCACAAGATGCGCTCCCCCTGGCAGCAGCCCCCAGGACGGACGCCCAGTGCCTGGGCCCTGGTCTGAGGAAGCCCTGCAACACGGGGTCCTGACTTCTGCTGCTGGCCCAGAGAGCCAAAGGCCGCAAACACACACACTTGAATGAGCAACCTAGGGATGCTGGAAGCAGGGTGTCTCTCTAGCTTACAAATCACACCATTTCTGTGTGGACACACTAACCACAGACACAAACACACACACACTTTAAATACTGCCGCTTTGAATCAGAAAACTGTTAGTATGTTGATTTACTCTCTGGGCGCCTTCCAACAATGTCTGGAGACTGTCTCAGAAATGACCCAGCCTCGCCAAACTGTCTTCCGGCGCCTCCTCTCCCAAGTAACAGGTTGTTTTCAGCCTCCAGCCGACCATCGCCCCGCTGCAGACTCTCCACTGTAAACAGGTTACAAGGAAACCTAGCCAATACAGACTCAGAGAGACAGACAGACAGACAGACAGATACACACACACACACACACACACACACACACACACACACACACACACGAGAAACAGTCACTCAGTAACATCAAGGGGCGCTAACCGACCACAGCGCTGCCCCTCAGCCCCCCAGCCCTGCCCACGACCCGCCGGCGCTTCCCCGAGGTGGTCCCCGCGCTCCTCCCAGCCTCGGGGGATGGCACCGCGCTCACCTTCCGCAGAAACGCCATCCTCGGCCTGTACTGCTGGCCTTGGTGTCGGATGGTCATCCTGGCCCCTGGGACTCAGAACCGGGACGCACGGAACGGAAGGGTAAGCCCTCGGAGAGCGCGTCCGCGGCCCCAAGCCCAGGCGGAGCGAGGCTGCCCGCCGCGCCCCCGGCCCGCGCCCCCGGGAGCCCGAATCCGCGCCGGCCAATCAGCGCGCCGCGCGGGCGAGCGCTGCACTGGCGCCCACCTGGCGCCAGGGGGCGGTGTCGGGCCTGCGGGCCGGGGGCGCCGCAGGTGCGGTTACGCCCCGGGCGCCCGCGAGCTCTGTGGTCCAGGGCGCCCGCATGCTCTGCTCTGTGGTCCGGGGCGAACCCTTAGGCAGGATGGAGCTCCGCTGGGAGGAAAGACAAGCGGGGTGGCGGAGGGCGAGGGGGAAGCGGGGTGCGGGGGGCGTAAGAGGTGCTTAGAGTTAGGTGTAAAACAAGGATGTATGCACAGGACGCGGAACATAGGCAATATTTTATAGTAACTACCAATGGAGTGTAACCTTTAAAATTGTGTCACTATATTGCACACCTGTAACTTATATTGTTCAGCAACTACACTTCAATTCTTAATTTTTTTTAATTTAAAAAAGGGAAAAAGTGACTTTATGGGGAAAGGCATCTTCACGACTTCGAATAGGCTTTGGTTTTAAGAGGGCACTGGGTTTCAGGGAAGCGTGAACCTCCTGGCTAGTCCCTGCCCCGCCTCTCCCCGGATGTGTGACTCTTTTTAGCAGCCTTATTGAGTGAGAACTGACATACTGAACTGCAGGAATTTAAAGTGAGCAACCTGATGGGCTTCAGTGTGTGTATCCACCCAGGAAACTACACCCACAGTCAAGACGGGGAGCATGTTATTACCCCCCCCAAAGGCTCCTTGTGGCCTTTGTCCCTCTTGCTGACACCCCCCACGCCCCCACCCCGCTTTTCTGACACTTCCATTAGTGGGAGAGGTGGAGTTGATCGAGTTACCTAGGATCTCTCTGAGTCTCTGTTTTCTCAGGAGTAATAAGAAAGAGTCAGGCTCGATGAACTCAGAATTATTCTCCAGTCTTGAAGTCTCGAGACTCTAACTTGTGAAGGAAAATACACAGCTCAGTAATAAGAAAGAGTCAGGCTCGATGAACTCAGAATTATTCTCCAGTCTTGAAGTCTCGAGACTCTAACTTGTGAAGGAAAATACACAGCTCAATCAGCCCGAAGGCTGACGGTGGGATTTAGCGCTCCCTACAAATCGAGGCCCCACTGCCCTTAGACCAGCCAGCCCAAGGTTCCACGTGGCTGAAGAGTGGATGCCATCATGCACGTGCCCCAACCATTCCTGCCACACGTGATGGGGCGGTGGCAAGAGGGAGCCCCACTCCTGATGCTCAGATGCCGCCCCTGCCTGTGGGGTGGCTCAGGCTCCACAACCCTGGGCCCCAGCCGCCACCCCTATCCTCGGAGAAGAGCCCAGAGGGCCGTGGAGAGCAAGGGTCTTCCTTAGGGCTTTCCAGAGCAAGGGGTTTTCCAAGTTTATGCACCTTCTGCTCTCTCTTGGTTTCCCCAGGAATGGCAGTGTCTGGAAGCGTACAGGAAGACGGCTGACACGGGAGATGCCCGCAGGTAAAAACATGACCCCTGCAAGACTTGTCTTCTAACATCCAGAGCTGCCATGGCAACCAGATACTGGGTCTGAAGATCAGCTCCAGCCATGCTCTTTGCTCCCATGCATGGATCTAATATTGCCTTCTCTCTCTTTCACTCTCTCTTCTCTTTCTGGGTAGGTGGATGGATGGATGGATAGAAAGATAGATAGACAGACAGAATAGTTAGATAGAACATTGATGGGACAGATGGATGGATGGATGGATGGATAGATAGATAATGTCTGGTTATATCAACAGAAACTTGAAAAAGCCACTTCTGTTTCAGAAAAGCCACTGTCCCTTTTCCTCTTTATGTCTGGAACACATAAACTCTCCTGGGTTCAAAATTCAAGTCACTTCACAGGTAACCAAATTTGGTGTTTTGTAAAAAGTACAAATATTTAGTGGAGGGAAGAGTGGCTGCTAATGAGTATTGAGTTTCTTCTTGGGGCTGATGAAAATGTCCTGGAATTAGACAGTAGTAATGGTTGCACCACCTTGTGAATAGGTAAAATGACTGAACTGTATACTTTAATAGGGCGAATTTTATAGTATGTGAGTTATATCTCAATTTTTTAAAGTGCAAGGTCAGAGAAATAATTTTTCCCAGGTTCTGCTCTTATAAGGCCCCCTCCCTTCCTTAAAAATCTTCAATGGCTCTCATCACCTCCCTGAAAACGCTCATCCTCTCCCAATCTGGCCTGATCTGAATTGTCAGCTGTAGTTTCACTTCCCCTCGACATGGAGTCTCTCCCTCTTACCATCCCTGAAATTTACTTTTTCTCCAGCACGCGGTGGGTTTTCTCCCCTCCAAATCTCCCCTGTCGCATGTTCTGCTCATGTCTCCCTCCTCCCCCCTCCTTCAGCACGGAAGAGGTGCCGCCCACGTGGAATTTTTTCCACGCAGATTTGGGGGGAATAACTGCTGCACACCTACAGCCCCTCCTACTCTATGTTTCGACAAGGGCACGGTCAGCCTGCAGCTTGTGAGTGGCGGTTGCTGGGTTTTGGTTCTGACGTGAGGCAGATCTGATTGTGGCATCACCGATTCCCGCAGTGTAAATGCTCCTATTGCTGTGACATCAGTGACCACAGGGCCATTGGATGGGAGGTGAAGGTCTTTTTGTATTTGCTGGATTTATTTTGCAGCACCAAAGCTTGCTAAGAATTAGCATAACCTGAATTAGGGCATCATTGCATACAGATTCGGTGAAAAACTTTCTAGCAACTAGAATATCCCATAAACTACATAGGTTATCTCACGGACCAGGGGACCAGGAGTCACTGGAATATTCACAGCTTAAGTGGCCATGGTCCTGGATGTTGTAAATGAGATCTACACTACACTCAGTGCTTGCGTCTGTTCTAAGAATTATTGAATCTCAGACCATGTGGCTCCACATGAGTCTTGCACAGCAGAGAAACAGATGGTGATATCACTCACCCAGCATCACCACTGGAGGCTGGGCAGTCATCCCTGAGAAAGGGTTTTCTGGGGACTTCCCTGGTGGCTCAGTGGTAAAAAAGAAAAAAAAAAAAAATCTGCCTGCCAATGCAGGAAACACAGGTTCGATCCCTGATCAAGGAAGAGCCCACATGCTGTAGAGCAACCAAGCCCGTGCTCCACAGTTACTGATTGAGCCCGTGTACCAGTTATTGATTGAGCCCGTGCTCCACAATTATTGATTGAGCCCGTGCTCCACAGTTACTGACTGAGCCCGTGTACCAGTTACTGACGGAGCCCGTGTACCAGTTACTGACGGAGCCCGTGTACCAGTTACTGACTGAGCCCGTGTACCAGTTACTGACGGAGCCCGTGCTCCACAGTTACTGACTGAGCCCGTGTACCAGTTACTGACTGAGCCCGTGCTCCACAGTTACTGACCGAGCCCGTGTACCAGTTACTGACTGAGACCGTGTACCAGTTACTGACTGAGCCCGTGTACCAGTTACTGACGGAGCCCGTGTACCAGTTACTGACTGAGCCCGTGCTCCACAGTTACTGACCGAGCCCGTGTACCAGTTACTGACTGAGACCGTGTACCAGTTACTGACTGAGCCCGTGTACCAGTTACTGACGGAGCCCGTGTACCAGTTACTGACTGAGCCCGTGCTCCACAGTTACTGACCGAGCCCGTGTACCAGTTACTGACTGAGACCGTGTACCAGTTACTGACTGAGCCCGTGTACCAGTTACTGACGGAGCCCGTGTACCAGTTACTGACTGAGCCCGTGTACCAGTTACTGACGGAGCCCGTGTACCAGTTACTGACGGAGCCCGTGTACCAGTTACTGACTGAGCCCGTGTACCAGTTACTGACTGAGCCCGTGTACCAGTTACTGACGGAGCCCGTGTACCAGTTACTGACGGAGCCCGTGTACCAGTTACTGACTGAGCCCGTGTACCAGTTACTGACTGAGCCCGTGCTCCACAGTTACTGACTGAGCCCGTGTACCAGTTACTGACTGAGCCCGTGTACCAGTTACTGACTGAGCCCGTGTACCAGTTACTGACTGAGCCCGTGTACCAGTTACTGATTGAGCCCGTGTACCAGTTACTGACTGAGCCCGTGCTCCACAGTTACTGATCGAGCCCATGCTCCACAATTATTGATTGAGCCCGTGCTCCACAGTTTTTGACTGAGCCCGTGCTCCACAAGAGAAGTCACCGCAGCGAGAAGCCTGGGCACTGCAACTGGAGAGCAGCCCCAGTTCTCTGCAACTAGAGAAAAGCCCGCGCAGCAACGAAGACCCAGCACAGCCAAAAACAAATACAAATAAATAAATAATTTTTTTCTAAAAAGGGTTTTCTGGCTGCCCGGATCCATCTCATCCGTGCCTAAGGAGGCCCACTCTCCGCTCTGCATCATGTGTGTGAACTTTCGCACCTGATCATTGGGCTCACAGGGCAATATCTGATACCTTTGGGTAGAGTTGATTCTTCGAAGGCAGTGGTCGTTTCTCCTGCCAGTCCCCAGAGAAGAAATGGGTTCTGAGGCAGGAAAAAAGCAGCAGTTGTTTAGAAAGCCAGTCACGGGCACCAGAAGACTGCTGACCACCAGCACCTGCCCACCATCGGAGAGCAAGTCCAGGGCCAGGCAGAAACGGAGTCCAGTCTCCAGGGATCGCGCCGTTTTCGGTACGAAAGTTGTTTAGTTTCCTATGGTTTTCACCATTTTCCTGTTGTTTCTCCTCTAAGATTCATTACATTTTCATTCATTGTTCCAGTGCCCTCCGCTCTGTGTCAGGGAGTATTCAGTTTTGTTCGACAAACTTGACTGAGCACCATTTCTGGGGTGGGGACCATGTCAAGCACCCATAGTATAAAGGTGAGTAAGACATGGTCCTGGCTTCCCAGGGGGCTCAGTGGTAAAGAATCTGCCTGCCGAGTAGGAGATGAGAGTTCGATCCCTTGGTCAGGAAGATCTCCTGGAGAAGGAAATGGCAACCCACTCCAGGATTCTTGCCGGGGAAAAAAAATCCAACGAGCCAAGGAGCCTGGTGGGCTACAGGCCATGGGGTCGGGAAGAGGTGGATACGACTGAGCTCACACGGAAGACATGGTCCTGCCAGTCTTCCAGTAGGAAAAAAAAAATGTAAAATAAACTTCTGGGGTGACACAGTGGACGATGTGGGACCATGTGGGAGGCAAAAAAGAAAAGGAAAAAACAGAAAGCTGAAGAGAGCACGCTGAGATGAAACCACATGGCCTGCAGTAACAGGCCGCAGCACACCTGCCCCATTCCCCAAGTGTGTGGCCCAGTCTCGGAGTAGACGTCTGTCATTAACACCCCCAATGTGGTAAAGCACTTATACTCCAATAAAAAAAAATACCCTCAGTCAACAAATGAGTAAAGAGAGTGGAAAGTGGGGGGTTAAGCCAGGAGGCTGGGATTAACATACACACACTACTACATACAAAACGGAGAACCAAGGAGGACCTCCGGTACCACAGGCACTCTGCTCAGGTTCTGGGGCAGCCTGGGCGCGAGGGGAGTTTGGGGGCATGGACACGTGTGTGCGTGTGGCTGCGTCCCTCCACTGGCCGCCCGAAGCTATCACAACACTGCTAACTGGTTACACTCCAACACAAAATAAAAGTAAAACAATAAAACATGACCAACAAGGCCTCCTGTAGAGCACAGGGAACTCTGTGTAACACTCTGCAGTGGCCTACATGGGGAAACACTCTGAAGAGTGGCTATATGCATGTGTATGGCTGAGTCACGCCGATGTACGCCTGAAATGAACACAACATTGTAAATCAACTGTACAATTTAAAACAAGGTCTTCCTTAAAAAATGAGTAAAGAGGACAAATAAGCTGACGTTCTTAGAGCCCCTATGAGGTGGCCCCCAGGACTGGGACCTGGGCAGCCAGCCTCTGACCTCACACCTCACCCCCCTGACGTGCTGGGGCGCCCCCACCCGGCACGCCGGGGTCCTGCGCCACCTCGGAGGACAGCGCCAGCTGGTTTCCACAGAAAATTCATCATACTAAAACCCAGCAGAGAAAGCTGGGCGTTGGGCAAGCAAACCCGACAGACGTCCATGGGAGCATCACTTCAGAAATGCGGGTTTTCCGCTCTCCCCCTCCGCTTCTCTGATTGCCTGCAGTCCTCCACAGACGGCATCTGGTGGGTCAGAGCCTCAGCTCCTTCAGGGGCTTCTGATAACAGCGCGCCGAGGAGTCTTTCAACAAGAGTGCGTATCTACATGCCGTTTGCCCAGAATGAACTAATTTCACCACACCTTTGTTTGTGTTGGATGCTGCGAAGTTTTTTAAACCTAGACGATTCTACTTTTCCTAGGTTCTGTATTTGTATAGTTTCCGTTCTCTTCTTGGACCAGAAAATCCAAGTGAGAGGGTGCTAACCGGAGCCTCTGAACCCAGGCGAACCACTGGGCCCGCGGGGAAGAGAAGGAAGCTGTGTCTGTCGGCCCCGCAGACCCAGGGCGCCGGGGGCCGAACCCCGAGGGACACAGGGTCCAGCGGCCAGGCCGGGCTTCAGGCTCAAGTTACTTCAAGGGTGAGACCGCTTTAAATAAACAAAAGTTAAGTATCTGTGTGAGCGCACGGGCGCCAGATCACGTCGATAAACCACCTACGGCCGCGCTGTGAGAAACGGGGCCCTGTCGCGTTCCCGCAGCTCCACATTTAATATCGTGATGAGGGCAATTCCCGACTCTGCCTGCAGCGCGCCAGGCGCGCACAGGTGCCAAAGGTCAGGGAAAGGCCCCAACGCACAACCCGGCTAGAACGTACAACCCGGTGCCGCGTTCGCTTCCAGCCGCCCGCCGCGCCCGGACCACAGAGACGCGGGTACCGCCCCAGCCCTAGAGAGGAAGGGCAGGCTCCGCCGGCAGGCTTCCGGCGGCGGGCACTTCCGGCTCGGCCACTTCCGGCTCGGCCCCTCCCTGCGCCCGCCGAAGCTTGGGCGTGGCGCGCTAGGGAGGGAGTGTGGGTGGGACCCCCAACTCCCAGCGCCCTTCCCGAGGGCGTGGCTCGGGGTCGGCCCCTCGACCCCCAGCGCTGTGGACCTGTCTCCTCGTTCCAACCCCTCGAGGCGACTGGTTCGTGGACAAGAAGGGTGAAAACCGGACCTAAAAGGACGCAAGCTAGGGCTCGTCGTGCCGTGTCAGACCGGCCGCGCGTGTAAAACTCATATAACTGACACACGCGTGCAGGTGTGGGGAGAAGGCCCTGCCGGCGCCCCGGAAAGGGCCCCCGGCGCGGGCCGCGCTCTCAGAACCGAGCCCCCGCCCGGAAGTGGGCCTGGCCGGGAGACCCGTTCGGAACCCGGCTGCTTCCTCCGAGTAGCGGCTGGCCGCCGGCACCGCTGACCGCCCGGGCTGAGTGCCCTCAGAGCCCTCAGCTGTGAGCAGCGTGGGAGTGGCCATCCTGGCCTCCCGTGTGTGGTCTCCTGCAACGTAGCGATCCTGCCCTCCTGTGAGACCCTGTCATGCTGTGACCCTGGCCTCCTGTGACCCTGTCGTCCTGTGACCCTGACCTACTGTGTGACCCTGTCCTGTGTGTGACCCTGGCCTGCTGCGTGTGACTACTGTGGCATGCATTCTTCAGTGAACCAGATGTACCTTCTCTGACACTGTAAGACTGCACTGGGGAATATTTCACATAAAGAAGCTTTCACACAGTGTGCTCCTGAGGAGACAATTAAAGACGGACAAGTAAGTTTGGGATCTGCACTCCAGTCTCTTACCACAGTTACTGATAGAATGTTAAACTGTTCTGAGAAGCTCTGCAATAATGGAGCTCACCTGCCTTTGTTTAGCCTGGTGGTTTTCAAGCATTTGACCTCAGAGACTTTTGGGTAACACCCTGTTAATAGCCACCCCTCTCCCCACCAGCAACTGTGGTTTTTTCCCAGAACACACTTTTGGGAGACGCTGACATAAATCATTCACCTGAGTACAGACCTGTGCAAGAGCCACTCTCACTTCTCAAACGACATTTCGGAACTCCTGTTTTGAAAATCATCTGACTGGATTTCCGTAAGGATGGTTTCAGTTTTACAGATGTTTGAGAAATCAGTCCATAAATAATGAAGTATTACAAGCCATTAACATTTGGAAAAGGAAGTGAACCTTCCTTGCCCTTCCTCCTACATATATCATGAATAGATAGGGTCTCAATATCATTGAGCCAGTGTTATCAATGTATTATTTATAAAACATAGAAACAATTACATGGAAAAAATACAAATTGTTCCAAGTGGAAATTCAATAATTCAGGGCTTCTTAATGACAAACCTAGGAAATTTGTTCAAGGACCTACTTTAGTAAAACATGATTAACATTTCCTCCGATAAATAGAAGGTTGCTAAGAAACACTCAAGAATGTTGTATGTGTGCATGAAGTAACATTCACTAGAAACTTGCCCTAACATTATAGAATAAAATTCAGTACAAGGAACATCTTATTCACGATGACATAGTTACTGAAGTAACAACAGAATCTCTTAATGAGGCAGTTTTGGCCCAAGCCTCTATCAAGGGGAGCTTTGAAGTGACTTACTGTTAATAGTATGTTACTAAACTTGCAGTTTCAAGGAAAACCTGTCAAAGGACAGTAACAAGACATTAGAGTGTCCTTGTCCCAGTGTCTGCTCCTCCATCCTATAGGGCCAGAAACCTACACAGTTCCCACAGAGGCAGCCAGGCTCCAGAGGATGCACCGATGCCAGCCAAACTAAAGGAACCACTGAAATGGTTCCCTTTAAAAAAGTTCTAGTCAGTGACTTCCCAGGTGGTCCAGTGGCTACTACTACATTCCCAGTGCAGGGGCATGGGTTCCATTCCTGGTCAGAGAGCTAGATCCCACATGCCTCCACTAAAGAATTCCTATGCACAGTTAGAGAATTCTGCATGCCACAACCAAGACCTGGAAATAAAAATTAAATGTAAAAGTTATCAATCCGAAGTTTAAAAAAATTTATATACATATATATATATATATGACTGACGCCTAGGATCTCAGAGCGATCTTGATCTCCTTTTCTTAAGCAGAAACTATCCACCAACAACAGAAGACCTACCTAGACTTTAAAGCTCTCCACAGAGGCTGTTGCTGTGGCCTTTCTCCGGGCCCCCCATCATCTTTGTGCTCTGTGTGCATCCCTCCTGAAGACCCCTTCGGCAACACACAGACACGCAGACACACAGAGATGACCAGCCCACACTTCCCAGCTGTAACAGAGGTCATCACTGGCCTGTCTGACCCCTCGGGAAGGCCTGGCACTACAGCTCTCAGATTCTGGCTCACTGAGGTGTGACCGCAAATGTTTCAAGGAATCCAGACAGTCACCAAAAGTATCAGAAGGGATGGCCTCAACATCCCGCCCACCCCCCACTGCTCACAGTGCTTCTCACAGTAGGTGGCTGGCACTCTCCACCGAGATCTCAGCCAGGGGGAGCTCCCACCAACCGGAGAGGGCTCCCTGCAGACAAGATGCATCACCTGGGTCTTCATTCTGCCTCTCCTGGGCCCAGCAGAGCCGATGCAGTATCCTTCTCTCTCACATGCAAGGCGCGCTCCTCCACGGTCCTCCCCCACTCCTGGAGTAGAATCCGAATCCCTTTCCCATCAGACACTGTATTATGTTCCTACCGTTGTAGGGAGACTGCTGTATCACACCGACAGTTCTTCCAGTGTTGGTCCTCACTCTCCTCAGTCTCCTTACCTGTAAAATGGGGGCAGTAGTCAAACCTATCTTCATAGTGTCCTTTGGGCAGTCTGATGCGCCGAAGTGGCCGTAGGGGCTGGGGGCCCGATCACGGGAAAGAAAGGAGTGCAGTGTCAGGTGCACTCCTGTGCAGGTTCCCCCCGTGGGTCACCGGGGTCACTGGAAGCTTCTTGGAGCAAGCGTGGCAGGTAGACACCCTCAGGACAGTCGGGCCCGCGTATTCCAACATGCACCAAGAGGCGACGTGGAAGCTTAGATAATGCGGTTACTAAGACCACAAGGGACGCCCCCCACCCCACGAGGGCCGCCCCCAGCCCTGCCCACGTCCCCGCCGGCACTTCCCCGAGGTGGTCCCCGCTCTCCTCCCGGACCCGGGGGATGACACCGCGCTCACCTTGCGCAGAAACGCCATCCTCGGCCTGTACTGCTGGTCTTGGTGTCGGATGGTCATCCTGGCCCCTGGGACTCAGAACCGGGACGCACGGGACGGAAGGGGAAGCCCCCGGAGAGCGCGCCCACCGCCCGGAGCCCGGGCGGAGCGAGACTACCCGCCGCGCCCCCGGCCCGCACCCAAGGGAGCCCCGAATCCGCGCTGGCCAATCAGCGCGCCGCGCTCGCCCGGGCGAGCGCTGCGCTGGCGCCCACCTGGCGCCAGGGGGCGGTGGCGGGCCGGCGGGCCGGGGGCGTCGCAGGTGAGCCGCGCCCCGGGCGCCCGCGTGCTGTGTGGTCCAGGGCCAGCTAGGACCCAGCACCAAGGCCGGGGGCGTGAACAGTGCGCCCCGCGACTTGGATCCCTGACTGGGCTGCCACCAGCTCCCTGCGTGGGCCTTGGCAAGCTGCTTGAACTTTCTGAGCGTCTGTCTCCTCATCTCGCTGGAGAAAAGTGAGTGGATGCAAAGTGACACCTGTGTGTCCAGGCGCTGCGAGGACAGAATGAATAACCCGGTGAACCGGCAGTGGAGTGCGGTTAGCGGGGAGGAATGCAGCTCCTTGCCAGGTGGACTGGCTCTGAACCCCAGAACTCGAGTGCAATCTCAAGCCAGTTACGTAACCTTTCTCTGCTTCACTCTCCCCGTCTCAGCGGTGACAGTGCTGCTCCCTCCTTGTGAGTTTTCCTTTGGGAGGGGAGTTTTGGTTTTGGTTTTAGGATACCTGAGCTAACATATGTGAAAAGCATTTAGCAAACATATGTGTAATCTAAAAGAGTGATACTAATAAACTGATTTACTAAACAGAGACAGACTCACAGACACAGAAAACAAACATGTTACCAAAAAGGGTGTGTGTGTGTGTGTGTGTGTGTGTGTGTGTGTGTGTGTGTGTGTGTGCGCGCGCGCGCGCGCGCACTACGTCCAACTCCTTGTGACTCCATGGACTGTCAAGCCCACCCCCACCACCCCCACCACCCCCAGGCTCCTTTGTCCATGGGAGTCTTCAGGCAAGAATATTGCAGTGAGTTGCCATTTTCTCCCCCAGGGGATTGTCCCGGATCAGGGATCAAACCTGCATCTCCTGCGCTGCTGGTGGATTCTTTACTGCTGAGCCACCAGGAAGTCCACACTCATTGTTCAGTCACTAAGTCATGTCCAACTCTTTGTGACCCCATGGACCAAGGCACACCAGGCTCCTCTGTCCTCTGCTGTCTCCCAGAGTTTGCTCAAATTCATGTCCTTTGAGTCAGTGATGCTATCCAACCATCTCATCTTCTGCCCCCTTCTCCTGCCCTCAATCTTTCCCAGCATCAAGGTCTGTTCCAATGTATCAGCTCTTCACATCAGGTGACTAAAGTATTGGCACTTCAGCTTCGGCATCAGTCCTTCCAATGCATATTCAGGGTTGATTTCCTTTAGGATGGACTGGTTTGAGCTCCTTGCAGTCCAAGGTATTCTCATGAGTCTTCTCCAATACCACAGTTCAAAGGCATCAATTCTTTGGCACTCAAACTTTTCTATGGCCCAACTCTCACATCCATACATGACTCCTAGAAAGACCACAGCTTTGACTAGATGGACCTTTGTTGGTAAAGTAATGACTCTGTTTTTAATAGACTGTCTTGGTTTGCCATAGCTTTTCTTCCAAGGAGCGAGCATCTCTTAATTTCATGGCTGCAGTCACCAGCCACAGTGACTTTGGAGCCCAAGAAAATTAAGTCTGATACTGTTTCCATTGTTTTGCCATCTATTTGTCATCACTTGATGGAACCAGATGCCTTGATCTTCATTTTTTGAATGCTGAGTTTTAAGCCAGATTTTTCACTCTCCTCTTTCACGTACTTCAAGAGGCTCTTTAGTTCCTCTTCACTTTCTGCCGTAAGGGTGGTGTCATATGCATATCTGAGGTTGTTGATATTTCTCCTGGCAATCTTAATTCCAGCTTCTGCTTCATCCAGCCCAGCATTTCACGTGATGTACTCTGCATAGAAGTTAAATAAGCAGAGTGACAACATACAACCTTGACGTACTCCTTTCCCAATTTTGAACCAGCCCATCCTTCCATGTACGGTTCTAACTGTTGCTTCTGGACCTCCAAACTGGTTTCTCAGGAGGCAGGTCAGATGGTCTGGTACTCCCATCTCTTCAAGAATTTCCCACAGTTTGCTCTGATCCACACAAAGGCTTTGGCATAGTCAATGAAGCAGAAAGAGATGTTTTCCTGGAATTCCCTTGCTGTTTCTATGATCCAGTGGATGTTGGCAATTTGATCTCTGGGTTCTGCCTTTTCTAAATCCAGGTTGTTTATCTGGAAGTTCTCAGTTCATGTACTGTTGAAGCCTAGCTTGAAGAATTTTTGAGCATTACTTTGCTAGGATGTGAAATGAGCACGATTTTGCAGTAGTTTGAATTTTTTGGCATTGCCTTTCTTTGGGATTGGAATGAAAACTGACCTTTTTCAGTCCTGTGGCCACTGCTGAGTTCTCCAAATTTGCTGGCGTATTGTGTACAATACTTTAACAACATCATCTTTTAGGATTTGAAATAGCTCAGCTGGAATTCCATCACCTCCACTAGCTTTGTTTGTAGTGATGCTTCCTAAGGCCCCCTGACTTCACACTCCAGGATGTCTGGCTCTAGGTGAGTGACCACACCATCATGGTCATCCCAGGTCACAGTACTATATGTAATAAAGTAGGTGATCAACAAGGACCTACTGTATATAGCACAGAATATTAATGAGGGCTTCCCAGGTGGTGCAAGAGCAAAAAATGTGCCTGCCAATGCAGGAGACACAAAAGACTCAAGTTTGATCCCTGGGTCAGGAAGATCCCCCGGAGCAGGAAAGGGCAACCCATTCCAATATTGTTGCCTGAAAAACTCCTTGGACAGAGGGGCCTGGCTGGCTACAGTTCATGGGGTTGCAAAGAGAGGCTGTACTCAGTAATCTATAATAACCCAAATGGGAAATAATCTGAAAAAGAATGGACATATATATTTATATGTAGAACTGAATCACTTCGCTGCATACCTGAAACTAACACAACACTATAAATCAACTATGCTCCAAGATAAAATTTTAAAATGTTTTAAAAACACTTAGAACCGTGACTGACAAGTGGTGAATGTCGGATAAACCACAGTTCTCATGTGTTTGGGGGGACTGTTAAAAATTACCATCGCTGGTGGCTTCATTACACCTGTCGTCTGAGTCCTGTGTCTTTCCAGAATAATGTGAGAACTCTTGGAGTAGTCAGTGGAGGTGAGAGAATAGGATCCGAAGTCAGATTATGTGGGATCACATCTCCACACTGCTACTTACTAACCAGCGAACGGTGTGACTCTGGGCAAGTTACTTAACCCCTCTGTGAAATGGGAATGGCACAATGACTGCCTACGTGATAGGACGCAAATCAATAGATGCCAGTTGTGACTATTATTAATATCAGTGTCGTTACTGATAGTATAATAGAAAGAGCACAAAATGAATGAAAACAGTCTCATCTTGACAGCCACTTCTCTCCCCGTCCTCAGTTTCTTCATCTGTAAAGGGGTGACTCGAGCTCCCAGTCTCCGACAGGGCGAGCCCTCCCAGGTCGAGCAGCAGTGTTCTGTGAAAAACGGGGAACTGCCTAGAGCTGGGCAGCCGAGGGCAGCGGGTGATGCCGTGGCAGAGCGGGGACGTGGGCAGCTGCTGTCAGAGGCGCAGTCAACAAACCGGTCTCCAGTTAATCAGGTTCCCATCCCAGCGGAAGAGCTGAGTTCCTGCCGAGCTGCTCTGACATCTCAGCTCCGGGCTGAAGTGCTAGAATAGCCCAGCTCCAAGGGCTGGTTGACTCATCGGGAAATGACTTGGCCAAAAGCCAGCAGATGTGACGTCAGCCCAACCAGGCGGCCGGGAAAGCCCCGCTTCAGCCGGGCTCCCAGACTCACGGGGATGGGGAGAGCAGAATGATCTCAGAATCCCATAACTGGCGAACCTGTCTCCCCACTCTTTTATTTGTTGACTTGGGCTTTCTGTTTTCTCGGTTAGGTTAGATGGTGACTCGTCAATTATGAGATTGTGTGTGTGTGTAGTTTCCTTGAGAATCAGATTTTATTGAAAAGATAGAATGTTAAGATCATCTGGTCACTGGATATTTCTGCTGTTTAAATTACTTAACATCTGTGAGGAGCTCTGTCAACTAGGAGAGGACTTTAGGAGTGTAGAGTGACCGCCTGAGTCACTTTCTGTCGCCTGTTATCCTGGAGAGGTTCGTGGTGTCCTCTGGCACTTCTTTAAGGTGACTTTGCTCAGATGATAAATCGAATGGCCACCCTCATCACCCCACAGTTTACTACTCCAACAAGGATCTCATCAAGCATCCTCATTTCCTAGATGAAGGGGACGAGGTAGGGTGCAAAGAAGGAACGTAATCAGGACTCAGGACACCTGGATGCTGATTCCAAATCTACCGCTGACCCACTGGGGACGGCACACAAGACTCATCACCTCAGGGAATCCCAGTCCCCGGTCAGAGTTGTTCAGCGTTCCCCAGAGTCCGCTCTTCAACCTTCTCAAACTTTAATGTACAGAGCAGTCCCCCAGGGATCTTGTAAAAATGCAGATTCTGACTCAACAGGTTGGGGTGAGACTGTGTGCTAACCACTAGACCAGCAGGGAACTCCTTCCTCGTCTTGATTTCTAGTTTATAGTTCACCCTTTTATATTAAGGCTTCCCTGGTGGCTCAGATGGGAAAAAAAATCCGCCTGCAATGCAGGAGACCCGGATTGGATTGCTGGTTTGGGAGGATCCCCTGGAGGAGGGCATGGCAACCCACTCCAGTATTCTTGCCTGGAGAATCCCATGGACAGAGGAGCCTGGCGGGCTACAGTCGGACACGAGTGAACGGCTAAGCACACACACACATTTTTTATCAAGCATCTCCTGTCTGCCTCCCTCACCCAACTGTGAAAAGAGGCACAAAGGGAAAGTGAAGGTAGCTCAGTCGTGTCTGACTCTTTGCAGCTGACCCCATGGACTGTAGCCTGCCGGGTTCCTCTGTCCATGGAATCCTCCAGGCCAGAACACTGGGATGGGTAGCCTTTCCCTTTTCCAGGGGATCTTCCCAACCCAGAGATCAAACCCAGGTCTCCGCATTGCAGGAGGATTGTTTACCATCTGAGCCACCAGGGAAGCCCGGAAAGAGGCATGGTGTAAATGAATCAAGAGTGGATGAGTACTAGATTAAGTGGTAAACGACCACATTCCCGGCTCCTCCTTAGCCCCCACTTGTATGTCACAGGATTCACCTAATGGCATCCCACTAAAAATCATAATGACCTGGCTAACGACACTGACGACATAATGTTTACATTTTCAAAGATGCCAAATAAAATAATGGCCAATACATTACGAACTAACATTTGCCTCCAAAAATTCTTGCCAGTGTGAGCTTCCACCGGTGTGCTTTCAAATGCCCACATTGAATCAGCATCTCCGGGCAAATCTACAGTGTGAGGGTTTCCAGCGGTTGCCAGAAGTCATTACAGGAACAAGTCATGTGAATTTCTTTTCAAAAAAAATCTGACTTGACCCCAAACTACCGTCAAGATAGTGTCTATTCTCTCTAACAAACACCACAAAAGAAATTTCCTTCCAAGTTTAGTTCCCTGAAGACAGAAATCACAATGTATCCTTTTCCATGATTAAAAAGAGATGTGCACCCAGGCATTTCCCACCCTGAGCCGCAGAACAAATCTGGCATCAGGCTCTCCTGCAGGAATTGGAATGAATGTTCAATTTTTCGCTTTTTTTCTCCAATCTGTCTTCCTATTTGAATTCATGTACGATTGGTTTCATTCTCTGGGTTTTGGTCTTTTGGTCAGCCACAACTCTTTTTTGGAATGACTTGGGATAGAAATAAACTGTATTTGAGTACCGAATGGGAGTTGACTTGATGAATTGGACACGGTGCGGGGAGAAAGCAAAGACTGTGCAGTCAAAATGGTCTTCAAGATAAGTGACTATATTCGTCCAATTGTTTGTTGATTCTACATCGTTTTATTTTAGTCCAACTTGCATGAGAGAAGGAGAACAGTGTGGTGAAAATACATTGCAGTTTGATGAAAACTTGCTTTCCTTGCAAGACAATTGATTAGATCACGCCTGTCTATCTAAACCGATCAGCTCAGTTCAGAAGTAACAGGACGTCTTGTTTCTCAACCCGAGCTGCACCTCCATGGCTTCCAGGTGAGGTGGGTGAGTGAGTGGGTCAGGGATGGATGAAGCAGGTAGGAACGTAGGAATGTGGCTGGCTGCCAGGACTTCAGGAATTCCACGTAGAATGATCGGAGCCAAGCGAGACCTCCTAGTCGCCTCCAGGATGCCCCTCTATAATAAGGAATGATTCCCCTCCGTCTTCTCCATCCTAAGGAGGAAACCTCTTGCAGTGAGTCTGGGGCACACACTTCCCAGAAACACCTGCTAGAAATTATCAAAGGCAAATAGGACCATGTTGTCCCATCCTCTGTTCCCCAGAAGACATCACACTCTGCCTTCCTTCAACAGGAGTCAGGTAGACTCTGCTTGAGAAAATTGACATCTTTGATTTTACAAGTCTCCTTGTTCCCCTGTAAATGTATGCTCACTCCTGAAAATACAGAAATAGAAGGACACTTTTGAACTTCACATCTAATCTAGGAAAAGAAGTCTGAGTGAGTTGAAGTGGAATGGAGGAGGGAAAGGGGTGGACTGGAGCCCCTGGGTTTAATACAGGCAAGGCCCTTTTTTAAAGGTTATTTTTTAATGTGGACGACATTTAAAGTCTTTATTGAGTATGTTACAATATTACTTCTGTGTTATGTTTTGGCTTTCTTGGCCTTGAGGCCTATGGGATTCCAGCTCCCTGACCAGGGATCAAACCCACACCCCCTTTGTTGGAGGGCCAAGTCTTAACCACTGGACCTCCAGGGAAGTCCCACGTGTGTTTTAAAGACTTGGTCTTCATGTCACATGGATGCCCTCCCCACCGGCTCTGTGTTCAAGAGAGAACCTGAACACCGCAGGAGGCCTGGCCCAGAACTAGGAAGGGGCGAAGATGAGATTCCAACCCAGCAGTCCAGGTCCGAAGTCCAGAGGAACGGCGGGGCTCCGCGACTCCCATGTGAAGCGCTTGTGGAATAAAGACTAGGAGGCACGAGGGAGCTGAAGGCCGCTCCCACCCCGACTCAGCCCTCTGCTCCCACTGTCCTGGGGCGCGGGTGACTCATCCCGTGGGCAAGCCCTTCCCCCCGCCCAACCTCCCCGAGCCGGGCCTTCCCACAGGTAGCATCTCTCCAGCGCTGCCCGCCCTGAGAAGCCCTGCCCTGGGCCAGCCGGGAGATCCCGTCTCCTTCCGGCTTCCGCAGGCCCGCTGGACCCTCGGACCAAGCTCAGGTCTCCACCTTCACCCTTATCAGAGAGCAGCACTGTCTCCACGTCCTCTTAACTGTGATGCTCCCAAGTCAGGGGCTTTCCAAGGTTCCCGCCCTGCTTCCTTCCGGGTCTTCCTGGGAAGAGCCCCTCCGGAGGGCTCAGGAAGCTGACCGACGGCAGGAAGTGAAGACAGAAGACGCACCTGCGAGGCCCGTTTCGAGGTCACCAGTTTCACTTTCTTTATTTAGACGGGGAACTTCGGTCACCCCTCCCCCCCCCTGCCTCCGCCACCCCTGCCCTCCCCCGCCCCCTCTCTCCCCACTAACGCGAGCAGCACCTTGACCTTGGGGACAGCAGTCCTATCCGCCCGCCTCCTCGCTCCTTGGGTAGGCAGCTTGTCTGGGGCCAAGGCCAAGGCTGCCCTGCACACACCAGGCGTTGTGTTTTTTGTTTTTGTTTTTTTAAATCCAAACTCGGAGAATTTATCTCCGGCAAGGACTGCCAGCATCCCTCCCGCAAAGACCTTCCGTGGCTCCCTAGTGCCTCCGGGGAGAAGACGGCGCCCCTCCCCTGACGCCCCAAGGCCACGGGGATCTGAGCTCATTTTCCAGCCAGTGCTGCCCCTCACCCTCCCGAAGCCCCTCCTCGGTCAGTGCGGGGAGCGGCTTTGGTTCATGTTGGACCTACGGGCGGCTCCGGCCTCTCCCCTGCCAGTCTGACCGCGGAGCCGCGAAGCCCCCAGGGCGCTTCCTTCCTCCTCCGCGCTGGCCCGCGCCCGCGTGGGACACACAGCTGCCAGGGGCCCGGGTCCCCGCTGCCCTGTGGGCGTCCCCGGGGGAGAGCGGGGCCGGACAACTTCCTGTCACCCCCTTCCGGGCCCTGCATCGCGCACTCTCCACCCCCATGGGACCCCCTTTCTAAGCGAACTGCCCTCTGCCCCCAAGAACTCCAAGCAGCAGCCCCCGCAGGGCCTGCCCCTGCGCCCCCCATCCCCACCCCCACGCCCAGGTGGAAGCCCCGCTCCCCTGGGGCTCCCCGCCTCCGCCGCTCCGCTTCCTCCCACTGCCAGGCGTCTCCCCCACGGGCGGTCTCTCTTCAGAGCCCCCGGCGCTGTGCCACGCTTCCCAGCTTCACAGGCCCCCGGGGACCCTGCTGCCCCCGCGTCAGCCGCCCACCCCACCCCAGCCGCACCGGGACCCTGGCCTCACCCAGCGACGCGCGCCCTTCAGTCTGGAGTCCGGCTCCGGGCACTGCGAGCCGGCTTCGCCCCTCCGGCTCCTCCCCAGCCCCCCATGGCACCCCTCCGACCCCTCCCCCGGCCCCCCAACGCCCCTCCGTCTCTCCGACGCCCCCCGCCCCCCCCGCTCCCCCCACGCCCCTCCGGCCCTCCCCTGCACACCCCCCGACGCCCCCCGCCTCCCCCTCGCCCCCCTAACGCCCCTCCGGCCCTCCCCCGAACCCCTGACGCCTCTCCCCCGCCCCCTGACGCCCCTCTGACTACTCCCCCGCCCCCCCAACGCCCCTCCTGCCCTGCCCTTCCCTCGGCCCCCAGGGGCCCCGGTTGGGTTCGCTGGACGCCAGGTCAGCCTGCAAACACTTCTCGAGGGCCTCCTGGCCCCCGGTGCGCAGCCTCGCCCTCCGGTCCGGTCGAGGGGAGGTGCCCCGTGCGAGAGAATGAGAGACCCAGGAGGAAAACCCGGCTGTGGAATCCGGTCAGCGGGACCCCAGGTCACCGTCTGATCTGGGTCCTCAAGCTACTCATCGCCCGTGACCTTGGCGGGGCCCCGCGGCTCGACCACACCCTGGGCAGACCTCACCCCTCTGATTCTCTGTAGGAAGCGCGGCACCCTTGACCTTTAACCCCATCCCTGCCCTGACCCATCCTCACCGACTCCTGCCAGAGGGTGCAGCTGTCCTGCTGCAGGCCTCGGCCTCCGTGGGCGCGCCCCTCCGCTTGCTTCCGTCACCACCTTGGCCCCGCTGCACCCTGCCTGTCTCTGACTCTGACTCTGTCTCCTTCGCCCTTGGCTCGGGGACTTGCTAAGAAAAGCCTGGTGAGGCCAGCTGTGTCCCCCCAAAAGATGGACCCAAGTCCTGACACCCCGCACACGTGAGAATGTGACTTGATAGAGAAACAGGGTCTGTACAGACAAAATCGAATTAAAATGAGATCAGCCAGACCCTATTCCAGTATGACTGGTGTCTTTACAAGAAGGGGAAATTTGGACGCAAGGAAGAAGACATGAAGACCCAGAGAAAGAAGCGGCCGTGGGAGCGGAACGGTGTGTCTGCAGGCACGGCGTGCCCAGGAGTGCGGCCACCACAGGCGCCGAACGAGCAGAGGAGGCTCCGGTCTCCAGCTGGCCCGCCCGGGAGTTCGGGCTTGTGGCCCCCAGGCCGCGGGGCGCTGCGAGTCCCCCAGTGCTGGTGCTGTGTGGCCGGAGCCCTGGGGTCGCGGACAGCTGGGGGGCCTCGCCAGCGTCGGCCCCGCAGGCAGAGGCTCCGGGGGCTCTGCTGGGCGCTTGTCTTCCCAAGGGTGCCGCACGGCTCCCTGGAGAGAAGCCGGCTGGACTCCAGGGCCTGGGCTTTCCTTCCCCTTCTTCTGTCTTCCCAGAAGCCCCCGGAACAGACGTGCAGCACCTCTCCCCATGCGGCCCGGCACCCCGCTCCCAGAGGTTAACACTGGCAGCCCTGAGCTCCGCCCTCCCGGGGAAACGGGGCGTGGCCTCCTCCAGCCCCGCCTCCCAGCCCCACACTTCCATCACCGCCCCCCTCCCCCTATAGTCCGTCCTCGTCCTGTTCCCGCTGGCCGTTAGCTCCTGGGGAGCAGGAGCCTGTGGCCTTCACCCTTACAGTCTGCTCCCGCCCTTCCCCACACGTTCGGGAAGTAAAGAGATGGTGGAGCAGGCGGGTCCCAGTCGGAGGGCCCCTAAAGGACACGCAGAACCTTGCTCAGGCCAGGCTCCCTGCAGCGGCCCCGGGGAACCCAGGATCCAGTTTGTCAGGCGACACACCCCCTCTTTTCCCCAGGTTTCCCCCGCCTGGACCCCCAGGGCCCCAGGCAGGACTGGGAGGGAGAGAAGGTAACCAGTAACCAGGATCCAGTTTGTCAGGAGACGCACCCCCTCTTTTCCCCAAGTTCACCCCGCCTGGACCCCCAGGCCCCCAGGCAGCCCTGGGAGGGAGCAGGCGTTGAGGTGAGCAGTAACCTGGCTGTCACAGCGCCTCGGAGCCAGCGTCTGACAGGGAGACTGAAGGTGCTCCCCGCGACCCCGGGCCATGGCCGGAGCGAAGGCCCTGGATGGGCAGGACCGAAACCTGGAGCATCAGGGGACAGGAGCGGCTACAGGTCACACCCAGGCACGAGCTACGCGGGGCCCTTGTCTCTCTCCGTCACTCGATGAGACAGCTCCATGCCACGCAAGCAAGGCCAGGGGAGGTCAAGGCAAGACCAGGAAGTGGACTTTAATAGCTTCCTTATATCAGGGTAGGAAGTTCGAGTTGATAAGGAAGTTGGAATCAAGCGCCCCAGCTGGAAGAGGCGTCCACTGAGGAAACACCGGGGTAGGAGATAGTCTGTGTTGACACAGCGCTCCAGCCGGGTCTGCAGTTTCCACTGAGTCCATCCTCGGGCTGCCTGACTTGGAAAGAAACCCAGATCTGGTGCCCAGCCAGCCCCCGGGGGAAGTGCCCGTGAGCCCAGCGCTGCTTGACATGCCCGGGGGCGAGGCCACGCTGCACACGCCGCCCTGACGTCGGACCCGCCACGCACGACCGTGGTCATCACTTAGGGTCGGCTTCGTGTCCTGCACGGAGCTACCTGCTCAGCTCCTCCAAGTCTACTCATCAAGACAGTTAAAAGAAAAAAATGCTTGTGAATCAGTGTGAGGTCCCCACGTGCCCCCCACGGGTACTCGAATGAGTTGCACCCCCAGGGCACCCCGCGCTTCTGGGTGGGATGGCCGGGGTCAGGCATTTCCAGATTTCAATCAGCATCACCCCTTGAGTGCAACCTTGATGAGTGCCCCTGACGGCTCAGAGTTTCAGTCTACCCATCCGGGAAATGGGAACAGGGCTTGCCCAGCACAGAGCAAGAGCTCACTGAGAATGAACTTCCAGCAGCATCATCTCGTTATTCTGCTGTCGTTCCAGGCCTCCTGGTCTTTCCCCAGCCCAGAATGCTCACCTTCCCAGCCCCTCCTTCCCCTTCTTTTCTTTCGAAACAACTTGAATACCATCCACCTGATTCCCAAGGCCCCACCTGGGCTCCCAGGCTGGTGGACTTGCTTGAACGCATCAGCTGTCCCTGCTCCCGACTTATCACCCTGATAGCTGGTTGACCAGTTGGCCTCATCCACTGTGCCGTCCCTGCAATGGCCTTCCCCTCTGAGTCTGTAACACAGGGTACAGTGCCCGGCCCACACAGACACACCCCCCCACATGCAGACCGAGCAGTGCTGGGCTGGTATCATGGTCCATAGGTCGGTCCCTCCCTATACAGCCACCGCCACGGGCTGGCTTTTGACCTGGACAGTCTGCAGAAGGAGCCCGGGGTCACAGTGACTCAGGCCGCTGGAGGATTAGAGGAGCCGGAGAGAGAGGGAGGCCCGCTGGTGGGTGGGGCAGCTCTCCCTTCCAGCAGAGTCTTCCCCCTTCCAAGCCAGCAAAGCCCGAAGTCCTGTTAGAAGCCGTGCCTTTCCCGGGGAAGGCATGAGGGGGATTGAAAAGCTAGCCAGGGAGCCGTTGGAGACGTGACTTTCCCTCCAACTTCTGATGTCTCCAGCCTGGACCCAGCACTTCCAGGACTTCCCTAGAATTAAGGAGTGTCCTTCACAATCTCAGAGGCTCTGGGCAAAGTCTAGGGTCACTGTGTGATTCAGAGGGTGGAGTAGATGTCATAAATTACACATTTGTTTTAAAACACACACACGCACACATACACACACACACACCAGTCTCCTGGGCCTGCATTCAGTCCTTCCTCAGGAGAGGAGCTTTCTGATGGACAGAAGCACCCTGGCTCCTTAAGCCTTTCAGGGTCAGCCCAGTCTCCCAGACGGGCAGCCCCCACGCCTCCCAGCGCCTCTGCCTCTGTCCCTGCCCTCACTAAAGAGCCAGCCTGGCGGGCTACAGTTCACGGGGTCGCAGAAGAGTCTTACAGGCCGTAGCGACTAAACAGTAACAAAACACTGTATTTTTTTCAACCTTCATATTTATGTAACAAAATCATTAACCACTTTCAATCCCCAATGCATAGTGGCAAATGCTACATTATGTGACACCTCAGTGGGGCCAGGCAGGCACCCTGCCAGGTGCTTCACAGGTTACTCTCAGCAGCCCAGGGACATGTGGGCAGAATTAGTTCCACTTTTCAGATAACAGAAATGAAGCTCTGATGTCTGCTGACTAAGGGTCCTCGCTCCCAACGCACGGGCCTGGGTTCCATCTCTGGTCAGGGAACCGGAGTCCACACGCCGTGACTAAGACCCAGGGCAGCCAAATAAATAAATAAATAAAATTTTTTAAGAAAAAGAAATGAAGCTCAGAGAGTTTGTGTGTGTGTGTGTTTTTTTTTTTTTTTTTTTTTTCCGGGATTCACATGGTAGATGCTGGGAAAGACGGAGGGCAAGAGGAGAAGGGGGTGACAGAGGATGAGATGGTTGGATGGCATCACCCACGCAGTGGACATGAGTTTGAGCAGACTCCAGGAGATGATGAAGAACAGGGAAGCTGGCGTGCTGCCGTCCACAGGGTTGCAGAGAGGTGGACACGACTCAGCGCCTGAACAAGGACAGCACGGCAGACACATGGGGCAGCAGCTCGGCTGGGACCCCACTTGTGCCCGTCTCTCCCTGCTGCCCTCAGCGACCCCAGCCTGACCCTGACAGGAGTGGGCAGCGGCTGAGAGGGGTGAGAGCTCAAATTCTGGTTTCCCCCGTCCCGCAGGCATCCGCAGCGTCCTGCCTGCCCCGCGGGGGCGGCCACTTGCCGGATCGCAGCGAGTGATGGCGCGTCCTCGTCGTCGCGGCAGGCACAGCCTCCGGCTAGCTCAGGTTTCCTGAGAGCCCCTCTTGAGTGGTGTCCGGCCGTGCCAAGTTAGCGGAGCGTCCCGCAGGATCTGGACTCTGGTTCTGAGCGGGGGGGGCGGAGCCACAAGGGTCTCTGGTCACGGCACACACGCCCCTCCAGGCCTGCAGGGCTGCAGATCCAGCTGGCAGCCATCAGAAATGCAGGGAGACGCCTGGGAGCAGGCAGACGGTGACTAGTCATTTAAATGACACACGTTCAGTAGTCTTTACCATATGACATGGGATTCCCGGGGGCTCAGTGGTGAGGACTCTGCCTGCCAATGCAAGAGATGAAGGTCTGATCCCTGGGTCGGGAATAACCCCTGGAGAAGAAAATGGCAACCCCCTCCAGTATTCATGCCTGGACAAGCCCCATGGACAGAGGAGCCTGGCAGGTACAGTTCAGGGGTCGCAGAGAGTTGGACATGACTGAGGTCAAGAACACGAGCTCACCCAGGTGCCGTGCTGGACGCCTAAGGCACCAGTGAGCGGGCTGTGGTCCTGGCCTCGGGGCCCGAATTCTGGGGCGGTGGGGGAGGGAGCGGAAGTTACTGTCCACTGTGGCCGGTGCTCTGAGGGGCGCGGGGGGCCGGAGAATGCTAGGGCACCTCGGAGGCTGGGAACCTTGATCAGCCTGGGGGGCGGGGGGCGGGGGGAGGGAGGAGGGGAGGGAAACAATGACAGCGTGGGGGGGTGGGGGGTGGGGGGTGGGGCGGAGGTCCCGGAAGGAAAGCAGTGAGACAGAGGGCCAGGGCCTGGGAAATGCAGCAGGGAGAACCCCGGGTGTTCTCTACCACCCAGGGCCAAATGAGAAAAATGGCCAGCACTGGACGGGGGTGGCAGGAAATTACCAGAAGCAATGTTCCCCTAAGAAGACGCTTTTATCCCAGGGGACTTCCCAGGCTGTCCAGTGGTTAGCGCCCTGAGCTTCCACTGCAGGGAGCACAGGTTCCATCCCCTGTCGAGGAACTAAGATCTCACATGTTGTCTGATGTGGCCAAAAGGTAAAAACCACCACCATCATCATCATCAAACTCCCATTTTACAGACAGGAAAAGCCAGGCACGCTATGTTCAGTGAGGTCTCCCGAAGGCCCCGCACCCTGGCTCCTTTCCTTCTCTGGGAAAGGAAATGACCAGCAGACGATTTGATCTGCTTCCCAGGATTAAACCAGAGAAGCAGGTGACCTCAACTCATTGCTTAAAGGACTCTTCCCATCACCGGCCGTGTACAAGCAAAGGGCAAACATGAGTGCAGAACTGCCGGCACAGAAGAAAACGCTTCCTCTTGCCTTTACCCCCTCCTCATCCTCCCGTGAGCAGTGGCGGGGCCCACGAACCCTCCTGGGGCCGGGATAAAGGCAGTAACTACAGCAAGAGACAGAGACAGGCCTTCGTGGCTCGGCTCCCAGACTCCGGCTGTGACTCTGACTCAGCAGCTGGGTCGCTCCCCGAATCCTGCCGGGAGCCGGCCTGTTCTTTCCCGTGGCGGCTCTCGCAGGACTTTGGAGACGGTTTGTCGATGGCGTTATTCGCCCCGGGGAGCCAGGCTGCCGCGGCCTGACAAAGGCCCCGGGGACCGTTCCTCCGTGCCCCGCGTGGGTGAGCCCTGACCGCGCGCCGGTCAGCGCCCGGCGGGTGCAGAGGCGACGGCCAGTCTCGGCGTGCCCCGCGACGCCTGGCTGCCCGCGAGTCAGCAGCACGGTCCGTGGGAGCAGCAGGCCGGCCTGCCAGTCCACGCTCCGAGGGAAAGAGAACCGCGCTGGGAGCAGAGGGTGTGGAGATAAGGCGTCAGCTGAGAGTCCGCGCGTCAGCCTCTCCGGAGAAACAGAACTCACGTTCGAGGGCCTTTACTGTTACTTGCAGTGAGCAAGCGAGGTGTGAGGGCTTCTCCCAGGACGGGTGCGTGTCTTTCAGAGGCAGGCTTCTGACTCCAGAGAAGCTGAGAGAGGTCACGACTGCCCAACAAGCAGCTCACGGATCTTCCTTGGAGGCTGAGAAAAACACAGCCAATAATTAAAGTCACGTTTTCCTTCAATAACACCAGCAACAAAAACCACCACGAAGGCAATTCCACATGCCGGGTTTCGCACAAAACTTTCCACATGAGAGGCTTACTCTGGTAAGGGCACCATCGCGTTTCATAACAAAGGAAGTTGACTTTTCATACCGGACTCACATGAAGGGACCATCTGGGGCTGCTGCTGCTGCTAAGTCGCTTCAGTCGTGTCCGACTCTGTGCGACCCCACAGACGGCAGCCCACCAGGCTCCCCCGTCCCTGGGATTCTCCAGGCAAGAACACTGGAGTGGGGTGCCATTGCCTTCTCCTCTGGGGCTTCTACCACCATGTAAATGTGGCTGTAAAGCCGGCCTCCTCTTTTCTTGTTTCCATCTCAGTCACCCAGAGCATTTTACAAACCAGAGTCTAAGCTCCAGTGCAGAACATCTTACTGTGCTAGAATCAGCCTGCAAGCTGGTAAACTTTGAGGTGGCATTTTGCCCAAAGGGGGCTGGAAAAACAGACCGAGTAAACCAACCAACCAACAAACTACTTGTTCCTTAAATGCAATCTTCGTACACCTGGGCACCCAGGGAACTATCTCTTTCTGGTGACTCAGAAAGAGCCCTGGATTTAGAGTCAAAAGGAGGTGGTTTTGGTTCTGCCTCTGCCCCCAGACAGTTGGAGGGAGGCTACAAGTCCTCAGACCTCTCTTTCCCGGGCTTCCTCCTGCTCAGGGAGTGAGCTTAACACTGGGTGCTCCGTCAGCCTATTGTGAGCAGAGAATGAGATAAAGTAGGTCAAAGTGCTTTAGGGCGTTTAAAACATCACACACAAACACACACCACACACACAACTCAAAGCGATCTGTATTCTTCGAAGACTAGGGAATTCCCTTCCTTTCCTAGCACAGAAAGGAAGACACGAAAAACCCACGCCTGTTTTATCTGAAAGAAGCAGAATCCACCTATTATAATAACACTGGTGATGAGGCTGAAGAGTCAAGTAGCGAAAAGCTTGGGTGTGTCGTCATCTTTATTAGAAAATTAACCCACGGCTTCCCCATCCAGTAATGTGACTGATTTTTAAATAAACACATCTAAATGGGTGTTGTCCCATCCTGAAGAGTGAGTAGTCACCTTGGCAGGCCAAGCACTCATTTAAATTATGTTTCCCATCGTTCCCAAATCTTTTTTTTAAACTCCTTTTTTTGGAATCGTTCCGAGAGCCTCTGGCACATTCTTTCAAACATGTCTGAGGGTGACACATTTTTGTCCTTTGTGAAAAACACTGATTTTTGTAAACAGCTCAAAGTTATTTGTCACAGGGTCTGTTAAATGAGCTAAGCAGTGCCACTATTTAAAAAAGTGTTAGTTGCTCAGTTGGGTCTGACTCTTTGCAACCCCATGGACTGTAGCCCGCCAGGTTCCCCTGTCCACGGGATTTCCCAGGCAAGAATACTGCAGTTGGTTGCCATTTCCTTCTCCAGGGGATCTTCCCACCCAGGGATCAAAAACCCAGGTCTCCAGGATTGCAGGCAGATTCTTTACTGACTGAGCCACGAGGGAAGCCCACACTTTTTAGAAAACTATGATTAAGACAGGAAACCTGGCTTTCTTTCAGTTCCAACAGAAAGTTACAAATAGCTGGACTGCCCTGGAGGTTCAGCGGTTAGGACTCCCACTTCCACTGCAGGGAGCACGGGTCCCATCCCACGCCGGGGAACTAAGACCCCACAAGCCGTGGAGTGGCCAAGGAGGGAAAAAAAAGAACAGATAGTAGATTACAGGAATCGACAGTATTGCTAGACAGGGCCTGATCCTTCGTAAGGCAACCACATTAGAGTAGAAAAGTCGAGTGGAAATGTGTTTCTACACTGTTAGTCACACCTTGATTATTTATCTAGCAAGACTGTTTGCCACTAGACTTTGAGTTTCCATTAAGAAGAGAGCCACACTACAACTAATTAACCATTTAGCTGTGCAATCTTTTCATCACAGCTCCTCCTCAGGGTATCTGAACCCCTCAGCTGCACATGGATTAACCGGCTAACACAGGTGTTTCCGATGGATTCACATCTGCATCTATCGGAAATACAGCAGCCAGCAGATCCAATTCCAACCAACAGACTCTATATTCCCTTAAAAAGTTCAGATTCTCTTTTCAGTTATGAAAGAATTTGTCTGAAAATTATAATATTCACTAATATCATTACAATGTGACTTGAAGCAACAACTAGAGTAGATTTGCTTCTGGTACAAGTAATTTTAATTGTTTGAGTTACTTTAAAATAAACATAACCAGAGAATTCCCTGACTATTCAGTGATTAGGACTCAGCTCTTTCACTGGCGAGGGCCTGAGTTCAATCCCTGCTCAGAGAACTAAGATCCCACACGCTGCATAGCCAAAAAAGGAAAAAAAACTCATAATCACTTTCATGCAGTGAACATCATATATTGTGGTCTTCAACGGTAAATGACTCCAGTGACTTTTATGGAAGCTATTGTTTTCCCTACCTCATTTTTTTTTTTATTGTAGTGAAATTTACATAACATTAAATTTATCATTTGACCATTTTGAATGATTTGGGGGCATTTAGTAGATTCCCAGGGGCTTCCCCGACGGCTCAGTGGGTGAAGAATCAGCCTAGAGTGCAGGAGATGCGGGTTCTACCCTGGGATGGGGAGGAACTCCTGAAGAAGGAAATGGCAGCCCACTCCAGCATTATTGCCTGGAGAATCCCACGGACAGAGGAGCCTGGTGGGCTGCAGTCCATGGGGTCACAAAGAGTCAGACATGACTGAGCACATCCTATGTATATAGGATATATATAATATATGTATATTCCCAAAATTCTGTGAATGAACCATCACCACTATTTAGTTCTTAAACATCTTCATCACCCCGAAAGGAAAGCCTACACTCTTGAAGCAATCACTCCCTGTTCTTTCTGCCTACTGCAGGCAAGTACTAATCTGCTGTTTCTATGGATTTGTCTGTTCTGGACATCTCTTATAAATGGAGCCTTACACCGTGCGGACTTATGACCAGCTTTTCCACGTAGCGTAATGTTTTCAGGGTTTATCCATGTTGTAGCACATGTCAGCGCTTCATTTCTTTTAATGCCTGAATAGTTGAACTGCATAGATATACCACACTGTTCATCCATCCATCCATTGATGGATAAATGAGTTGCTCACCCCTTTGGGCTATTCTGAATAGTGCTGCCATGAACACAGGTATATAATTTTTCCTTTGAACACCTGATTTCAATTCTTTATGGGTATACACCTGGGAATGAAATTGCTGGGTCATATGGCAATCCTAAGTGTAACGTTCTGAGGAACCATCAAACCTCTAGCTCACTTTCTTCTTAGATTTTTTTCTTAAATGTGTACCATTTCTTTTAAAGTCTTTGTTACAATATTGTTCTATGCTTTGGATTTTTGGCCAAGAGGCATGTGGGATCCTAGCTCCCCGACCAGGGATGGAACCTGAGCCCCGCTGCAGTGGGAGGTGAAGTCTTGACCAAAAGACTGCCAGGGAAGTCCTCCAGCTCATTTAAAAAAACAAGTCCTTTAAAATAGTCTTTAATTTTGATTGCCCTTGGGTCTTCATCGCTGTGTACAGGCTTTTCTCTATGTTGCATTTCTCAGTGCAGTGGCTCCTCACTGCAGAGCTTGGGCTCCAGGAGCCCGTGTGCCCGCTAGTTGTGGCACTCGGGGCTCACCTGCTCTGCGGCACGTGGGGTCTTCCAGGACCAGGGACCGAATCCTGCGGCCCCTGCATCAGCAGGGGGATTCTCATCTACTGTACCACCAGCTCATTTTAACGCCCACACTTTCAAGGTGGCCTGACAACCAGGCAGAAGCTATTGGACTACTGCAGCCTGAGCCCAGGCAGGGCCCAAAGAGGTCTCTTTTTTTTCTGAAGCACTGAGGCGAGCAGCGGGGTTTGATATGAGTCAAGCTTGTTCAACGCGAGGTTACAGGCAGGGCTCTGGACACCTTCCTCTGCTGTTCTACAAGTCACAGCATGAACTGGCAGGGCGGGAAAGCCTTTCTGCCTGCGGGGCATCCTTGGTGCTTCAATTATGTTGTGAGCACTCCTGGAAAAGGAAGAAAAAGATGCCAACTATTCAATTGATAGGCTTCCCTCTTCCTGTTTTTGTGGCATTCAGATTAGCATGTGGAGTCCAATCAGACATGCTGCTTGGGGGCCAGCGCTATACCCTGTCCTGGGCAGAGGTCGGTCCTTTCAAGGGTGGCGAACCAAGCTTCCCAAACAGTAGCTGAAGCTGCAGAGAGCTCTTCCAACCTGGGTGGACTTTTACTATCTACTTTGCCTGAAGGCACCGCCTAGTGATAGTGGAGGGGAACCTACCCTACTTTGTATAGGGCAGCTTGTCCACACGGTGGGCTTGGCCAGGACAACAGGAGATAATCCTACTGCAGGTATTGTTTACTGCAGCCGATTTACTGAGTCATGGGGCTCCTCAGCCATTAACCCAATCCGGCCAGTAAACTGATTAGCACTGATTTTTTTGTTTAAACGTGTTCTTGAGCCTGTCGGGGGCACTGACCTCTTTGCTACCTCGCTGCCTGACACACACAAGCCTCTGAGCCCCGGAAGCCCCAGGCAAGGCTCTTGGGAGGAGTTGCACCGCCATAGAGACCAGCCCAGAGGGCTTTTTCCACTTGAAACTAGAGCGCTTAGGCAGAAGTTGGCTTCCGGGGTCCTTGCGAGGCGTCCCTCTGCCAGCCTAGGTCACTTGTGGTCCCGGAGCTCTGCAGGTGTCCGGCCCGAGTCCTGGCCGGTCACATCCTCTGCAATCCGGCAGGAAACCTAACCTCCGCCGGCTCCTGTCCTCGGTCTGTCTGCTTATCTGCTTCCCCTGGGGAACAGCCGCGTCGGTGTCCGGTGGGGGGGATTTTCGGGGTGACCTCACCCGTGCAGGCGTCGGCAGCCTGCGTGCGGACCGCGTCCCGGAGGCATCCGCAGCCCGTCCCGGCGCCTCCCCGGCCCCTCCTCCCCAAGCAGCGTCTCGGCAGGGTCTCGGCTGGGGCTGGGGGGTCACGCAGGTTCCCGTCCCGGGCTCGGGAGGGCGGGGTGTCAAGGGACCCACTGGAAGAAGGTGCACCGAAGCCGCAAACGCCCGCTGTCAGTTTGAACAACTTTGGGGCCAAAGGCTTCGGCGGCCGGTGGCGGGGACTGGGAGCGGCGGGAGCCGCTGGGAGCCCAGAGGGCAGAGCCTGGGGCGGGTCTCCGGCCCCCTGGACCCCCGGAAGTAGCCGCGCGGCCCCCAGGGGGGTACGGCTCCTTCCAGCGAAGCCGGAGGCGCAGCGGCGGAGCGGGCCACGTGACCGCCGGCCCTCGCCCCGCGCGCCCCGCCCCGCGCGCGCCTGGCGGAGCTCGCGGGCTCGCGAGAGAGCGCGAGTCTCCGGGAGCGGCGTGCGTGCACGCCCCCGCGAGGCGGCGGGCGCGCGCACGCCCCGGGGCCGCCGCCCCGCCGGGCCCGCCCTCCTGCCCTCCCTCCGCGGCGCGCCCGGCCCGCCCTGCCCGGCCCGCCCTGCGAGTCAGACCGCCGGCTCCCGCCCTCCGCCGGCGCGCCCGGGCCGCCGCGGCGCCCCCCGCCCTCGAGCCGCAGAGCCGGAGCCGGAGCCGCGCGCCGAGCGGGCGGAGGAGCCGCGGGGCCCCGCCGAGGCGGCAAGATGGCGGACTTCCTGCCGTCGCGGTCCGTGCTGTCCGTGTGCTTCCCGGGCTGCGTGCTGACGAGCGGCGAGGCCGAGCAGCAGCGCAAGTCCAAGGAGATCGACAAGTGCCTGTCGCGGGAGAAGACCTACGTGAAGCGCCTGGTGAAGATCCTGCTGCTGGGCGCGGGCGAGAGCGGCAAGTCCACCTTCCTCAAGCAGATGCGCATCATCCACGGGCAGGACTTCGATCAGCGCGCGCGCGAGGAGTTCCGCCCCACCATCTACAGCAACGTGATCAAAGGTGGGGGGCCCGGGGCCGGGGAGCGGGCGCTGGGGAGGTGGGGGCCGGGGAGCGCGGGGGCCGGGGCGGCGGCGCCGGGCACCGCCCTCCCCTTCGGAGCCCCGGGCCGGGCGCGCGGGAAGGGGGCGCGGCCGGGGGAGAGGATGCCGCGGGGGGCCCCTCACCCCGCCGCTGGCCTCGCCCCCCGCCGGAGGGAAGCGCCCCGGGGTGCAGGCTGGCCTCTCCCCCGGACGAACCAGCCCGGGCGCTGCCCGTCCAGCCTCGCGCCCCGGGTGGCGGGTGGCCGAGTCACATGGGGTCGGGGCTACTCCCAGCTCCGGAGCCGCGGAGCTCCGGAACCTTGTGCCCGAGACTCTGGTCAAGGGCGAAGGGTGACAGGCTCCTGGCCCTTTGGGGGCAAGGATGTGAAACTCGAGGGTGCCCTGTTTGCTGTGCTGCCGTCAGGAAAGAGCGCACCATGCCGTCGGTCTGAAAAAGTTTTAGCCTCAGTGGTTTTTCGCCCCGGTGTCACGGTCGGGCAGGATGTGTGCCTGTCATCACCGAGCACCTTGCACCCTCCTCCTGCTTCTGACTGCGGTGGGGGGAGCGTCTCCTGCTTAAACGGGTTTGTGTGTGGGTACAGAGGGTCTAGGGCCTGAGACTGCAGGCGGAGTCAGTGAATCAGTGTCGGCTTGGGTTACAGGTTCTGCTGCTCTTCGTGGGTATTTTTAAAACTAGAGTTGATCTTTGTTCTCAAGTGAAAAATGCACAGGAGTTTTAGTTCTGGGCTTTCAAACAAATGGGGGTGGATTTTACTTTTGTCATTTGAGATATAATTAGCACTCTTTGTAGTGTCCAGCTGTCTTGGACTTTATAAAAGGCATTTTGGCAGAATTGAGATACAGAGCCTGGTTCTTCAGGTGCCTGAGGGTGCTCTCTGTTGTATCTGGGTAGCAGTTTATCTAGGGGTTGGTAATAGATGTCAAACCTTTCCAAGCAGCATTTTTTTCAAGGGGGGGTTTTGTTGAGGAAGTACTTAAGTTACTCTTTTGAGTCACTTTTTTTTCCCCTCCCAGGATTGAGTGGAGGAAAACTGCTTGGGGTGCGGGGAATGGAGAGGGGGAGCTTTGTGGGTTCAACGATGAGGGAGGGGCAGGACACCAGAAGCTCACAGACCACAACCAGCCCTAGGACTTATGCAGTAAGCTGTAAAAAGAGGTTGAATTTATCCTTTCTTCTTGTTTAGTAAAAAATTAATCTAAGGTCTCTCTCAAGGCCCGAGACTTGGTGTAGTCAGTCCTTAAGCGAAGGTACCTGTAGCTGATGCAGCTGCTTGTGAGGGGTTCTGTGAACGAGTCGACCAGCCAGGTCTACTGTTGACTGATAGCCAGGTGGACACCTGGCTCTTGCTTAACACCTGGTTCCTCTTGTACACAGGCTCCTATACACGGGCTCCTAACTGTGACCTCCCTCGAGCGTTGGTGAGATGAAGTCACTGGCCTTCTGCATTTTCTGAGTTGACGTGATCAGAAAATTGACAGTCAAAGGGTTTTTCAGTTATCTAAACAAATGACCTAATAGTCACGTGACTGTTAGGAGGGACGAAAGGTAACTGTAGAGTTAGAAATAATGGGTTTGAATTCATCTCTGTGAGGTGAAATATTTGCTTCTACATCTTTTTTGCAGTTGGTCTTCCTCCTTTTAGGGAAGTCTCACGCCACCCTGAATCTCACCCGGATTGGAAGCTTGGGAGGGGAGAAGTGTCTGAGCTCTGAGCGTGGTCCTGGAAGCCGTGGGTTGGGCTGGGAGGGTGCTCAGGGATCGGAGGACACGGGGCTGAGTCTCTTCTTGGCGTTTCATAAGGGTCTCTCTGATAGACTCAAAGCCTTGTTTGCAGATCTTCAGAGCCTGGACATCAGGTTATGCAGCAGTTTCTTCTTTGTTTGCTGGTTTTGGTTGTCTTGCGACTTCTCTTCTCCCCAGGAATTATTTTATTAATTAGACATGTTAAAATACTACAGAAGAAGCACTTGTGTTAACTATGTTTGCTTTTCAAGGTTCTAATTTTATAACTGAACAACTGTGAGTTTTAACTTTTTTTTCTTTTTACACTCTGAGAAGTTACTTCTATTTGTTTTGATGTTGGTCTCCATTTTTTGGAGGTGCTGGGCCTAGAATACTCAAGAAGTTTAAGGAAAGAATACAAGAATTGAATCTCTGAGACTATCTAATGACTCCCATCACACTTTTTTTTTTCAAACAAAGGTATGAGGGTGCTGGTAGATGCCCGAGAGAAACTCCACATTCCTTGGGGGGATAACTCAAACCAGCTCAATGGAGACAAGCTGATGGCATTCGATACCCGGACACCCCTGACCGCCCAGGGAATCGTGGAAACGCAAGTTTTCTTACAGTACCTTCCTGCTATAAGAGCGTTATGGGCAGACAGTGGCATACAGAATGCCTATGACCGGCGTCGAGAGTTTCAACTGGTAAGAGATTTTTTTTTATTAATGTTGTGATTTTATTTTAATGGCATTTATTGGCATCTGATTATAACACACGTTTTTCACTGCCTTCCACACTATGATGTTTGTATCCAAAATTTTAGCCTCAGAAATATGGATAGTTTTCTAGATGAGCTTTCTAAACTAACCAAGATAAAAATAAGGCAAACCCCCAGTGGGTTTGGTGAAGCTGTTATATTGAGTAATTAGTTGCTCATTTTTCTTTTTCTAGGATAAGATCATAATGAAGTTTCTTAGGCACTTTCATTTAATTTTTTCTCCTTTTAAAAGTAATTTCATCTCAGTTATAGCAGCAATATTAATCTTTGACCTTTTATTTTTGAATTGAGAGTTCAGTAACTTAATTGTTCAAGTGTGCTCTTTAGCCTTTAGAGGTATTTATTTCACAATTCATCAGTATAGGTTAGAATTCTTAATGTTTAACAGTCATTGCGCTTTTTGTATATTTGCATGCTATGCTTTTTAAGAGCTTCTAAGCACATTTTACAAAATGTTTCTTCTTAAAATAACATGTTGTTTTTTGTACTTCTCTTTTCCATGGGAAACACCTAGAATTCATTTTGCATTTATTATTTCTACTTTGTCTTGCACAAGACTGTAAAAGTTTGTAGCTATTACACAGCATTGAGGAGAGGGTGGAAAATAAGGTTCTGATCTAGGTTAAAGGTAAAAAAATAATAATCGAAATAAATTACAAAGCATTGTGAATGCGTTGATTGTATCTGGGGGTTTTATTTGCCAAAGACCAGAAAGATCCCAAGAGTGATATAGCCGTCTCTCCTGTATGCAGTTTGGAGAGAGTTTAGATGTAAAGTAAGTTTTACTGTAATGTGATCAAAATAAAGTGACAGTTCAAAGTAAAACTGCTTAGAAACTTGTTTGATGATGTCACGGTGTTAAGACAGTTCACATATCTGGGTGTGGCTGCAGTGACTTGCGGCCAGCAGTCCTTGCTGTTACAGTTTGCTCGGCAGCAGCCTTGGCTACCAAAAGTTCTCGAAAAGCGCACACGACGGCTGCTGATCGAGCTGAGCCCTGAATTCCTGCTCCGTCTGGGTGACAGACTCCGCGTGTGCCGTCTGCGTCCGGTCTCTCCTCTGTTGTGTGTTTTGTTTGTTAACTTAATGCCTCTGTGAGCGGCAGAGGTGGTCCTGCATCCTTGTTGAGGTTGAGCAGCTGGAAGCACTCTTTGTTGGAAATTACAAATCTGACTTGACAGGTAACCTCCCTCCGGCGCTCGGACTTGGGTTAGTTTTTGTCCTTCACACGCCCGTGTTCAGCTTCCTTTAGCCTCCCTGCTGTTGCTAAGTGTGGATTGTTATTCATTCTCCTAAATTCACTTTCCCAACAAACCCCACATTTCACTCTGCACTTTGTCAGGAGGTCATTCATCCTTGCGGTCAGGGAAGAACTGTCTGTGTGTAACAGCACACTCTGCACGCTGGCTCAGGGAGTGCCCCCCTGCCATCCCGCACAGGGCTCTGGGGAAGCTCCGCAGGTCCGTTTAGGTGAAGATGGACTTCCCTGACGCTTCTTGCTTTTGAGCGTTCACATCTTACACTCTCGTGGTCATCACTGTTGAGAAGATATTGCTGAGAATGTATTTGCCTTTAAGAACAGACTGTTAAACCACTCAGGCTGAGGACCTGCAGATTCTTGGCTTGAGCCAGCTGATGCTTTCAGAGCAGAGACAGCCTCAGGGACAAGGAGAGGCAAGGCCATGATGAGGAGGAGGAACGGGGAGAGGTCTGGTTTAAGCTCCTAAGGACAGGGGTTCTTCTTGTCTGCCCCGCATTGTTAACGGTACCTGGCACAGGTGGTAGGAACTGGGTTATTACGTGGAATTAATGATTCTCATACTTTGGGATGCTCCGTGGTGCCTGGCATGTGGCTGACACTGGGAAGTCACTTTGCTTCCTTAAAATTTTCCTCCGCGTCCTCTTTCATTCCTTTTCTTGTCTGCATACACAGAGCCCAAGTCCTATTTTTTCTGGAGGTCTCTTGCATCCTCCACTCCGCCCCTCCTTCCCACTGGCCTGGTGTCTCCTCCCTAGACCCCAGTAATCTTGTCCAGACCTGGCCGGGTTTGCCAGGAAGCTTTGCTCATCTCCACTGCTTCCGGAACACAGAGCCACCTCTTCCGTGAGCCTGGACTCTGAGGGGCTCGCTGGTGACGCCCGGCACCTGCTCAGACCCCGAGCGCTGCGGACTTCTACCCACGGCCGCCCTCACCAGGCCCGCTGCCCGGCGCCTTCACTCCTGTCCCGTTCATCTGGGCTCCCCTTCACAGAACAGGGTGGATGCGACTCCCTGCAGGCCCGAGCCCTCTCCGTGGGTTCAGCTGGAATCTGAAGGAGAGAGCGGTTTCCACGACGACCCCTTCCTCACCTGGGGAGCCTGGGAGGGCCCCTGGTCGGTGCAGCGTCTGTGGCAGACCCACATGAGGGTGAGGGGTGGTGGTCTGGTGCCGAGCGGCCCTGCCTGCTGGGGGCCCCGCCTGGGCCGCCCTCCTTCTGAGGCAGGGTCTCCCTCTCACTGCCATAGGGTCTGACACTTATTCCCTCATCTTGCTAGGTGATCTGAATTATAATGTTCTTCTAGAAAAAAGCAGCCTTTTTTTTCTGGGAAATTGGGTGTTTCTGTTGTTGATGTGTTAGTTGGTCAGTTGTGTCCCGCTTTTTGCGACCCCATGGACCGCAGCCCGCCAGGCTTCCCTGTCCATGGGGTTCTCTATATGCTAGTTTGTTAATTTTCCAGGAGATGGGAAGTTCTTGTATTATGGAATCGATTTTTCTTTTTTGTTATGTTTAACCGTGTAGTATATTCTTGAATCTTGGATAGGAAAAGTAAACATCGGAGAAATGAGAGGATTTAGCAGCTAAAATAACTAAAATAAGCCTTTTTGTTTTCAACTACCACTTGATTATTAAGCTTATTAATGCAAATTTAAATGGAAAAAAAAAGATAGGGGCAATTTCTAAGCTCTTTACCACTTTTTTGCTTAAGAGGAATGACTGCCCTTGCATCAGTTTTCGGGCCGAGGTAGGGTGGCGATATCACACACAGCATAGGGTTTTAGTTTTTAGCAGGCTGTTCATTTGTTAGTAATAACTTTGGGTGCAAACAGAAAGTTTTCTTTCTCTAGCTCCTAAAGGCAAACATTTCCTTTTCTGGTTGGTATCATTGTGAGTGAGCTAAATGCCTTACTGTGGAAAAGAAAACTAAAGGTTCATGTTGCTAGAGCTCACACTGTCGTCTTCTCGTTCCTCTGAACTCGAGCACTGAGGACAGTGCATCCCGAGAGGGGTCTCTTAGCGTCTCAGTTAGATGTCTGTGACCCCTGCCTGGGGCGTGCCTTCGCCATAGCCTGCCCCTGCGCTGGAGAGATACCTTCTCTAGACAAGCAAGGTGACCGTAGCTAGGGAATTTGCTGAGATGGCTCCAGAGATGGGAGCCAGAGGCTGGAGATGCGTGTGAGAGCTAACGGCACGGCTAGGAGTCACTGGCGTCCGTGATACACAGTTGCTTGTTCAGGAGCCCACGCGAGATGTACAGAGCCTTACTCAGGGCGGGGTGAGGGAGCCTGGGCCGCGCTCCTGGGTTTCTGCACACACACATCGCCGCCCCCAGCGTGAGCGCGGCTTCCTGTGATGGCCGGTGCTGCCTCTGCCTTACAGAGCCACTGAAACTGCCTTGAGTTTAACGTGGTTTCTCTTGCTCCAGGGCTGCAGCTGGTGCTTGAGGATGGCTTCACCTCTCCAGGCTGAGCTCGCCTTTCTTAGGACTGAGCTTCCTGCGGTCTGGGTGACATAACTGTTGAGCCTCCAGCGCGGGCGTGTGAGGAGGCGCGGAGAGCTCAGTCAAGTAGGAGCTTCCTGGGGCTGAGACGGTTGTTTCTTGTTGGCTTTGCGGCATGGATGCGAGGTCCTGGGGAGAGAGGCCTTCGTTTGTGCCGCAGCACTACTCAGGGTTTGCTTTAAAGGGAGGGTCACTAGTTTCAGTTGTGAACTGTTTTCAGGAGAAAATAGTTGGAGAAGGATTTGGTCCATTTTCTTTGTGAAATAAAATCAATAAAGGACTTTGACTTCAAGTTGCTAAAAATCTACTGATGGTAGGCTTAGGGTGAAATATTAAGTCTGTATTATAAGGATTATATGTAACATTAGAATTTGTAGAGATTTTAAAATTTAGGTCTCTGTAAAATTTGTGTTTATTTTTTGGGTGAACTTGATCAGATGTCAGAATGGTTACATTTTAGCTAAGCCTTGGAAACCCAGAGCTGCCTGCTGTTTACACTGAAAACAGAGAGGCTCTTTGGCACATGCTTGTAGCTTTAGTGTGACTTTGTGAGACTGCGTGTGTGACAGACACAGGGGCCCCTGGTGGCTCCGCTGGGGAGGAATCTGCCCACCATGCAGGAGACCCCGATTCCATCCCTGGACTGGGAAGATTCCCCTGGAGAAGGGAATGGCTACCCACTCCAGTATTCTTGTCTGAAGAATTCCATGGACAGAGGAGCCTGGTGGGCTGCCGTCCATGGGGTTGCAAGGAGTCAGACGCGACTGAGTGACTGACACGCAGCACATGTAACACACACACACGCATGCCTGCGCCTGTCTCCTCATGTGTCACATCGAGTGGGCATGCTCACGTTTCGGTCGTTTTACTTTGGGCAGAAGCTTGACTTGCCGTGGGGGATCTGAGCTCTGGTGCTGAAGAGCGACAGTGGAATACTGTGCTGTGTGTGTGGTCCCTGGTACTGCTCCTCCCGCCTGCAGTGTAGGCCTCGCTCGGAAGGGCTGGGAGCTCGCCTGTGGGGAGAGCAGAGCCGCCCCGGGACCCCGTGTGCTGCGTGGTCCCGCTTCACCTTTGACAGAGGGGTGGCCCGACTGCTGTGCCTTGGCCCGTCCTGTCGGCCCAGCATACAGGTGTGGGCTCTGGCCCTGCTCTCGCAGATGGGCAGACTCGGAGGCAGCAGGTCGTGCCTTCCGGTCACAGGGGTGGGCACGGTGACACGTGGGGCTGGAGCCCGGCCTGCGCCTCCTGTCCAGGGGCCACCCAGGCCTCGGGGCGCGCTCCTGCTGTCTGGCCCCCAGCACGCTGCCCCAGCGAGCACCCCCGGGACGTCCCGGCAGCTCGTCTCTAGGGCTGGGTGGCACGGCCGACAGGCGCAGGGTCGCCTTTGTGTCTGAGCTCTCCCTGCGTCCTCTGCCGCTCCTGTTACTTTGGTACCTTGTAGTTCCGGTGGTGGTGGTGATCATCCTAAAGGTGCCAGTACACCTGCTGACAGCTGCAGTTTATCCCATCCAGCGTGCATCATGGGAAAGGCTGTTGGAACGTTCTCCGCCTTAAAGCTAGCTTTGCTGATGCTCACCTGATGTTTCATCAGTGAACATGGTTTTAATGTACCCTGGAGAGTAGAAGTTTAATGACGGCCAGTTATCTGGAAGGTAGGCATACAGTTTTCTAGGAAAGGGACATTGGGAACTTGGTGTGCGTCTTGTACACAGTTGCTCAGAGCTGTTATTGGGGTTAAAAGACGTCAGGACACTTTTATTCTGTTATGTTTATGAATCCCTTTGCCACATTTCTCATGTAGTTGCCACAGATTGCATTCTGCTTATGAGCATTCCAGATTCAGATTACAGTTGCAGATTTTTCTTCCAATTATAAAGTACCTGTTTCTGGAAATCAATAGTGATTTTTTGTTCCATGGTCTTTTCCTAGCTGTGGGATACAATTCTTCAGTCTGTGTTGTGAACGTTTTTTTTTATTTTTACAAGATGCCTTTGTTGAAGAGGTTTTGTTACATCCACGTTATTAGCATGAGCTGATATGGCTCGAGGAAATACATTTGTTTTTTGAAACTGGACTTTAGTGACCTTTGCTAAATTTGCCAGTCTCAGTGATGGTAGCTGTTTATCTTGATCTTTCCAATTTAATTTCTCTTCTTTGGCAAAATGAATAAAAAAGATTTTGAAATCAGTGCAGTGGGTGAACCTTTCCGTCCACAGCTGCTGCTCAGTAGCCGCGGAGTCCTTCAGTAGAACTGCTCTTCTCGCAGTGGTTTTGGTTTCGGTCTAAGTTATAAGACTTGTACACTTGGTTTTGCTGCGTGGAACTTAACTTTGTATTTTCCAAACAAATTAGAAAGTAACCATGTCTGCATTTACTGATTTATTTTACATATTGTAAAACTTTCCTGTGAAGGGCCTTAAGGTGGTGACTTACAGTGTGATGTGGTTTCCCGCTGTGCCTTGGGGTGAAGTGGACTCGGAGGCCGCACCGCGCGGGCGTCCTGCTCCGCCTCTCCTGTATGTGCCCCTGAAGGCCCCCAGCCTCTCTGACTTCCTCTTTCTTCCACTGTGAAGTGGGGGCGATTCTGAGACTATTACAAGTTGCAGGGATTCCATGAGCTCAGATCATCCACGTAAATAAAGTCTGTGGCCCAGTGCCCGACACCTACTGATCATGTTACCATCATTAGCTGTTAACAGTCCTGCCACATGCAGACTGTAAGTCGTTTGCTAGAGTATAAAGCACTGTCAACTGTGATTTGACTCTGTGAGCTTGATTTCCAGTGTAAAAATCCTGCATTCTAGCCAGTGCAGAAGAGCACTTCATCCTCATCAGACCGCGTGGTCTCTGACGGAGGCGGCACCACAGGAGGCTGAGGTTCCCGTTGCTGTTGCTCCCTGTTTCCTTCCCAGCGTCACCGCACTGGATTTTCAGATTGGAAACTCTTGGTGTGGTTCTTGATGTTTGCACGCGTGAGTGCTTGGCTGCTTCAGCCGTGTCTGACTGTTTCACAGCCCCATGGACTGGAGCTGTGGGTTCCCAGGCGAGGATACTGGAGTGGGTGCCATTCCCTTCTCCAGGGGACCTTCCCAACCCAGGGATCGAACCTGGGTCTCCTGCATTGCATGAGATGTATAGCCGGAATTATTTAATTCTTTGGAGAACATGATCCTGGAACACTTCAGGTGTGTGGTCTGAACTGGCCAGAGTGTGGGCTCCCCGCCCCACACCTCTCCAGCATCCCCCCAGCGCACATGGACCCACTTTCCCATTCGCCATTCCCTGGCAGAGATGTCGTCAGCATTCATGTTAAGGAGGGTGTTTGGGCTTTTCCAACCTAGAAAAATTCGTTATATTCATGAAACACAGAATCTTTATTTATTTTTTAAGGTTTCATGTTACTTTCTGAGAGATTTTAGAACTTCTGACCATTTTGTTAAAAAATACCAACTAAAAACATTAATAGAGTAATGGAGAAAAATAAATTTCAAATTTGCAAACAGAGCCCTGGTATCACCAGCCCTGCCTCCCCCAGACAGCTGGGTGTCGCTGGGTCTTTCACCCGTGCAGCTGCCTCAGCCTGTTTGCGGGATGTTTGTCTTCTCTAGAAATTTCAGCAAGAGGGACTGGGAAGTGAGTCCTGCTGGGGTGAGAGGCTTTCACTTTCCCTTTCAGTATCCTGGTTACTACTTTTTATCCCCAGGTGATCTTTTCAAGATTGTTCTCCTGTTAAGTGGAATGAACTGCCTCAATAGAAACTGTATCGAGTCTGCACTCTGACATCGTGATGTTCTTGAGACTTCTTGTGGAGAAGTGCAGTGGTCCGCATTGACTGACGTGAAGGTGTGCCGTGCGTTGCGGCTTCCTGCCAGGAGCGCAGTGGTCCGCATTGACTGACGTGAAGCAGAAGGAAACCTCGGGCAGTGCTGGCCGTGAGCGGTGGCGCCGGCTTCTCCAGTGTCTGGAGAGTGGCTCACGGGCAGCGCCCGCCCGGCGGGCCCTACGGGTGAGAGGAGGCACATGCCTACACCACGCGGGCACGGAGCTCTTCAGGTGTGAGGTGGCCTCTCACTTCATTTTCTGTTAATTTTTTTTAAACCTTAATAGTCAAGTGCTTTGTATTTACAAAGCTGCAAATACTATATATTCTCATTGAAATATTTTCATAAAAGGAATGTGATTTAGCCTGTAGAGTTAAAATATTGTATTGCAAATGATTTGCCATTTTCAAATGATACTGATTTGTCACATTTGCAGTAAAACTGTCTTTATTAGCTGCAGCTTCAAAAATAATGGGGACACTGAATTGTTGTCATAGATTATATACATTTCGACCCTACGCTAGGGTAAGGAACGTTATACTTAACTTTTTTCTTAACTTTTAAATTGTTATGTTACGATCAAATATTGCAATCAATTTTAAGATTGGTGTTACAATTGAGTAAGAAGCCAAGGTCCCCACCTCTTGTATTTTGCACATTTGACCTTAATGTAAGATAACTTTCTTTTGAAAAAGGAGCTTTATAAGACCAAAAACTCATCTGTAGAACTTCATTCTTTTTATGGGAATTTATATGAACATACCCATTTGATATTTTTATGTGTAGCTATTTTATACTCTGTGCAGATGTGAAGGTTTAGGCATTACTTTTAGAGTATCCATTTTCCATCATGATAAATCTGAATTCTTTTCAAATGTGAGACCCGAAGAGCAAGTGTGAAAGGCCAAGAAGGCCTTATGTAGTGCGTTTGAGGAGATGAGTTAAACCTTAAAGAGATCACGTCAACTGCCAGCTTCCAGCAACTGTTCAAGGACGTGGGCCTGGCCACCCACCAACCAGTCACGCACTTTTTAGCAGGCTGAGTATTGGCTAGTGAACCGAATGAAAGTAATCTTTGTTCTCATCAATCTTAGATGCTGTTCGGAGGAACCCACATTAAAAAGCAAAGAAGTAAATAGCCACACATGTGATAAATGCTCTGGAGGAAAAGGAAAGTGACGAGAGAGCAGGAGGGTGGTCAGAAGAGGTGAGGTTGAGGTTGAGACCCCAGGGATGGAAAGATGAGGAAAGAGTTGAGCCCGACAGGCAGGAGGAGGACCACGTGTGCAGGACCTGGGGGATGGGCTCTCTGGGGGGTGGGCTCCCCTGGGGGGTGGGCACCCAGGGAAGGAGCAGCCAGCCAGCGTCTGTCTGTCCCATGCACTGTCCTGGAGGCTGGCACTGCTTACCTGTGACCGTGGCTCACGACCTGGTGACGGAGCGTGGTGCCCGTCAGCTCCCCGTCCTTATCAGGCGCATGTGGAACAGCTGACGCCATGTCCTGGGATGGGCAGGCCCTGGGGGTTGGAACCACCTGCCGGCCTGCCGGCACGGAGCTCTGGATCCAGTAAGAGGCAGCTCAGTCCCCCGCAGTGCTGCTGGCGATCCAGTGAATGGTGTAGAGCACTTATCTGTAGCCTCCCTGCCACGAGTTCGCGGAATCAGCGCGTGTTTGCCAGCTCAGAAGGACCCAGACACGCAGGCCCTTCGACCGTGAGGTCACGGCTAGTTTGGGTGAGTGGGCTCACAGTGGAATCCTGACTGCGGGCCCCCCCTGCCTCCCCTAAGAGCACAGCTAACCCAGCGGTGACTGTGGGTGCTGGGAGCCGTGCCCACACCCAGCAGTGTGTGAGGCAGGCAGGCTGCCCGCGTCCGTGCCCTCTGGCCTGACTGACTGGAGCTGGGAGTGACTCCTTGCTGCTCAGGCCACCTTCTCTGCTGCCCCGAGTATGGGGCGCTGGATTGAACAGGAAACTGGGAGCGAAGTGACCGGGGTTTTCCTCTGACCTGCAGTGCGCTCTTAGGCATAGAAAGACTTGGTTAATTAATGTTGCCTGTTCCATGTATTGGGGCCACGGGGACTGCAAGGGGCATCGCCACATGGCGCCCCTGCAGAGGCCCGCCGGGGTCACAAAGCACTCCCGCCTGTGGGCTCCTCCGTGTAGACAGCAGGGGAATTGAAACTCGATTTGGGAAGTTATGTCTTATGTTGGAAAACTGCATATTCTTTCTGTTTTGTTTTTCTCAGCAGTCAAGGTCGTTTCTTTCTGAACTCACAACAGTTCTTTGTATGCTATTGGGACCATATATGATTGGTTCTTTTCCCAAAAGTACTTAATTTTGAGGACTTTTCCAGGGTCAGAACTCTTAAGCTTCTTAGTGTTGTCATTGTCTGAAAACAAGGTGGTTGGTTTTTGTTTTTATTTTATTTTCTGAGGGAATTACTTGTAATAGGCTCCAGAATCCAAAATAGTTTTTTTTTTTTTCCCCAGTTAGATTTTAAAACACGTCTGCCCATTGTAGAGTATCATCTGGTCGGCCACTGTATCTCCGTCTGTGTTGATTCGTTGCTGTGTTCTTCTGGTCTTTGGATACAGTATTGCCTGTCGAGTTAAACTCTCCTGTAGTTTCTGTACAGAATTTCATATCCTTTTCATTTAGTGTTGTACCATTAGCGTTTCCTGGAAGGCGGTGATTTTCTCAGAGGACTGGTAAAGTGTTCATCTGGACAGTGGATGTGAATTTTTTACTTGCATGGACAGTTTTTTCCAGTATGCACACGTGAGTGTTTCGTGAAGTGGTGGTGGTGATGGGTCATCCTGTGTGCCGCTGCCCGGTGAGAGCGTGGTACACGACCTCAGAGCTCGCCCAGCTCTCAGTGCCGCCTCCTGCCAGACACTGAAAGTGCGTGTTTAATTTTTCAGGGAGTAAGGTTTTATAAAGAAATACTGTCTGCCACTCTGAAGCCTGCATTTTAAAGAAGGGGCTGTAATTCTTATATAGGCTTTTGAAAATGGTTGATACCTTAGCAGTGAGGTTGCTCAGTCGTGTGTGACTCTTTGCAGTCCGGTGGACAGTACCCGCCAGGCTCCTCTGTCCATGGAATTTTCCAGGCAGGAACACTGGAGTGGGGTGCCATCCCTTTCTCCAGGGGGTTTTCGCGTCGCAGGGATCGAATCCAGGTCTCCCGCATTGCAGGCAGACGCTTTACCCTCTGAGCCACCAGGGAAGCCCCAGTTGATACTGCAAGATAACAAAACTGGACACTCCAAGTGTAAGACATGTGCATTTGTAAGCACTTAGTAAACATACAGCCAAACTCTCATTTTCTGTCTCCAGGATGGAGCATTTTAATAAAGCCCTTCATTTTTTGGTTACACCTGTAGTAGAATTACTAAACTGCGTTTACACTTTGTGTTATATGTAAACTGGAATTGGGTGAGACTGCAGGAATACGGTTAGAAAACTGAGACAATTAGCTTTAAGTCATTTCGGTGATAAGTCTAATTAGAAAACCTGATATTAAAAGATTGTATTCGTGAGCAGTGGCAAGAAAATGGCAGTTTATAAAATAAAGTGCTGACTTCTTTCCAAAAGTCTCATTAATATTGTGCACTACTTTGTTTTTCTAACTTATATGCAAGAGAAATCTGAAGCTGCTTAAATTAGAAGTATTCTTTTCAAAATTCTGCTTAGGCTGTTATAACCTCGCTTAGTCTGGAGAGGTGTTTAATTTGAAAAAAAAAAAAATTGCTTTCAAACAAGGTTTGGGTGCTTTATAATGTGACCGACTGATTTTGGCTCTTCTGGGAGTTTTGGGTGGTGCACATACAAGGTGCTAGTGAGATATTTGCAAGCGCATTCAGCTGGACTCCGCTTAATTTAGACCTATCCTCTGAGCAAGGGGAGAGTCCTTACATTTCTTTGAATGTAAGTAAACACTGTCTTTCTCCCTGTGAACCAAGCAACAGGCGTGAGTGGTGGCACTTTGGAGGATGCTTCAGCGGTAAAGGTGAAAACATGTGCTGTGTGTCACTTCAGTACCTGCGATGTTTTCTCCAGAAAAAAATGAATAAAGTCATTTTTTAAAAAGGTCAGTCATCTCGAAGATAAGGAGCAGTTTTAAATGGGTTCTTTGTGGAGACCAGGCAGAAGGAGCACATCTGGAAGGGCAGGTGAAGGAAAGCAGACGTGAGCTGCAGGGGGCGGTGATGCAGGAGTGCATCATGCCTGGTGGCACAAGGAGTTCGCCAGCCTCATCACTGCGTCTTTCTTTGAAATAAAAACTAAGGGGGAGACAGACCGAGGGCCCATCCAGCAAGAAGTATTGCCTCCTGTCTTTATTACCAGCCACATCCTTAGATTGGAATGAGAAGTCTCAATTCACTAACCAGCTTTAACCTCAAACATTTCCACTTTGTTCCTTGTTTATATCTGGCATTTGATTCTTGCTGTAAACCTTATATATAAGTAAATGCCAGATGGAAGGGCTTATATTACACAGAGTCTATTCATAGACTATTTAAAGTCTCCTCTAAAGTCTATTTAGATGTGGCCTCACCAGGATATTTGCAGGGCTGAAATTACCAGTGTATACAAATATGAACTGCTGATTAAAAAAAAAAACAAAAACCTAGGTCGCTTTTAAAGGCAAGTTAATAAATTTCCTATTGAATAGATGTTCTTTAAGCATAGGTATGGTGAAGCCTACCTAAATGCATATTCAGGAAACATGTCTGCCTGGCTCAGTCTGAGGATTGTTAAGACAGATGAAAAGTTTAGGCACATTGTGGGTGTACAAGAAAACCTTCCGATGCCAGTCGGGCACCACCACCCACCAGGTCAGCTCGCGGCTGTGGTCAGTTTAAGGAGTAAAGAGATTTCTGATTTTCTCTTACCTCTCGGTTGTGTTTCCTCTTTGAAATACTCCAGACTTGCAGATAGAAGGGCTTAAAATGCATGGCAGCTGTGAGAGCCACTGCGCCGTCGGACTCGGCTGTTTGGGACACAGACCTCTGTTTTGTAGTTTACTGCTCTTCAGGACATGTGCGCTGTTCACGGTGCTTGCCTAGTGTTGGCTCCTCTGCGTAAAGAAAAACTGGATGTTAACTCGTGTTATGTCATCGTTTTTAGAATGACGTGTATGCTTAGATCTCAGAGGAAAACCTCTCGCTGCTTAATTATCATGATGATACAGATTTCCTTTGAATTTTAGTATTTCTTGTACTACCATGTTTACTCTTAAAAAACTATTAAGTAGTGCTAGTCTCATAACTGGGGCTTCACTGGTGGCTCAGTGGTAGACAATCAACCTCCCAAAGCAGGAGACGAAGGTTCAATCCCTGGGTCAGGAAGATCCCCCGAAGAAGGAAATGGCAACCCACTCCAGTATTCTTTCCTGGGAAATTGCATGAACAGAGAGCCTGGTGGTCTGCAGCCTGTGGGGTGCAAAGAGTCACACATGACTTGGCGACTAAACAGCAACAGCAATCTCGTAACTAGAAGGGCCTCCACGCATAAAAATGGGATGCTTCAATTAAGAAGCGCTTATATTTTTCTAATTGACTTTTATTCACAGTGAATTTTCTGCCATTTATGAGACATACCTAATCAGCCTGCAGTTAAGTTCTAGACATTTTACAAGATTAAGCATTTTAGTAACAAGCTAAAATCTGCTGCAGTACTTATAGTTCACATTTGATTGAATTTTATCAGCTCTTTTCTTTCTAAAGTGTGATTTTTACCTGTTCACCTGGTAAAAAGACTGCTCTTAAACAGTTTGCATTGATTTATTTACCCGTCATGCAAAGTTCAGGTGTCTGTTGCAGAAGCAAATTAATTTTTTTTTTTTTTTTTAATATTATTTTATTAGTTGGAGGCCAATCACTTTACAACATTTCAGTGGGTTTTGTCATACATTGACATGAATCAGCCATATAGTTACACGTATTCCCCATCCCGGCAAATTAATTTTATAACAAACTGAGGTTTTAAGTTCCTTAGGGTCCTGTTGCCAGAATCCAAGTAGGAATTCTAATAGTTGTTCTCATTTGTGCTTTTTTAGCTGCTGACTCAGTTACAGCTGTAGGACCATTGACTTTTAACTGCGCGAGGCTCTGGGAGCTCACCTCTGAAGGCTGTGGGCTGTGTGGGACATTTGAAAACTGGCTCTGGGGGTACAGAGAGGAAAGCGGCCAGAGCTGCAGTAACACAGGAAGTAAAGCACCTCTGAGTCACCACGCCAGTCTTCAAAAAGAGAAAACTCAGGCTTCAGGTCACAGTTCAGATACGTCAAAGGAAGGCCCGATGCTTTTCTTGTGAAACCTAGTTCAGCTCAAGTAAATGTTGCTTGAAACCTACTTCGATCACAAGATAAAGCTAAATAAATTTCTAATATAGATTCTTAATGATCTTGGCATTTTTACAAAGCTTTTTAAAAACCTAGCTGGTTTGGTATAATCAGTATCAAAAGATAACATTAATTATGAGGGACTTCCTGGTGGTCTAATAGTTAAGACTATGCTCCCAGTGCAGGGGCCTGGGTTCGCTCCCTGGTCGGGGAACTCGATCCCAGAGGCTGCGTTTAAGATCCAGCATAGCCAAATAAATAAATAAAAATAATTTTTTTTAGAAAAGATATGAAATCCAATTTTGAATAAAATACTATGTGCAGACCTGAACTGATTCTGGGATTGGGCTCCTCAGGATCACTTCTTGTGGGACTTGTTAAAATTTTGATTTGGTGAAACTGTGCTAGGCCTAGGGAATCTTTGTTTTTAAGGAGCACCCTCTTCAAAAATTCCTGTCACAGGCTCGATGGTATGATATTTTAGACTTCACATGCCAAAGGACAAAATCAAGGGCATTTTGTAGGTATTTGTGTTAACAAGAGAGAATTCAAACTTCCACAGACTTTTTATTGAAGAAATCCATAATAGAAAGTTGTACACAAGTGTTTTTAGTGCAGGTTTACTAATGAGAGATTCTTCAGGAAGGGGACAGGTGTTGCTCACAGGAGGGGTCCACTGTCGCCGGGATCCATGGCAGGTGCGCACCGTTCATGCTACTCTGGACCGAGGCCACGCAGCTCACCCTGGGGAGAGTCTCTGCCTTGCACGGGCGGTGCTGCCATTGAGCATGTGATCCTAATGTGAGAGACCTGGGAAAGTTCTGTAGGATATTCTTCATGTTTGCCTCTGGGCGTGGCCTTTACTGCAGCTTTATCCTCACTGTTCTTGCATAGCTGAGTGGATTTCCAAGTATGGATGCTTTTTTTTTTTTTTAACACTTGCATTTTGGTCTGAAAGATGTTGCTAGAACTGTATTTTATTTTAGAAATATGTCTGCTGCATGTTTGCATGAAATGGAGGCCCACTATTTTAACCTGACAGCAGAGAACATGTTCTAAGTGGTTGGACATTGCTTATAATTCCAGGAATGCTGATTGTCAAAGTGATTTTTGCATGCATGTGCGTGCTCAGTCATGTCTGACTCTTTACGACCCCATGGTCTATAGCCGCCAGGCTCCTCTGTACATGAGATTTTCCAGGCAAGAGTACTGGAGTGGGTTGCCATTTTCTTCTCCAGGGGATCTTCCCCACCCAGGGGTTGAACCCTCATCTCCTGCATTGGTGGGTGGATTCTTTACCACTGAGCCACCTGGGAAGCCCCTACACAATGTATTTTGCCTTTAGGCTTGGATTGAACTCATCGGGAAATATAGTCAAGTCTTCCCCAAAGTTGATTTTGAAAAGCCGTTCAGTGTTCCGCTTTAGTGGTTGAAGGTGTGTTCTTGTTGCCAAAAAACTTGGTTTCATCCATTAGTTGAAAAATCTCAGCGAAAATTTACCTCTGCTGAGATGTGGGCCTGGTGTGGTAGGGCAGGTCAGCATGCACAGCGTTTCTGGCTGACCAAGCTCGTGGGCCTGGTGACAGTCCCGTCCGTGAGAGCGGATTGAGTCTTTTGTTAACAACACTGGTTCTGCAAGACAGTGTAGACATCAGGTGTTTCCTGCAGAGTCCCTGCTGGCGAAGTCTGTGGGGTTTAGTCACTCAGTCCTGTCTGACTCTTTGTGACCCGCAAGGCTCCTCTGTCCTTGGGATTCTCCAGGCAAGAACACTGGAGTGGGTTGCCGTTTCCTTCTCCAGGGGATCTTCCCGAAGAGTCTGCGGTGTGGCCGTTTCCGTGGTCTGCAGTGGCCTCTTCTGCTCCGCACTCTCGCCGCCGGCCGCCATGCCGCACGTCCGGGCGCAGGCGGCGCGCTCAGGCCGCGCCTTCCGTCAGCCCGCCTTGGCGTGGGCCCCTTGGGGAGATGCCGCTGGGCAGGGCGGGCGGCCCTCACTTAGCTCGCAACACCAGTTGCCGGACACTCGTCAGCCCTCAGCTGCAGCCTCGTTTCCATTGTTGCTTCTTGTGAAGAAGTCCTGGGAATGAGCTGTTCTGTGAAAAGGGGTAGCTTTCCTGCCTCGCTCCTCCGCGCTGTGGCGTCTGTTCCGGGAGCTGGGCTGGCGCCGCGGCGCTCGGCGCTGTCCGCCCGCCTCTGGGGTCACCGCGCGTGCGCCTGGGCCCCTGACCCGCTGGGTCTCTGCCGACAGAGACAGCCTTTCTGACGCGTGCCCGCTGTCCGGGGCGGCGTTGCGGCCACTCGCCGCTTAGGCTCTGCTCTGTAAAGCTGGCGCGAAATGTGGTTGATAGAACTCCTAGAATCCGGTTCAGGGGATGCCGGAGCCAGCTGGTCTCACTGTCAGCCTGTCTGCCTCTCGAGGGGGCGTCGTCAGGCCCCGGCTTTGTCAGCAGCGGAGCCTGTCACCTGACGGGCGCCGGGCCGGGCGGCCCTGCCCTCGTGGGCCGAGCGTGCGCGCGCGGGGGAGAAGCGGGCCGGCCGTCAGAGCGCCCCGGGCCCCTGAGGCCAGCCGCAGCCACCTGGAAACTCAGCTCAGGGTTGCACACAGAACAGGATTAAGAGGCGACCTCAAACGTCTTAAATTTAAAAAGTCGTAAATGCGGAGTGGCTTTTCTTTGGGAGTTATTAAGAATTCTCTTCAATAACGTGACACGTACTGAGGAGAGGTAAAATGGCGCCCTGAGCCATAGCCAGGGAAGAGTGAGTCTGGAACCCGTGGTGTTCCTTGCCCAGTTCCTGAAGTTGCTTCTGTGTTGGCCCGGGGACTGAGCAGCACAGCCTGAATGGTGAGGCACAGCAGAAGTGCCCACTTCAGGGCCCACAGGCCCACAGGTAGAGGAAAGGAGAACTTCACTTTAGATCAGTTGTACAAACTGAAATTGTTGCCTAGGGCACAACTTTGGTGATTATCCTTTGAACCAGGGGACTTCCTCATTTTACCCGCCTTTAGATTGAGGCTCAGAGAACTGTAGGGGCTTGCCAGATTGCTCAGCGTTGAAGAGAGGACTCGAATCAAAGTTAATGCTAGACAGGGGAAGACTTCCGATCACCTCTGAAGTGGTTAGGGCAAAGGGTTTGAGGGAGGTCGGCCCCTGGTTTTTTACAGTTCGTTCCCAGGCCCTGGGGGAGGTGACGGGCTGCCAGGCCATGCTGAGTGAAGTGTCGGAATTCCACTCAGCCCAGACAGAGGTTCCTGAGAACACGGATGCCATCATTCATTTTCTGTGTCCTTCATGGTTGAATTGCAAGTAACACACATTTTATATATATTTTAAGAAATGTTTGTTTATTTAGCTGCTCCGGATCTTATTTGCAGCTTTTGAACTTTGGTTGTGGCATGAGGGATCTAGTTCCCTGACCAGGGATCGAACTGAGGCCCCCTGCAGAAGGAGCTCGGAATCTCAGCCACTGGACCACCAGCAAGGTCCTTTTTTATCTTTTAATTTGGATTTTTTTAATTTTTGAGGTTGTAAAAATACAGATTTCTCTCTGTTGTTTCCCCAGTAGAGGTCTTTAAAGCTCCTGTAAGGAATTTCCCCTAAGTTACCGATTTCAGAAGAGTATTCACCCTTCTGTACCATGTGTGTTCACACTGCACATGTGTGTTTAGACCTATATTGTCTCAGGACAGGTTTGGGGGGAAACATCACCTCTTAACAGTCAGGGGCCTCCATTATAACCACACTGTGTGCAATAAAAGATCATTGAGTTTATTCTTAAGATTATCATTCCTACTCTCAGTCTTCTCACTGATGGAGGGTCAGTCATATCACCTGTGATATAAAAGATGAATTAACATCATTTTTTTTGACTGAGGAGTTATTCTAAACCAAAACATGTTTTTCAGAGGAATAATATTTTAAAGCATTTCTTGTCCTTGAATAGATATTGGCCAAATGTTAGGGGAGAAGGCAAAGGGCACCTTATTTAGGACCTAAAATATTAGCAGTAATCCACACATTGAAATGTGTGAAAATGAATTAAAATGTTTTTATTTAGATTTTGTACAGTGTCAAGTGCACAAAGGACTTTGTAGATAATACTGATGAAACTTTCTTCAGTAGAAGTTGAAACTTGTTATTGGGAGCCCATGCGTATTTGTTTAATATCATCATGTGATTTTGGTGAGGTTATGAATTCCTGATAAACAAAGGCACGTTCTGAGACACCCCCCCCCCCTTAGGGAATGCAGTTAAATCAGGAAGTTTAGTGAAATTTAAAATATTTCTTTGTATTTGTATAATAATACCAAGAGGAGACCAAATGGGGATGATTTTCCTGTTTTAAGAAGAGAATATAGTCACTCAGAACTGCCAGATTACCTCGTCCATATTTAAAATTTTTTTTTATTTATTTATTTGACTGTGCTGGGTCTTAGTTGCAGCATGTGGGATCTACCTCCCTGGCCAGGGATGGAATCCGGGACCCCTCCATTGGGAGCATGGAGCCCTAGCCACTGGACCACCAAGGAAGTCCCTCGTCCGTATTTTAAATACCGAAAACCAAAATCTGTGTACTGCAGAGCTATACTTATCATGGACCCGCGAGTCCGCATTTATTGACGGAATTAAGAATTTTCTGGATTACAGGTAGATACTGCATACTGTGTCATCTCCACTGTGTTTTGCAGCAAAACACTTCAGTAGTTTCACCTGATTGCAGAGTGCCTTATGGCAGTTCAGGTTGGCTTTGCTGCCGCAGGCGTGCTGGGGCCAAGCTCACGGGGAGCTTATGGTCCTTCGCTTTCTAATCATCTACCTCAGTTTAGCAGTTAAGTGTTAGTCATACTGACTCTCTTCAACTCCATGGACTGTAGCCCGCCAGGCTCTTCTGTCATGGGATTCTCCAGAAGAGAATACCAGAGTGGGTATCCATTTTCTGCTCCAGGGGATCTTCCTGACCCAGGGATTGAACCTGGGTCTCCCACATTGCAGTTCTCCAGGTGTGGTCCCTGGGCCACAGGGATCCCAGAAAGCCTTTAAAAGGAGGCTTTGCGTTCTACACTCTTCGTGGTGTCTCTGGGAAGTCCTCTCCTGTCGCCGGGCAGACGCGCGCCAATAGCAGAGCAGCATGGCTGCAGCTGCTGGAGCCTCCACACAGGCTGAACCCCAGACACGCAGCTCAGCGTCCTCAGCTGAAAACACGAACCAGTGAAGTCGCTCAGTCGTGTCTGACTCTTTGCAACCCCATGGACTATAGCCTACCAGGCTCCTCCATCCATGGAATTTTCTAGGCAAGACCACGAGTGGGTTGCCATTTCCTCCTCCAGGGGATCTTCCCGACCCAGGGATCGAACCCGGGTCTCCCGCATTGCAGGCAAAGCCCCAAGGAAGACACACACCAGGCTGCCCTAAGATTGTCCTTGATCTAGCAGTAAAGACTGTTTCAGATCTCCACATGAAGCACTCTGGACGCCTTGATTGAGCAGTAAAGTTTGTTTCAGGTCTCCACGTGAAGCACTCTAGACACAGCAGACTCCTAACACAGACCACAGTCTCTGGAAGCGCCTTGGTAACTGGCCATGTTGTGTTTGAATTCACTGTATTTTTCATGGAAAGCCATTTTTCCTGAAACAGACAACCAGCTTACTCACACTTGGGCATTTGATGGGCTTTTTTTTTTTTTTAAGAAAATGAGTGAAATTATTAGCCTGCCAATTTGAGGAAAATAACTTTGTTGCCACTGATAAAACTTGAGCTTTCAACTGAGAAACAGAATTTAAGAAAGCTTGTGTCTGCTTGCCACTGTGAGCTTGTCAATTTCCCAAGCCGTAAGGCTTCTTAAGAGATCACGATGATAACAGTGAATATGATTTTCTCCATATTGCGTCTTGTACACTTGATTGCCTACTGTATTCTAGGACTTGATGCTACAAAGTTGTTGGGGGATAAAAAACCCATTGAGACTACGAGGTAGACTTTTTAATAAGCTGTCATTTGTCAAATTCTGGTGTAGAAACAAAAATATCTACAATTGCAGAGGCTGTTAAGATATTCCGTTTCCAGTGGGCATTCTGTAGGAGGCTGGACCTGCTTAACTGGCTCCAGCTGACTCCCCTTTGGTGACAGCGTGGGTACAGAAGCAGTCAAGTTCCCACTCTTTACTAAGCTCACGTGAATGAGTTTGTTGGTATTTTTAAATGAATTAATGAGTAAAATATTTGTTAAGCTGCCTCATTTTACTTTCTAACATGGTATTGTAGCTGTAATCCACTTAAAGTCTCCTTGGGATCCTGAAGAATCTTAAGTATATAAGGGGAATCCAGAGACTAAAGTTTTGAGATCTGCCGCTTTCAGGCCTCATGAGTCAGAGTGTGGCCCCAGAAATCACCTGATTGCAGAAACTACCTACAGGCAAGACCTTTCGGTGACTCTCTTCTGCATCAGGGAGGCACTGCCTTCCAGAACCAGACCTAGGGAACAGCTTCTGGCAGATGGGTGCTGGGCTGCCAGAGATCCAGTGGGTGTGAGCCCACAGCCTTCTCTGCGTGGGTGCTCTTTGCTCACCTGTCTGTCCGCTGTTCACGGATTTCCCTCAGGAACGTGTTCCCATAGCTTCAGGTGTCTGAAACTGCCTGGTCTAGGAGCAGTCTGGGCCGAGAGAGTGTAGGCTCGAGGGCGTCTGTCTGGGCTCGCCTGTGCCCTCGGGTCCCTACCTTGTTCATGCTTTGCTCCTGTCTCAGAAGATGACCACCTCTCACGTAAACTTGAGATGGGAGGATATAGACAGAAATTCTCCCACCGGGATTGTATTTGTATGTTTATCTCGAAAGCAGTTTGCTCCTTTTCATTACGTCTTCCCTGTGGACTTGCAGCTGTGTGGAAATGCGTGCGTGGAATCCTCTTTGAGGGGGTGGTCGAGGGGGACGCTCGTGCAGAGACTGAGACTCCCAGGCTTCGGCGGAGGCGGACGTTTTATGCATTTTTAGTGGGGTCAGCTGCTCCGTCTGAAGTTGGTGACTAAGCAGAGTATGTTTGGATTAAGTGTACAACCAGACAGTTTAACATAAACTGTTGTAGCAAAGTCTTCCATTTCTCAGTGCTAATAACGATTTATTTTCTTCTTGTTTTCAGGGTGAATCTGTAAAATATTTCCTGGATAACTTGGATAAACTCGGAGAACCAGTAAGTTTTCAGGCAACGTGTATGTTTATTGTCGCTAGAAAGCAGTAGCCAGGATGAGGAAATTTGGAGAAATTATGTACTGAGCCATTTCCTTTTTCCTCATGGCTGTATACGGATTGTTCTTGCTTCATTTTTCCCTCCGTCTCCCCTCCTGACCGCTGCCATTTCCACAAGGAATGCCCTGCCCACTGTTTCATGAAAGTAAAACTCTTCAGAGAAAGAAGTTTATGCTTGAAAAGAAGAAGGTGCATGAACGAGTCCAGTCGCAGCCTTTGCTTTTCTGTAAGCAGAGGTTGAACACAGAGTGCTGAGTTCAGAACTTTCCGGCGAACGTTGTTTTCCAGTTCAGGACCCCCGTTTGCAGGGTTGGAGGGTAGGAGGTTGGATTCTCAAGGCTGTGATGCGGGCGGAGTCACCCTTGCCAAGGGAGCCACCAGCTGGACCGTCCCGCGGTGCATGCCCTGTGGCCCTGAGCCGGCAGAGGCCAGCGCTGGCCACTCTCCACACGAGGCTCAGGCAGAGGCCTCCCTGGAGGAGGCTTAACGCTGCTCAGGAGGCCCCTGAGGGCCGCTGCTCTGGCGCTGATGCCTCCCGAGCCTGCTCCGTGTGCCTCCTCCTGAACCCTGTCCTACTGTAGAGCCTCATGTGGTCCTAAGGGGTCTTGGAAATGTTTAACCCTGGAAATAAAATGGAAGGGGAGCACAGAATGAGCCCTGTTGCAGGTGGGAAGCAGCCCCGTGTGTCCAGCCGTGTGGAGAAGGACCTCCGTCTGCTCCCGCGGGACACACGTTGCATTTTCCTGGGTGTGTTGCTTGGTGGCACTGGTCCTCCCTGCACTCAGGGCGTGTCTCCCCAGACTCGGGCGTCCTCGGGCGGTCTCTGTGTAAGCCCCTGTGTGTGTCTGTTTGGTCCACTCCATCCACTTCAGTGAGACTGTGTGTGAAGACCCCGCTCACTGTCACTCTTCCGTCGCGTTAGATTGTAGTCAGCCTTAAAGAAAAGAAGTACCAGCCAAGTGGAGAGAAGCATTGGTGGATAAACTCAGTTTTTCAGAGTTATTTCATGTTTTCCAATTCAGATAATGTGGACTGACCTGTTCTGGGTTCACCTTTCCGTGGAGCCTTCCTTGAGCACATCAGTCATCACGGGTCCCTCTGCGTTCAGACCCCACTGCTTGTATTACAGTTGTTGATTGATGTGAGGTTGGCTGGTCTTTTCCCCTCTTTGCCTGAAGGCAGGGACCTTGTGTCTTGGTTCTGAAGAGCTGAGTTCTTGCTGCTTAGCGACAGGGTCTGGCATCTCTTCGACATTCAGCAAATGCCCTGCAGCCTGCCAGGCTCTCCTGTCCTCGGCTGTCTCCCAGAGTTCGCTCAGATTCATGTGCAGACCAGTTAATGGTACACTACACTTTCTCACTATTCCTGAATCACTGAGCAGGAAACACTTTCCTCTTTTCCAGGAGTACATTCCGTCCCAGCAAGACATCCTGCTCGCCAGAAGACCCACCAAAGGCATCCACGAGTACGACTTTGAAATCAAGAATGTTCCTTTCAAAATGGTTGACGTGGGTGGCCAGCGGTCAGAGCGGAAGCGCTGGTTCGAGTGCTTCGACAGCGTGACGTCCATACTGTTCCTCGTCTCCTCGAGCGAATTCGACCAGGTGCTCATGGAAGACCGCCTGACCAACCGCCTGACCGAGTCTCTGAACATTTTTGAAACCATTGTCAATAACCGGGTTTTCAGCAACGTCTCCATAATTCTCTTCTTGAACAAGACAGATTTGCTTGAGGAGAAAGTGCAAATTGTGAGCATCAAAGACTATTTCTTAGAGTTTGAAGGGGACCCCCACTGCTTAAGAGACGTCCAGAAGTTCCTGGTGGAGTGTTTCCGCAGCAAGCGCCGGGACCAGCAGCAGAAGCCCCTGTACCACCACTTCACCACGGCCATCAACACCGAGAACATCCGGCTGGTGTTCCGCGACGTCAAGGACACCATCCTGCACGACAACCTCAAGCAGCTGATGCTCCAGTGACCCCAGAGGCTCTCCGCCCTCCCGCCTCCCTGTGTTCTGTTTGGTTTCTTTTTAAAATAGAAGTTTACAGCAGGAATTAGAACAGTCTTGATTCTGGGTTTAACTCCTTGGAAATCTCAGTCCTCCTCCCACCACTCCCGGTCCCTGGCGGAGGGCTGCCCGAGGTCGCAGCTGCGGCCTCCGTGGCGGGGCCCTCCTCCCACCAGGCCTCAGACGAGCTGTCCTTCCGGCTTTGAACCTTGCGCTTCTCAAACAGTGCTCCTGTCGTGCCGCGTGTCGCCGCAAGGCGAGGTTTTGCGCTCACAGACCTGGACCGAGCAGGATGCCTATTCCCGCCCGCACGCGGCAGCCGCGCCTGTGCGCAGCCTCGGTGGCCTGTTGGGAGGGGAGGGCCGTGGGGAGAAGTTTGCTCCGAGGGGTGGCGGGCCGTAGACTTCCCCGGGTTTGGCCTTCACGTTGTTTGATTGCTCATATACCCAACAGTTGTTCTGAGTTTCTGTGGCTCCTGAAGGCGGTACCCCGCATGTGTCTTAGTTTACGTCAGGATGTCTCATCTGAGGCTGGTGGGAGCTCACGTGTGGTTCGGTGTGCACAGGCACGTGCCGCTCCTGGTGTTTTGATCAGGAGTCAGAAGAGAGGAGTGCAGGTCGCCTCTGTCATCCTTAGATAAGTCACTCAGGTGCCCTGCCGGAAGCACTCTGGCCACAGCAGCAGCGGGAGAGTGCAGCCTGAGAACAGGGCTTGCTGAAGACACACACCCCTTCCCAAGGATGTCTTGTCTTACTCTCAGACTCTGAGGCCCCGTCTCAGACGCGGTGGGTCCCACAGTGGGAGTCCCTGTCGCACCGTCACGGAGGTGGTTCTTTCGCACTCCTGCCTGTTCCCGTCAGCTCCACGTGGCAGCATTTATGGGGTGTTTTGGGTTTTGGGGTTTTTTGGAGCTTGCCAAGGGCAATATTTTCCTGTCAGACTATCCAGGAAGCCATTGTTTGAGGTTCTCGTTCCTTCTCGCTGTGTCTCTGAGAGGCTGTACATGTTCGCGGCACTGTTCGTGGAATTCTAGCTCTCCTGAGCTGCGTTTGGAAGGTTCAAGGATTCTCCCAAGAATGAGGAGTTGTGTTCCAGTTCCTGCTGAATGATGGTTACATGTGACCTCCCCCACCACGCCCCAAATTAAAACGCACCCCCCAAGGAGCTTTGCCATTACAGACGCATCCTCCGTGAGCGCCTCAGAATGGCTGGTTTGCAGCATTAAGAGGAGCACCCTGTAGGTTACGTGGTGCTGGAATTGGGCAGAGGAGCAGGTGTACAAGGGACAGTTTGGGAAGTCGGATGGTTTCCCTCCCTTTCCTGAGAGTTGTGACTGACTGTGATACCGGCCCTTTACTGTACAGCTGACTGTGTTCTCAGGTGTTTCATAGGCAAGCAGTCCTTGAAAGACTGGCCAGAATTGCGGATCCCCCAGCCCTGCCCGGCCGGGCTCTGGGTCTGTGTTGCGGGTCGGGTTAGGGTAGGACTCTGCCGGGGCCTGACCAGGGGTTGTCGGGCGCCTGACTTTTCTCGCATCTGAAGCTCCTCCGTCGTCCCCTCCACAGCTGCCCGTGTGTCTGTGGCCTGGAGATCCTGTGCTGCTGACCTGAGCCCTCCCTGTGACACAGGCGTCCGTAGAGCAGGGCCCGCGCGTGCCTGAGAGTTGTGTCCAGCGCTTCTCACCAAACACGAGTGTCTTGTTTAACCTGCAGAGTGAATCATTTCAGGCACAGCACCTGCGTGTTACATGAGACTTTGGTGGAGGTCTGTGCGTCAGTTTAGCAGGAGGTGGTGTTTCCCTCCAGTGAGGGCTAAAGTCTGTGTGTGCAGCGAGGAGGGATGGTCTCAGTCAGGTCCTCGTTCAGTTCTCTGACATGAGCCACACATACTGCCGGACAAAGCAGAGATCCCCATTTTGAGCACCACAGTCAGATGTTAAAGCACCAAAGAGATGGGATACTGTTCTGTGCATCTGAGAGTCCTTTCCTGATGTGCATGAAGTCTCAAAGTCAACTTTCTTTTAATGTAAAACCTCGAGTATATTTTGAGGCAGTAAATTACTCATACAGGCTTGCAGGTTCACTCTGAAGGCTTTAGCGCACATGTTTTATATACTGTATTTTTAAACCATGTGAAAGAGTCCTATACCTGCATCATGAAAACCAGATACTTTTAAAACACCCCTGTGTGAAGGGGAGGTGGAGATCAGGGACTCAGCTGCAAGGGTGCTCATAGTTTTCCCCGTGCCAGTTCCCCCACCCCAGTCTCAAAATGTAATTTGAATTTAAAATTCTTCACTGTTTTTAATTTTCTAAGTCTTCATGGTTACAATTTGGAGTAAAATGTGCCTAGTTTTCCATTACATTGTGTTCTTAGGTCTGAATGTCTTCTTGTTTAATTCTTGAGAAATGTCACACAAGTGTCTTCATTGACCTTGACGAACCTTACAGTATACAGAGTGGCCTTAAAAAGCAAAGAACACCTCAAATTTTTGCCTTTTTTTTTTTTCTTAAATAGGGAAGAGTTTTTGTCAGATATTTTTTCTGAAGATCCAAATAATTTAAAGGCGTGCCTCTGCCACTTAAATATTATTTTTAACAACCCACATCCTTGCGTGCTGCCAGTGTTGTGTTAAGCTGGAATCGTCCGTTGTGTCATCGGGAACGGGCCCTTGATAGTGGGGCACAGCAGCAGCCGAAGGAGGCGTCATGGAAGCCACACCACGTGTGCTTCACGTGGCGAAGATCCTCTCGTCAGCCTCTGGTGAGGTTGCCAAGAGAAGTCCTTGTTCAGTGGTTGGTATAGAGCAGGAAGAAGTTGGATTCCCCGAACCCCAGGAGTGATTAGAAGTGTTGATTTACATGCACAGAAATCATGGGCTCCATAATTGTTTGTAAGCAGAAATGAGTAAATCTTAACTTCCAGCATCTGCCCAAATACTTGTATTTATGCTTTTGGTAGGATGTTATTTTCAGCATTAGCACACATATCCGGTTATGCCTTATTTATATGAAGAATAAAGTTACCAAGTCATGTTCTGCAATGTTCTGAAATTCAAATCACTGTGTGAGAAACCCTCAAATCGGTGCTTTCATCACATAATGAGACATTGCGGCAAAGCCCCAAACCACGCCGTCTGAAACAAGATTCTCTCCACTGCAGTCTGTGGAAGTGTCGCTTCTGCGCGTGTATTGAGCAGGCTGCCTGTCAGTGTTAACCCTCCGTTTCTTGTTTGAATCCGTGAAATCATGCCTGTAAATCTCAGTCACACATTTGTAATAATCTCCCTAATAAACCTAGAGAAAGTTACCGTTACCTTTTCATTTCTTTTCATGAAAGAAAGTTAATCGAGGGATCAAGAGCACAGATTCTGCTTGTGTCTTTTTTTTTCCAGTTGAAAATCTGACTTTGTCTTTCACATCGTTTCAGCGTGCAGAGTTATATCGCCCACAGGCGAGCTGCCCACAGGTCTGTGCTGCTGGACTAACGTGCTGCTTTTCCCCCCCTTCCCTCTCGTGATGGGATCCAGGCGGGCTTTCAATGTAGTGAACACGAGGACGGGGGGAGTGTGCGAGTGTGTGTGTGTGTCTCCACGTTCCAGATAGACAGCAACATTCCCATTACTTTATGGTACGAGGTCAGGGCTTCATAAGTTTGTAGAGAGATTAAAGTGAAGTCTAAACCTGGACACTTGGTCATCAAGTTGAACTTGTGGCTTTTTCAGCACCATCAACTTGCTCCTAGCCTTGGCATGTTAGCGTAGCTTGCAGCACACTGCTAGCATCCTTGTGTCTGTACTTGAATGTATAGTTAGCACATAAAGAACTCATCCTTGGCGGCGTCTAGGTCTAAGCGTCTGATTTCCAGGGGCAGAGCTTACATGGGACAAAAAAGTGTTAGTGGTAGGGCAGTGATTTCTGGGTCGGTAAGAGATTTTGTGGCCTTTCCAAAACTGCATCACCTCTGAGTGATGAACATTTCCAGATGGACGGAAGCAGGGCTCCAGGGGGCATCACACTGTCAGTTCAAGAACTCTCCTGATAGGAGGCTCCTTACTCAGCCTCTGATCTGGGCTTGTCTCTGGAAAGCCTGTTTGTAGTATTTCTTGCCACAGTTAAGTGTTGTGTTTGTCCTCAGTCATGGCTGTTTAGGGGTTAATTCTTGGAAAGGACCTGTAACAATGCAGCAGACTATACTGTTTACCCTTTCTTTACCTCTTACTTGAAAGTAGAATTGCAAAATGTTGAAATGGCTTTTCCCTGCTACTCCAGCCTGGTGGAGCTCATTTACCACAGAAGCCTTATCAAAAAGTCTATTTTGTAACAACCTGGTAGATACTGTACCTAACAACATGATTTGTATTAGCTCTGTATCAAAGTCATTTGCGGCTTCAGATTTTTTATACATCTATCTTTTTATAACTGAGTACTGAGCACATTATCTGGTAATTGTTGTACATTTTTTTTTTCTGTCAGTGCTTTAGGATTGGCAATAAATTATTTCTACAGGAGGTCTGAAAGTGGAAAGAATGATTTGATTTGATAAAATGAATTACTAGTCATCAAGGCTTTTTACTTTTGTACATATTTTGCGAAAATTTTGCCTCTTGCTATTAATATTTGCTTTGTAAAAATTACTGACGTTTAATAAACATTTATAAACTGTCCCATACTATGATGTTATTTAAACTAACTCTTTGATTAATGTCAAGAGTAAAGCAGATACTTAAAGTCTGAAAGAAGTTCCGCCCAGTGACTGGAACCTTAGAAATTTCTCTCTTGGTAGATCTCTGACGATATTTTGTCTTAAGTTAGTCTATAAACGTTTCCTCACTGAAGAAGGGATGTGGACTTGAAGAAAGTTCCCAAACATTCGTTTTGATGTGGCAACCAGGAGCAGGAAACACCACCTTTTCTCTCTGCTGCTCTTAAAATCACTCGAGTTGTGCACAGGTGTCTGGGCTCACAGTTTGTCCACCTGCGAGTCTAATGCTGTTACGTCTTTTGTAGCTGAAATGGCGTTTTGAAAGCAAACGGATATGATACCACTCCTTTTTTTGTTTCAAGGAACTTTATGATTTACCGAAAAATTACAAAAATAGCAGTTTCCTGAAACTCCACACTGGGTGACAGTTTCCCCAGGTGACATCGTGAACTGTCCTAATTAATATCTTGCGTTACACTCATGTCCCATAGTAATCCATTTGTTAAAATTAATGAGCCAGTGTCGATCCTTTATTCTTACCTAAAACCTGTACTTCATTCAGATTTCCTTAGTTTTCCTGCTGCCCCTTTCTATTCCAAGTCCATCATCCAGGACACCTTCCTACGATGACATGCCCTGTCTCTGGGCTCCTCTGGGCCGTTACTCCTCGCAGACTCGCCTCGCTCTGCTGGCCTGGGCGGCTTGAGGAGGAAATGCTGGCTGGCGTTCAGTCAGCCGTCCCTCTGTTGGGAGCGGCCTGGTGTCTTCCTCGTGATTGGTTTGGGCTCTGTGTCTGGAACCTCAGAGGTGAGACAGCACTCGTGTAGATACATCATTCGTCCTTTCCCTTTGCGACTTCCGCTCAATTAGAAGTCGTTCGATGACTTTTGGTCTGGGTACACCTTTCCTTAACTGCCGTTACGGGAGACAGCATGTGCTTTTCTTCCCCGGAGCAGAGTGAAGGGGCTTTTCCTGCCATCGGGATTGCAAATCAGGTGTGAACAAGCATTCGTGGTGATGGCTGTAATCCAGGACTGGTTGGTTCCAGGCATTTCTGGCAAAATAAAAACTGTGCCCAAGAACTCAACATTTACTGTGAGATTTCCCTCTTAACCGCAAGAAAAATGGAGAAAAGTCTGGAGGTACTTCCAAATCTACGAATACCTACCAATTTGTAGACTGCAAACAGGCTTTCTTTGGGAGATTTAAGATTTTTTAAAATTGAAACTAAACTCATGTGTGTGTGCATTTAATTCTCCCAAAGCAAACCAAGAGGTCTTTAAAAAAAAAAAAATCCCACAACCTTTCTTATTCTGTTGTTGGAACAAGAGAATATTCATTTGTCAGTGGAGACGGCTAAAACCTGCTGTCCAGGAAAGTGCTGGACGCTGTCGACATGGCCGATGGCAGTCATATCGCCCTGGCACAATGGCCTGCCCCGTTGCCCAGACTGTGGGTTTTTGGAAGAAAAAAAGAGACTTCTGTCCTTTGAGAACGCAGGAAACTCTCAGTTCATAGGTTAAACCAGAAGTTTGTTTGGGCGACAGGAAATCTGGCAAACCCTCCAAAAAACAAAAAGACTCGGGCACAGTTTTAAAAGCCATGCCATGTAACTTTCCGTCGGGAGCGAGCGGGGCCCCTGGCAGAACTGCAGCTGGGGCAAGGAGGGACAGAAGCACTGTCCCGACTTCCTGGGCGTCTCCGTCTGCACGCCCACCACACCGAGAGGCTTCCGGGGGCTCCGGCCCCAAGGCGGCAGAAGGACGTTCCCTCCAGAATGAGTGATCGCATGGAGTGTTGCTTTGTCTCCCCATGAAGTTACATGAAAGGCAGACAAGCAGTGAAGCCTCTCTGAGTTGATCATTCTTTTGTCGGCCGACTTCATGGCCACTCTACATTTGGGCTGGATTTCCCTCCTGTGAAACGTGGGGGAAGGGAGAGAGCAAACTCCCACGATGCCACGAGGCCCACACTGTTGACCTCGGGAGAGGAGCAGTGTGCGTGTTCTCTTTTCCATTCTTCTCCGTGGAAAATCCCAGTTCTTGTCAGCTTTGTGAGAATTAACTCGCCGGTTTCGTTTGACGCCAGAATGAGGCCACTGAAACTTGCTCTTGAGAAAAAGACCGTGGTGGCGCCCAGGCTCCGCAAACAGCGCGTGGCGTCCAGGCCGTCCCTGCGTTTGTGTCGCGGGGTCTAGTTCTGGGGGACGATGCGGAGTCAGTGTCCAGAGGGTGAGGGTCTTCTCGGGTGCTCCAGCAGGGCCGATGCACACTGCCCATGCAGGGGGCGCGTGTTCCATCTCTGCTCGGGGAACAAGAGCCTGCGTGCCACCACGAAGATCCTGCAAGCCACGACTAAGACCCCGCACAGCCAAATAAATAAACGAATGTATTTTTGAAAAAGAGGACGTTGCAAAGCCGGGTGGCTGCCCGGCTTTACGGCAACAGTAACCCTCAGTGTGACACAGGCGCCCTAGACAGCGCGCCCTTTCTTCGTGTATCTGCGTTTTATTCCTGGCTGTGCCGGGTCTTTGCTGCTGCGCAGGCTTTTCTCTAGTTGCAGTGAGTGAGGACCACTCTCTGGGGGGGGAGCACGGGTTCTGGAGCGCAGGCTCAAGGATAAGCCTGTGGTGGCTCCATGACAGACAAATCGTCCCAGATCAGAGATCAAACCCGCGTCTCCTGCTTGGCAGGCAAGTTCTTTACCTCTGAGCCACCAGGGAAGCGCCGGCAGAGCCCTTTCTAAAGCACAAAATTTTGCTCAAACCCCCGCCCAACATTCAAGGCATCAACCTCCCTCTCCCGCCAGCCTCCCCTTCCTGCTTGCTTCATTCCAGCTGACCCACGTGGCTGCTTGCCCCGACGCCGCCTCTCCTCTGGTTCTCTCTGCCACGGGCAGAATCCTGCTAAGGGCTTCCCTAGTGGCTCAGCAGTTAAGAATTCGCCGGGCCCTGCAGGAGACGCGGGTTCTATCCCTAGGTCGAATTTATGCTCTCGAATTGTGGTGCTGGAGAAGACTCTTGAGAGTCTTGGACAGCAAGGGGAGCAAACCAGTCCATCCTAAAGGAAACCCTGAATATTCATTGGAAGGACTGATGCTGAAACTGAAGCTCCAATACTTTGGCCACTTGATGCGAAGAGCCGACTCACTGGAAAAGACCCTGATGCTGGGGAAGATTGAGGGCAGGAGGAGAAGGGGACAACGGAGGATGAGATGGTTGGATGGCATCACCGACTCAATGGACAAGAATTTGAGCAAACTCTGGGAAACAGTGAAAGACAGAGGATCCTGGCATGCTGCAGTCCCTGGCGTCACAAAGAGTTGGACAGGACTTGGCAGCTGAACAACAACAAATCTCACCCACCCTTCGAGACTGTGAGAGAGGGAAATGGCAGGGTGGCTTCCACCCCAGGCTGCAGCTTTCAGGGCAGTGCCTGCGGAGCCACGGACGTCCACACTGAGCTCTTCTGCTCGGCGGTGACGCGGACCCGCCATCATTACACGGATGCTGTTGCGGTGCGCCCGTCTGACGTGTCTGACTCCCTAGGAGGCACAACACAGGGCCCCCTGCTCAGAAGACTCTCCGTCCTCTTGTGATGGAGCCTGACGGGTGAAGAGAGCTCAGCCCTCGGGGACAAGCAGTCCATGGGTGGCTGGTCACTAACTTGAAGAGTGACCAGTTTAGACTGATTATTGGGGAAGCAAGGAGCTTGAGCTCCACGGCTCCCATGTTCTTTACTACTTTCAGATTCTTGAAAGCCTTCTAGAATATTCCAACTTACAACATAAATAGTTCGTAGTGTAATACAGGATTATAGTCTATAATACAAAATTCCTATGATAAGGTCTTCAAGTTGTCCTGAAAAAAAAATAGACTTTTATGGGGAAAATTATAACTACATGTGTTTGAAGACTCAACAGATTTTTGGAAAATTTACCAGCCCCCACCACCCGTGTGTTGTTATCTTTTCCTGCCCTCTTTGCCTCATGGAGAATGTCCTTGTAATAGGCCGTAGACATTCCAGTGTGTTGTCTTTCTGAGGTGTTGAAAGTTAGGTTCTGATGTCCTCAGAAACTCACTGGAGCTTTCAGATATATGAGAGTCAGATTCATTCATTTTATGGTCGTTATCTCAGTTCAACCTGTGATAAAAAGTACTCCAGTAGGAATTGAAGTTCGTTCAGCCACTGTGGAAAACAGTATGGAGGTTTCTCATAAAACTTAAAATGATTCAGCCATCCCACTCCTGGGCCTATATCTGGCCCAGGAAACTAGGATTCAAAAAGATACACGCATCCCAATGTTCATAACAACACTAGTCTAAATAGCCAGGACATGGAAACAACCAACAAATTCATCGACAGAGGAAAGGATAAAGCAGTGTGGTACGTGTTTACAGTGGAGTGTTACTTGGCCGTAAAAAAGAACGAAACGGTGCCATTTGCAGCATGGATGAACCTAGAGATTATAATAAGTGAACTAAGTCAGACAAAGACAAGTATCATGTGAAATCACTTATATGTGGGATCTAGAACGTTGCACAGATGAGCCCATCTAGGAAACAGGAACAGACTCACAGACAGAGAGAACAGACCTGTGGTTGCCAAGGGGATGGACTGGGGGGCTTGGGGAAGAGATGGAATGGGGTTAGCAGATGTAAGCTTCTGTATTTGTTAATATAATGGATAAACTACAAGGTCCTACTGTATAGCATAGGAAACTATTTTCAATATTCCATGTTAAACCATAATGGAAAAGAATTTTTTTAATATGTGTGCATGCATGCTGAGTCCCTTCAGTCATATCTGACTATTTGCGACCCCATGGACTGTAGCCCACCAGGCTCCTCTGTCCATGGGATTCTCCAGGCAAGAATACTGGAGTGGGTTGCCAAGCCCTCCTCCAGGGGATCTTCCCAACCCAGGGATATCGAACCCGGGTCTCCTGCATTGCAGGCAGATTGTTTACCACTGAGCCACCAGGGAAGCCTGTGACAGAATCCAGGAGCTCCTGAGAATCTTCCGTTTAACGCCTCTTTGTAAAACTTTCTCTGTTGTCGTTGTTCGGTCACTAAGTCGTGTCCGGCTCTTTGCAGTCCCATGGACTGCAGCACTGCAGGCTCTCTTATCCTCCACTATCTCCCGGAGTTTGCTCAAACTCGTGTCCATCGAGTGGGTGATGCCATCCAACCATCTCGTCCTCTGTCGCCCCCTTCTCCTCCTGCCCTCAGTCTTTCCCAGCATCGGGGTCTTTTCCAATAATTTGGCTTTTCACATCAGGTGGCCCAAGTATTGGAACTTCAGCATCAGTCCTTCCAGAGAATATTATATTCTTCATATAAGACCAAAAACTTTTGGTTTAAAAAAATCACCCCAATCTTAACTACCCTACACAACCCTAAAAATAAATTTACTATTTCTGTCTAGTCCGTTTTCTGTGTATATGACTCATTAACATGTCATTAGCTTAAGTCCCAGTGATAATTAAATAGTTGTATATTTAACTTTGTGCCTGCCTGTCTCTTTCTACTTTGATTTCTTGCCGAAGCTAGTGGGGCAAACTGTTCTTACAGTAGCAACTATGGGACTTCGCTAGTGGCCAGTGGTTAGGAATCCTCCTGCGAATGTAGCGGACTCGGGGTTTCTCTCTGGTCCGGGAAGATCCCATATGTCTCAGAGCAGCTAAGCCGGTGCACCACAACGACTGACCCGGCACTCTGGGGCCGGGAACCACGGCTGTCGGGCCCAGGTGCCGCAGCCCCTGAAGCCCGGCCGCCCGGGGCCTGCGCTGCACACGGGAGGCCGCTGCAGCGAGAAGCCCGTGCATACCCGGAGAGCAGCTCCGAGAGCCCGGGTGCAGCAACGAGGCCCGGAGCGCACTGAACAACTTAAATAAATAATGCAATTATTTTCAAAATAGCAACAACGATGATTAAATTTGTGTTCACATGCCTGCTCTGTGTTCAAATTTCTGCAAATCAGATGACTTCTGAGTCGGGCATCTACTTCAGAAATCATCCCCTGTTCTCATAAATCCACCATTTCTGTGGACTTTCAGGTTTTCCTGAGAGTTCAACTGCAGATTCTTTGTGGTACCGTTGAGCAGAACTCTTTAGAACCGACTCTGCATTCCATGTATCACTGGTATTGTGAAAAACATTCTCGCTTTCCATACGCTATCTCCAGATCTGATAGCAAATAATTTTTCACCCATTTAACAATGAAAAGTAATAAAATGATTTTTTAAAATTTACTTATTTATAATTGAAAGGTAATTGCTTTACAGAATTTTGTTGTTTTCTGCCAAATGTCAACATGAATCAGCCATAGGTATACATATGTTTATACCTAGGCATATACATTTTATTTCAACGTTGTAAAACTAAATTTCAGTATAGTTTTGTTACTCTTGTATTCCTAGGTTTGGGGGCCTTTTTGTTGTGGTGGTTAGTTTCATGTGTCCAACAGTATAGGATTTGTGTCCAAGGAGGTCCTCATGGTTGTTTACAAAACCAACTTTAAACTATCTGAGAGGAGAGCTCAGAAAGGGTGCTCAGTTACCAAACTTAGGTTTTTATTCACCAGCAATTTGATATTGCCTTTGGCACAGTAACCAAGATCTTTGTAGCAATGCCCAAATAAGAATTCGAGCTCTCAATAAGCTCATGAAAAGATGCTCTAAATCACTTAACCGTCAGGGAGATGCAAATCAAAGCCACAAGTGAGAACCACTTCACACTTACGAGGATGGCTAGAATTTAAAAAAAGGACCACAACAAGTGTTGGTGAGAAGGAGGAGAACCAGAACCTTCATTCACTGCTGGTGAGATCATTTCCCTTTAGAATACAGTCAGGGCCTCAAAGTGTTAAGCACAGAGCTATCATACTCAGTTGCTCAGTCATGTCCAACTCTTTGTGACCCCATGGACTGTAGCCCGCCAGGGTCCTCTGTCCGTGGGATTTCCCAGGCAAGAAAACGAGTGGGTTGCCATTTCCTCTTGCAGGGATCTTCCCGACCCAGGGATTGAACTCATATTTCTTGCATATCCTGCATTGGGGAGTGGATTCTTTACCAATGAGCCACCTGGAAAGACAGAGTTCTCATATCACCCAGCAATTCCACCCCTAGGTATTTACCCCAGAGAAGTGTGAACAAATCCATACAAATGTGTACATGAGCAGTCAGAGCAGTTTTATTTATAACAGAGAAAAAATGAGAACAACCCCAACGTCCAACCACTGACATGTGGATAAAATGGGGAATATTCATACAATAGAATATTATTCAATAAAACAAATAAAGTACTGACATGCATTACAACATTGATGAACCTTGAAAACATGATGTTAAGTTAAAGAAGCTGGATGTATCTTTACAATCACATTATATGATTTCATAAATATGAAATATCCCAAACAGGCAAAACTATAGATACAGAATGCATGTTAGTTAGGCCTGGGGCTGTTGGGATGGGAGATGGGGTGTGAGTCTCTTCGGGGTCTGATGGTCTTGTTCTCAAATTAGAGTTTCCCATTGGTCCAGTGGTTACTCTTCCACTGCTATGTATGGATACAGGGCTCAATCTCTGGTCAGGGAACTAAGATCCCACATGGCCAAAAAAAAAAAAAAGAAATTAAAGTCTTAGTTCATTTAACTAAGACTTCATTTAAAAAAACAGATTAAAAAATAATAAAATAGACTAACGCATGGCATAGAAAAAAAAAAAAAAATCAGGTCTAGATCATAGATATGGTTGCCTAACTGTGAATTGACTAAAAACTATTGAATTGTGTATTTAAATCTGTGAATTTTATAATACGTGAGTTATATACACAGTAAGACTGTTTTGCAGAAAAGAATTTGGGCCTTCAATCATTCTACACAGTTTGCAAAAAAAAAAAAAAGGACTGAAAATAGACACCAAAATGTTAACTTTTTTTTTGGAGAGATGGTAATCACAAGACACCTTGTCTTCTCCACACTCTCTAACTTTTCTACAGAGACAAGCGGGACGAAGACATTCTAGGCGGAGGGTACAGTAGCACAGGCCCTGAGGCCCTAGGCTCACCAGGAGGAGGGGGCGGGGTGGGGGGAAGGATGGAGCAGCAAGACCTCTCTCCCAGAAACAGAGAGAGAGACAGAATAAAGGGCAAAATTTGAATCTTTCAGTCGGGGCGATGGACTGTCCATCCAAGAACCACGGCCCAGTTCACCCATAACCTTGCAGAGAAGGCCCCAGCGCTGGTTATGTCTGCAGTGACTTACTCAAAGTCTCAATCGGCCGCATTCTGGGACAAAATGCCATAATAGATGATCCATAGTGCTCAGTGGAAACAGTGACAGACTTTATCTTTTTGGGCTCCAAAATCACTGCAGATGGTGACTGCAGCCATGAAATTAAAAGACGCTTGCTCCTTGGGAGAAAAGTTATGACCAACCTAGACAGCATATTAAAAAGCAGAGACATTACTTTGCCAACAAAGGTCCGTCTAGTCAAAGCTATGGATTTTCCAGTGGTCATGTATGGATGTGAGAGTTGGACTGTGAAGAAAGCTGAGTGCCGAAGAATTGATCCCTTTGAACTGTGGTGTTAGAGAAGACTCTTGAGAGTCCCTTAGACAGCAAAGAAATCCAACCAATCCATCCTAAAGGAAATCAGTCCTGAATATTCGTTGGAAGGACTGATGCTGAAGCTGAAACTCCAATACTTTGGCCACCTGATGCAAAGAGTTGATTCATTGGAAAAGACCCTGATGCTGGGAAAGAATGAAGGCAGGAGAAGGGGATGACAGAGGATGAGATGGTTGGATGGCATCACCGACTCAATGGACATGAGTTTGAGTAAACTCTGGGAGTTGGTGATGGACAGTCTGGCGTGCTGCAGTTCATGCAGTTCATGAGGTAACAAAGAGCCGGACATGATTGAGTGACTGAATTGAATAATGCTCAAGCCGGTAGCTTCAAACAGCTCCCAGTTAAGGCAGCTCTGCTGGGTGGTTTGGTGACCGCTGAGCTGTGGCTGTGGTTTCATGCTGGCGAGATCATAGCCAAGTGTGGCATCATTGATTGTGATGTTTGAAGACCAACATGTAACATGTGGTTATGTTTGCTTTATTATTCGGGTGTTCTTGGACCATGTGTGAGCAGCCTGATATTTGAATAAAACAAGACAACAGGTCAAAAAAAATTGTTCGTTGTGCTATTCTTTATTTTTTAAAGTTTTTTTCATAATTTTATTTATTCATCAATTTTTGGCTGTGCTGAGTCTTTGTTGCTGAAGGGGCTCCTCTCGAGTTGCGGTGCGCAGGCTTCTGGTCGTGGCGGCTTCTCGCTGTGGAGCCTGGGCTCCTGGCTCCGGTGGTCTGGGGGCATGGGCTTTAGAGTACAGGCTCCCGAGTTGTGATGCACGGGCTTACTGCCCCTCAGCCTGTGGGATCTTCCCGGACCAGGGTTCAGACCCACGTCTCCTGCACTGGCAGGCGGGTTCTTTACCCGAGACACCAGGGTAGCCCCTCGTTGGGCTGTTCTTTTAAATGCTGTGTATGTTTGGAAATTGTTCATAGTAGAAGTTAGCAAAAAATAAATCGTAGTCTTGTGCAGGTAGTGTTGTAACTGTAAACACCACCTCAAAGCCGAGCCAGAGGTGTTCGGGGTAGAGTTTTGCTGACCCCAGACTTCAAGAGGCTTTCAGCCCCGGTCCGGTCTTCACGTGGCCAGGTTACCCCGGGTCCCCAAGGGGGCCGCACTTTTCCCCACCAGGCTCTGCGCGTTTTGTTTAATGGTCTCTCTGTTCAACGACACGAGAGGTGCACACGGCTGAGGCCAGCGCAGGACAGGCGCGCTAAATGCTTTTCACCCAAGTTTCGACTCTGAATGATGACTCGTCCGGGGACTCTGCTGCTGCTGCCTTCCTCTGTTCTGTAAGGTTCTCTAAGGGCTGAGGACAGGGTGATTCTGCCATTGGTCAACAAGAACACGGGCTTTGAAGCTTTAAGAAGAACGTGGGTTCAAACCCAGGCTCCTCTGCCGCCTGACTTTAGGCAGATGCCTTGCCTTTTGGGCACTGGGCGCCTCACTGCCAACACCTGTGCGGCAAGTTTGTTCACACACCATCAAGGCAGAAACGGCCCCAGGCCCAGAGGAGGAACTGAGGGCAGCTACTGGGTCAGCCAAAGCGTTTGGGTTTTTTGCAAGATGTATTGGAAGAACCCAAACGAACCTTTGGGCCAACCAAAAGTAATATTACAATTTTTATCTTTTTTATTTCATCTTTTTAATGTTATTCTTTCCACTCACTTGAATTTGTCTTTCTTGTACCTCTTGGCCCCCTTTCTGTTTCCTTTGTTTTTCACCTCAATAGGTAGAGAAATCAGAAAGCAACGTGTGAAATTTTCGGTCTGTAACCCCACCTTTGTCACCCAAGGCGATATCGAGTTAGTGTCCCCATCGTGGCTCCTGGAGGGAGGGAGGGAGGGAAGGAAGGCGGGGAAGCGGGGAGGAAGAGTGTCACTGGCCATGGTCACCCTTCTAAGAATGGGATTCCTAAGCACAGCCCAAGAATCCGACCTTTTATTTTTTTGTATTTTAACATTTATTCATGAAAACAAATGATCCTTCAGCTTTAATGAGGTAGATTGACAAGTAAAATTGTACGAAACCAATCTGTTTTTATTTCAGGCATCCAAATAGAACTCTTTGTAACAGAGGATCAGTGCCAAGACTGAACTACAGAACCAAAGAAACAATATCTACTTGCTCTCAATTATTTTAGGAAAAAGAGGCCTATATTTTCTCCCCCAGATGTTGGGGAACAGAGCCTTGTACACGTTTGCCATTGTTCCAGGTCTTCAGAGAGAGTCTCGGGGTAACAGTGAGGGGCTTTGCCTAGACAGGGGCTCAAGTGAAGAGCCTTTAGAGGAAATGGTGCTAACGGGACATGCGCCCCGGCCCCTGCGGCCCGCCAAGCTCACAGGTGTAAACCCGGCTCACGTCCATGGCCAGGGACCAACAGAGCTCTGCTCTCCTCTCATTTTACTATGGAAAAGCACAAAATAGGTATCTTTTCCCAAGTCAGTATTGTGTCCAGGCAGATACTGAACTTTCCTCCATGGGTGAAGGGTTTAACATTCATTTTTCAAGCATTTTTTCATTCAGGCAACATTGATATAGAAAAAAACAGGGTCCCAGTTTGCCCCATCTCATTGTGGCTCATAGAGCGTGAAAAAGAGGAACCCGAGGAGGTCTCCATCTGCAACTGGTTCCGTGAGGGGCCCTCCCGGGACCTGTCTCAGAAGAGAGGGCCCCCTTGCAAATGTGACTTGCCCCGGTGGATTCGCAGGGGTGACAGGCAGCAAAATTAGTTCAGGAAGGCGTTTAAGAACATCACCTCCCAGGAGGAGGGGCATGAATGGGTAAAGAGCAAGGTCCTGTACGGCACAGGGGACTCCAGTCAATACCCTGTGAGAAGCCAGAATGGAAAAGGACGTGAGAAAGAATGTATATGTATGTGTAACTGAATCACTTTGCTGGACAACAGAAATTAACACAACATTTTAAATCAGCTGTATGTCAATAAAATAGTTAAAAGAAGAATATCACCTCAAAAAAGAAGTAAAGATGTAGACATCTCAACGCAAAGATGCAAAACAAAAATGGGGCAGATACTGTTCATTGTGTAAGTTTGCCTCTGCTTCGTGCCCAGTGACCTACACGGGGCGTGGGGCTGGGAGGGGTCCCCAGATCTGCCCAGAGGAATGAGAGGCTGCCTTAAGGTGGGGGCAGTGAGGGCACAGACGTCTCTTCCGGGTAAGTTTTCACGATGCAAGGCAGCTCTGCAATGAGGTTGTTCTGTGTCATCTGTCCGTCTGTCTCTCATCAATCCTCTCCGCCTTCTCCAGCTTACTCCAGTGAGCTGCCCTGCTTAATCTGACAGCTCGCCTCATGGGAGGGCACCCTGATGGGCCACCAGTCAGCCAGTGGAGGGACCTGTTTTGGCAAGTGACTCCCCCCACCACCCATGCAAACAGTGGTCTGCAAAGCGCCCTGTCCTGCTTGCCTTGCACCTCCTGGTGGGGGTGAGCATCACACCTCACGTGTGCAGAATACGTGTGTCCAGAGAGTACATCTGACTTCAGATCCTAGTTCTGGAGCCTGGTCTTGGGACTGCCTTGGATAGCAAGGGTTGCGTAACCAAGCCAGTATCTCTTTTCATATTTAAGCTGCTCAGTTGCTTCTAAAATAGACCTGAGGTGCTGAATTGGAACATTTTGAATCCGCTTCTGATTCTGGCTCTAACACTGAGGGCCAGCTTTAAGGCAGTGAACAAACCACTCCCTCTTAGGGTCCCTGTTTGCTCCAAGGAGACAGACACTCAAGGTACCAAGATGGGACGAATGTGCTCTGAGTGCAGTTGTTCTCCGTAGTGGCTTCATGACTTGGGCTCTGAAATAAGGTGCCATTTCCATCACCAGGATCTGCACTGTGCTCTGTCGCTCAGTTGTGTCTGTCTCTTTGTGACCCCCTGGACTGCAGCCCGCCAGGCTCCTCCGTCCATGGGATTCTCCAGGCAAGGATACTGGAGTGGGCTGCCATTTCCTTCTCTGGAGAATCTTCCTGTACCACGGATTGAACCCACCTCTTCTACACTGGCAAGTCTGAAGAATTAGGACCTGGGTATCTCTTTTTTCTCTTGGGCTCCAAAATCACTGCAGATGGTGACTGCAGCCATGAAATTAAAAGAATGCTTGCTCCTTGGAAGAAAAGCTATGACCAACCTAAACAGCATGTTGAAAAGCAGAGACATTTATTGGCTGACAAAGTCTGTGTAGTCAAAGCTATGGTTTTTCCATTAGTCATGTATGGATGTGAGAGTTGGACTGTGAAGAAAGCTGAGTGTCTAAGAATTGATGTTTTTAAACTGTGGTGTTGGAGAAGACTCTTGAGAGTCCCTTGGACTCCAGAGAGATCCAACCAGTCCAATCTAGAGGAAATCAATTCTGAATATTCACTGGAAGGACTGATGCTGAGGCTGAAACGCCAATATTTTGGCCACCTGATGTGAAGAACTGACTCACTGGAAAAGACCCTGATGCTGAAGCTTTGGGAGTCAGTGTAGTCCCTGGGGTCCTAAAGAGTCTGAGGTGACGGAGGGAATGAACTGAACTGAACTGATGTCTGTGGGACGGGGGGAGGTAGAGTGAATGTTCTCGTTGACCGTGATTTGCCTCCACTGCCCACTTGGAGACACATCCTCATCCCCTTCAAACTTCCCTAACGGCGAACACGTCAGCATTCCCACCTAGCACAGCCCCGGCCTCCCCTCCGACGTCGGGTTTCTGCTGACGGCTGCATCATTTTCTCCGTGCGCCTCCCCAGGGCTGTGTCTGATCCCCCTGGCTCCCACCCTTCCTGACACCACCCTATCGCTCTCCACATGAGTCACTAGGCCTCAGAGCTACCAGGTCCCCAAGCAGAAGGGCACCTCTCCCTTCGGTTCAGACACAGCTGAGCCCTGCAGAGAGGCGGCTGCCAGCCCACGTCACCTGGCGCTGGGATGCGCAGGCTGGACCAGAGCCTGTGGGCCCGGACACCGCTCCTACCACCGCCCCTCCTGGCCAGGCTCCTCTTGAAGACAGTCCCCCATCCTCTCTCTCTGGCCCCACCGCCCCCTGCTCAGGGCCCGGTCCCCCGCCTCCCCTTTGGCTGGTCCCCCCGGCAGCCGTTTCACCACTCTATTCTCCACTGTCACTCCACTCACCCCTGTGGAAATAGCTTCAGTGCCCCCCTTGACCTGGAAGTGAACTCCTGCCCTTGACCTGGAAGTGAACTCCTGCCCTTGACCTGGAAGTGAACTCCTCCCTTGACCTGGAAGTGAACTGCTGTTTAACAAAGTGCACTGGGCATCGCTCTGGTGCGGGCTGCAGTGGGTGAGCGGCTGCTTCCTCACAGGCTGGTCGCTCCGTGGCCTCAGCCCGGCCGCGTCCTTTCTCACCTGCCCTCCTGCCCCAGGGACGGCACCTCCACGGCCAGGAGGCCTGTCCTGCTCTCTCTGCACTTTCAGGGGCCTCCCCGGGTGCACAGAACCCGCCCCTCCCGGCCCGGCGCAGTGAGTGCTGCCTGCAGAGGCCCCCGCGTGTGCCCTGAATTTAGGCCCCTTCTTGGCGGGGTCCCTCTGGCCATTCTCCCTCGTGCTCCCTGTTCTGGGGGGACTAAAGGAGCCCCAGGAGCTGCCTCTGCTGCCCACGGTGGGTGACCTCCTGCCTCCATCCCCCCCGCCCACCACTCCCTGTCTCCTTTAGCTCTTGCTGCCTCCTGGAAGGCGGGGTGCGGCCCTGACTCCGTGCCCGCCACCCCAGCCTCCAGTGAACACAGCCCCTGAGTCGCTGTGTCTCTGGGGAGGCACGGCTGCAGTTGAACGAGGTCAGGGCGGGTCCCTCAGTGCAGGGTGCTCTGAGAAGCTCCCCTGGGGCCTGTCACCCCTAACCCGGAGCCCAGGAACCTGGGACACAGGCAACGCATGCTGGGTTCCCAACAGGATGTCTGTGGTTTAAACTCCGCTCTCCTTTCCTCTGACCCTGAGAAACCTGACCAGCTGGATGGCACAGATTCCTGGCATGTTTGGGGGTAGGGCGGTGTGCCTTTCCGAGAGCGTGGGGTTTCATGACCTGTGCTTGCACCCGAAGCATCAGGGCTGAAAACAGCGGCGATGCTATTTGCTCACAGATCTGGGTCGGGAATTTAAACAAGACCACAGGGTGCCTGGTCTCTGTTTTTCGGAACATCCGAGGTGCTGTCCCTGCCCCCAGGTCAGGTGACTCAGAAGTCAGAGGCAGGGTGGTGGCCGATGGCCTGGCGCGGAGCAAACATCTGGCTGGGTGCTCAGTTCTCCACGGGGTCCAGGGTGTCCCTCGCCCTGTGGCCTCTCCATCAGGATTCAGGGCACATGTTAGGTGGTAGCTCTGGTCTCCCAAGAGGGCAAAAGCAGGATCCACCAAGCTTCCTTAAGGCGTTGACTGAGAGCTGGTACAGGGTCCCTCCTGTCCCTTCCTGTGGCTTGAAGCAGCTGGAGTCAAGCAGAGGCGCCTTGCACCCGGGGAGGGCTTGGGTACAGAAGGCACGGTCCTCTGCAGACCTGTGCTGGCCACGGTCAGGCACTCTGCCGGCCTTGCCTTTCCCGGTGGTCAGTTCTTCAGTGCACGGAGGGCTGGTCCCCCCTCAGCACCCTTCCTGTGGGCTCCTGGCTCCCAGACCAGCTTCACCTCCAGCCGCCTTATCCAGAAAGGATGAAGGGAACCGCAGGTGCCCTGGCCCTCCAAGCAGGCCTTGTTACCCGCCAACTCCTCCCTCACTGAGAACTTTCCTTTGGGTCAACTGGCGGGGAACATAGAGACGTAGGCCACACTCTCATTTTACAGATGAGAAAACTGAGTCTAATCTGGGTTTTTAGCTCACACACTTGCTAAATCAAAAGTCTGATAAGAAATGAGCGACTTAGGTTTGAGAGCCCAGTACTCTCATTTTTTTTTTTATATTGAAAAATCAGGAAATAGGGCAAGAACAGAGATGCAGACGTGGAGAATGGACTTGTGGACACAGCGGGCCGGGGAAGGCGGGATGGATCGGCAGTGACACACCAACACACACACACACCACCGTAAGTGGAACGGCGGCGAGTGCAAGCTGCTGCATAGCCCGGGGAGCTCAGCTCCAGGCTCTGTGATGACCTGGAGGGCTGGACTGGGGGGCGCGGCAGGCCCAAGAGTGAGGGGGAGAGGTATACTTGTCACCACGTCACGTTGTTGGACAGCGGAAACTAACAGACCACTGGAAAGCAGTTATACTCCAATAAAAAATTAATTAATTAAATCTGCCAAAAAGAAAAATCGGGAAACAAGTTGCTTTTCAAAAATCCATTCCCTGGCCAGTTTCTTTGGCTGCATCTAACCTGTCAAGCGAGTGATACCCCTGAAGTCTTCCACGACCACCTTCGCCTAGAGGTAGCTGGACCAGACCTGATTCTCTCTCACACAGTTCGCTGGACCGCAGGGGTGAGTTCACCCGAGGCACCAACTGTGTGTGAACAGAACTCACTCTCGGTGGGACAAGACCGTCTGCTCCAGGGACGAGCTGGTCCCCGCCTCCTCTCGAGTGACCATTTGGGAGCACTTCCTGTTTTGTAAGGGCGCACACGAACGGTGGGGTGACTCCGGGTTCTTCCCTCAGCCTGTTTTCCGTTTGTGCATTTCTTGATCTCACCCCCTTTTTCCAGACTCACTTCCCCTTCTTTGCCTCTTCAGGTCATCTCTCTTCTGCCCAGCGGAAGCCACCGAGGACACGTCACTCTTTCCCTTGACTGCATGCGTTCAGGTCGCTCCTTCCACCTCGTGACACTGAGGGCAGCCAGAGGTCGCCCGGCAAGGAGTCGTTCTTCACCCGGCCGACCGGCCAGGGCCGCCCCACCCCTCTGATCGAGGGAGGCTTGGAGACCTCCGCAGGGCTCTGTGCTCTGCTCTGGCTTTGGTGTTTAGACACACGATAGGGCTTCCCAGGTGACTCACTCAGCTTCCAGCGCAGGAGATGCAGGTTGGATCCCTGCGTGGGGAAGATCCTCTGGAGAAGGAAATGACCCACTCCAGTGTTCTTGCCTGGAGAATCCCCTGGACAGAGGACGCTGGCGGGATACAGTCCAAGGGGTCACCCAGAGTCAGACACTGTAGTGACACCGCAAGCCCCTGAAGGCGGAGACTGAGCCCAGCCTCTCCTCTCCGGGAGCCACCCGGCCCCGCGCCACGCGGAGGGAGACGCTTTCCTGCGTGTGGACGTGCGCTCTTGTGCATAAACAGTGACCGTGCTTGCCTTCCCAGAACTGCGTCTGGGTTACAGGAGCGTTCCCAAGGGCACCACCCACTCCAAGAATCTGGAGATAGGGAAATAAAATGTTTGTGTTTTATTTTTAATGTTTTAAATTTTTATCTCATGCTGGGGGGTATCGCTGATGTACAGTGTTGTGTTAGTTTCAGGCGGACAGCCACGTGGTTCCGTTTTACATGTACATGTATCCACGCTTCTTCAGAGGCTTTTTCCCAACAGGTTATTACAGACTATTGGGCAGAGTTCCCTGTGCTATTTAATAGCTCCTTGTTGATTATCTATTTTACCTACAGGGGTGTATCTGTGTTGACCCCGCACTCCCAATTTGCCCCTCTTCCCCACATGTCCTCTTGGGCAGCCACAAGTTTATCTTCAAAGTGTGTGAGCCTGTTTCTGTTTTGTAAATCAATCTTTGTAGATCCCACATATAAGTGATATTAGATGGTACTTGTTTTTCTCTGTCTGACTGACTTCAGTCAGCGTGACAATCTCTATCTAGGCCCATCCACGTTGCTGCAAATGGCATTATTTCATTCTTTCTATGACTTGAGTAAAATTCCATTGTATATATAGACCACATCTTTATCCATTCACCTGTCGATCGACATTTAGGTTGGTTCCATATTTTAGCTATTGTAAGTAGTGTTGCGATGAACATAGGGGTGCATGTGTCTTTTTGAATTATGCTTTTCTTCAAATACATGCCCAGGAGTGGGATTGCCTACAGTCACATCGGCCTGGAATATGCCCGATCTCCTTGATCTTGGAAGCTACGCAGGGTCAGGCCTGTTTAGGTCTTGGATGGGGCGAAATAAGATTTCTCATGGATATGGAGTTGCCAGATACAGCAAAGAAAAGAGGATGCTCAGTTTATTAGAATTTCAGATCAACAACAAGTACTCTTTTGGTCTAACTATGTTCCATACAATATTTGGGAAATACACATGAGAAATTATTCACTGTTGATCTGAAATTTAAATGTAGCTAAGAACCTTGTCTTGTATCTGGCAACCCTGCCTGGAGAGGTAAAGTATAACACTAATGCATGTGGATTAGAGCAGAGTCAAGGTCACCTTTGGGCGTCAGCGTGGGTCCTTCAGCAAGATCTGGTTGTAACTGGAGACTGTAAAAAGAGCATATTGACATAAACACTTCAAACCTTCTCTTGAAACACATCTTAGTAACATGCCCGGCAGAAAGGGGATTGGTCGGTGATGGAAAGTGCAGAGTCAAAGTGACAAGCTTCGGTCACTCCAAGTTTGTCCAAGAAAATCAGCTTGGAGGTCCGGAGCAGCTCTGGTCCCTCGCGCCTCTGGGGGGCAGGGGTCATTGGAGGTCACCTGACAGATTCCCGGGGCTTTCCGAGAAGAACTGTTAGGATCCGTGCCTCCGGGGAGCGAACGTGCTGAGCTGGGCGCGATCCCTCCGAGGGTGGCACAGAGTGGCCCTAGGGGTCTTCCCCCCCCCCCCCCCCCCCCGTCCTGTCTGTGAACTTGACTCTGATCCGCCCTCCACGCGCTGGGTCAGCCCAGCAGAGCGGCCAGCGGCAGCACCGCGTGCTCAAGGTCCTGGCAGCAGCGCTGAAGGAGTGCTTCTGCTGCGTCATGTAACCGCACACCGTCCCCACCCAGCCTCAGTGAAGTTGCCAGCCGAGTCCGATCCTTTGCGACCCCATGGGCTGTAGCCTTCCAGGCTCCTCCATCCATGGAATTTTCCAGGCAAGAGTACTAGAGTGGATTGCCATTCCCTTCTCCACGGGATCTTCCTGACCCAGGGATCGAACCCAGGTCTCTGGCATTGCAGGCAGACACTACTCTCTGAGCCACCAGGGAAGCCCCAGCCTCAGAGACAAGGAAACAGAGCTTCCAGTAATCCCCTGGAAGGGGCGTGGCTGGGACTCAAGCCTCTGGGTTCTTCCTATGGAAACTGACTATCCATGTTTCTGCCAACATCTCTTCAAAACAGTTAAAAAATTTTAATACGACTTTTAAAGCCCTTTCCAGTTAAAATATCACAAAATAACTGGATGAATTCCTTTGTTGTACAACACATCCCTGTAGCCTCTCACACCCAGTCGACTGCACCCCACACTCTCCCGCCCTCATCTTGCTCCTTCTGACCCCACGGGTCACCTCTAGTTTGGTCTCTGGATCCGTGACTCTGCTTCTATTTTGCCAAACGGCTTTTTAAAACACGTGTACAAAAAATAAGACACGTGTACACCCATGTTTTTATATAAATTTGTTGTTTAGTTGCTCACTCTTGTCTGACTCTTTGCAACCCCATGGACTGTAGCCCACCAGGCCCCTCTGTCCATGGGATTCTCCAGGCAAGAACACTGGAGTGGGGTGCCATGTCCTTCTCCAGGGGATCTTCCCAATTCAGGGATCGAACAGCATCTTGTGCATTGGCAAGCAGATTTTTTTACCACTGAACCACCTGGGAAGCCCTTTTATATAAATAGGCTCAAGTTATACATCCCCCCAAACACAAACATGCACACACACCGTTTTGAAACTTTTTTTTTTTTTCGTTTTGAAACTTTAAAAGAAAATCCAGCCGGATCTTGGGGTTGTCCTTCTCTGTCTGTTCTCCTAATGGCCCGGCCACAGAATCCGGAATTGAAAAGACTTCTATGTGATCCAACACCTTGACAATTCAGAAAACAAGCTCAGGAAGACTTCAGAGAGGAAATCCAAATATTTAGGAGGCAGAAATATTTGCCCTTGAAAGGAAGGAACACCATCACGCCCTCTCCCACCCAGGCCTGACCATCAAAGGCTGATTCCTTCTGGGGCCCCTTTACGGAGTCCTCCCCATGAAGTCGACTTTTGTACCGCGTGTGTTTTACAAGTGGACTGAAGTTATGTGAATTGCCGTTTTCGATGACTGTCTCAGGTGACCAGGCCGGATCCTGAATCAACTGAGGTGTGTATTTAAGAGGAGAGACTCCGGGCAGGAGCAAATGCCGGAGGAGTTCAGGGGAGTCAGAGGAGGGAGATGCCGGCGGGCTGTGTTCACCACCTGCAGTTTCCAAAGCCCATTACTGTCGGGACTGTTCACTCACCGCCCCTCCCCCGGATGAAAAGGACTTCCGGTCACTGCTGTCTTCTCGTGAGGACGCGCATATCCTCAAAGCAGTCTCACGAGGGACCTCGGCCTTGAGCCTTAAACACCCAGTGACTCGTCAACAGGCTGTGTCAGACAGCTTCCACAATTAGAACCTGTGACCCACGCGTCCGCCCACGAGGCCGCATCACAAGGGCTTGTCATGAGCGTGGGTTTTTTAGCAAAAACTGACCTGCTGAAATGTCAGGGCTTTGGGCTTTGGGGTTTTGTGGGACTGTTCTTGCTGGAGTCAACTTCTTTGGATTCTATACAGTTCATTGAAAGGGGCTTTTTCCAAGTCTTTTAAAATATATTTATGTATATATATATATATATATATGGCTTCCCAGGTGGTGCAGCGGTAAAGAATCGCCCTGCCAATGCAGGAGACACAAGAGACAAAGGTTCATTCCCTGGGTGGAGAAGATCCCCTGGAGTAGGAAATGGCAATTTGCTCCAGTATTCTTGCCTGGAAAACTTCATGGCCAGAGGAGCCTGGCAGGCTACAGTCTATGGGGTCGCAAAGAGGCTCAGACACGACTGCGCGCAGGACAGCAGCATCATTTTATTTATTTCCTTATCTGTGGCTGCGCTGGGCCTCAGCTGCTGTGTGGGCTTTCTTTGGTTGTGGCAAGTGGGGGGCTCCTCTCCGGTTGGGGTGTGCAGGCTTCTTACTGCAGTGGCTTCTCCTGTTACTGAGCGCAGGCTCTGGGGCAGGGGCTTGTGGGGTCTTCCCAGACCAGGGATCAAACCTGGGTCTCCTGCATTGGCCAGCGGATTCTCTACCACTGAGCCACCCGGGAAGTCACTTTCCGAGTCCGCCTTCACCTCCTCAGCAGCCCTATGGGGCAGAGGTTCTTATGGTCCCATTTTGTGGATGACGACACTGAGGTTCAGGGAGGCAGAGCATCTCCCCTGAGACAGGCCGTGGGGTGGGGGGTGTCTCACCCTGAAGCCAAGTCCCCTGACGCGGACTCTAGGTTCTCCAACCCATGGTCTGGGCCTCCAGGCTACTGTGAACGAGGTCGGTTGCATCCTCACAGTCGGTACAGAGTTCCCGCCGGACACAGCCAAGGTCGTGCTCCTGACTCATTCCCCAGGGCCCCAGTGCCTGCAGGGCTGACCGGAGCCACTGCAGCCTGGAGAGAAGGTGACCCAGAAAAGCCAGGAGGGAATTTCAGAAGCAGAGACAGCCCCATGGTGTCAGATGCCGGGGCGATAGGCCGACAAACGCACCTGCTCAGTTGTGACTTGTGCTTTGGGGATGTCTTGTCCCCTCAACCCAGACTGTCCCGCACAGGCCAGGCCTACTCCTCCAGGACTCAGCCCGAAACATTGCCCCCCACCATGGAAATATCGTTTATGACTAAAATGTAATAGTCTCATGATTTTTTTAAAAAACCACATATGATAACAAGTTTTCAAACTTGTTTTTATGCACACGTGTAAAGTGAATAAGTAAATTTCATACTTAACATTTGTAATGTACTTATTTTTGTACTCACAGATTATATATATATATGACATGCCAATTTGTATACAGAAATGTCAAACATCAAAATGGTATTGTATTACCTATAGGTTTTGTATCTTTCATTTTCACTTACTTTATAATGGATATATCTGATATCAAAAGTATGGATTTACACAAAATATTTCTGAAAATGAATAGCTTAAAAATATAAAACTAGTAAATGCTCCTTGCAAAAAAAAAATGTAAACAGTACAAAAATATATTAAAGCAGATAGTGCAGACAGCCTTCCTTCTGGAGAGTCTTTATTAACATTTTGGCAAATATTTTTACACATGTAAAAACCTATGTTTTTATATGAAAAAACTCAAGTTATATATGCTCTTTTGAAAACTTAAAAAAAAATTCAGCCGGATCTTGGCAATATCTTTCCATGTAAATAGTGTGAGATCAGTCTTTTTAAAGACTGCATATTTTCCTGTGAGATTATAACTTGATTTACTTGGCTGAAACACTAATGATGAACGCTTATTTTTCAGGTTTTTCAAATGGTAAATGATGCTGTGATGAACATCCTTGGAGGCAGAGAATTGTCTCTGGAAAAAGACATGGATTGACAAGTCAGTCTGTACAAGTTCTCTTCCAAGATGCACACCATGTAAAAGGCTGGATGTTGAGCCAGTGTTCCCAGGCTATTTCCCTGCGGGATCAGGACTGATTCTGTTCCTTTGCCTACTCTCCCATCCCTTCCACCTTCCTATTACAAGTATGTCTCACTGGTGTCTACTGTTACTCGGACTCCAGGAGAAATGCATTAATATGCCCAATAAGAAATGAGTGTTTTCTAACCACTCAGGTGCCACCCTGACGATCCCATCTTTACTGTTTGCTTCATGCCACCCTCTGCCCTCCAACAGCGTCTGTCCTCCCTCTCGGAGGCTGCGGGTCCTCCCCCGTCTGTAAGGTAACCCAACTGCACCCCCCGGGTTTCAGGGGGTGGGGGTGCTGTCTGGCGTGGAGAGCGAGCAGGACTTGAGGTCCAGGGTGGCCCCCCGAGACGGCGCCTCCGTGAACACAGGCTGGTAGCCCCTGTCAGGAGCAGACTGGATTCCAGCTCCTGGGAGAAGCCGTGAAGACCACCCCGGAGCAAAGAGGCTTCACCTGCTCAGGTGCATCGGAGCTGCCCCGCGCCCCTGCCCCGCGCCCCCACGTTTTTTCCCCCTCCGGGCAGGCGGCCGTGATGACCTGGCCAGAGAGAAGCTGGTGGCTTCTGGGCGGCCGCCCCGCCCCCAGGACGTCCGAGGACACAGAGGTGTCTTCGGCGTTTCCACCGAGGTCACTGGTCTAGCGGGTTTCTGGGTGTTTCGTCTGTGCTGAGACACTTCCTCTTTCATTTGCGTCTCATCCACCCCCACCCCTGGCCCCCCCGCCGCCCGCCCGCCTTCATGGAGACTGGAAAAGGGGAACGTGAGAGAAAACTGAATTTCAGATGCGGCTCCAGCGCGGACGGTGCCAGTGATTTCAGGAGAGGGTGGGGCGGGCAGGGCAGGGGGTCAGGACCCCCTCCAGGGTCCCGCGGTCACGCCTCCTCACTCACTCCCTCAGCTCCCACCCAAGGGGTCCTAGATGCCACCCACAGGAGATCCTGGGGACCTGACTCCTGTTTTTCAGGAGTGACATTCTTTAAGTCAAAACCTAAGTCTGCTGTTCCTCATTTCACTGGGTTTGTTCATTTGCAAGACAGACAGACAGAAACACACACACGTGTGTCTGTATACGTGTGCAGGCACACACACACGCACACATGCAGATTGTGGCAGCTGTGGGAAACAGTCTGAGGCTCAGAAAATAACTTGCCTGACAAGACATCAAAGAGCTGCATAAAGAGGCCACGGCACCCAGGCCGGGGAGGCGGACTTCGCTGCAGTGTGCAGCCGGGCTGACGATAAGCATCAGTGTGCTCCAGGCAGTTGAATCAGAACTGTAACAGATTGTTTGTTCCGGGAAACAGTATCTGAAGTCACAAATGATAAATAATAAAAGCTAGAAAAATCCCCTTTTAACCTAATGGACGCAAAGATGTCTTGCTTTTCATGCTAATGGCTTCGCTGCCTTGGCACTGCCTGAGCTGGTCCATTACAGGCGAACTGGGTCTCGGTTTGCAAACAGGACGGGGTCCAGAAGGTGAATTATAAGCTGGGCGTTTGGGATGCAGGATGTCTTTCCCTAGCAACTGTCTCTCCCAGCGTGCCTGGGTTCTCAGCTTCACTGCACACGTGGTCCAACCCCTACTGAACCTGGGCTGGGTCTTGGAGCACAGGTTGTCTGAAGGGCAAGAGGGAGAAGACAAGTCAGCTCCTCCCTCCCCATGGGGCCCTGGCTCTCAGCACACTGGAAACACAGGTTCACTTTCCTTTCTGTCTTCCCTTCCAGTAATCAGGTAGAGATGTGAGCGCTGGACCATAAAAACGGCTGAGGGTCAAAGAATTGATTCTTTCGAACTGTGGTGCTGGAGAAGACTCTTGAGAGTCCCTTGGACTGCAAGGAGATCAAACCAGTTCATCCTAAAGGAAATCAACCCTGAATATTCATTGGAAGGACTGATGCTGAAGCTGAAGTTCCAATACTTTGGCTACCTGATTCGAAGACCGACTCATTGGAAAAGACTCTGATGCTGGGAAAGATTGCTGGCAGGAGAAGGGGATGACAGAGGATGAGATGGTTGGATGGCATCACCGACTCAATGGACATGAGTTTGAGCAAGCTCTGGGAGGTGGTGAAGGATAGAGGAGCCTGGAGTGCTGCAGTCCATGGGGTTGCAGATTCGGACATGACTGAGTGACTGAACGCCACCTCCCTTGAGGCATCCAGGACCCAGTGCCCTAGACCCCTGGATCACAGCGCCCTCCCTGATCTGCCTGAGCTGCTCTGGGCTGCTTTCCTGCTGAGGGACTCTGTGACCTCAAACTACCCACCTTTCCCCACCTCCTGACCCGGCTTCCATTTCCTCAGAGCGGTTGATCATCAGCTGTGGGCTAGCAGAAAAGCAGACTGAGGGGGGATTCTCAGGAGCAGCCAAGTGACTGAGACCCTCTGACCCCCTCACTGCGTTCTCACGCTGAAATGAGCTGGCTGTGACTCGGAGTCATCGTGGGCAGTAAGGCGAAGGCGTGAAAACGTGGGGTTAAGGGTTCAGAATCTTCACGATGATGGGCCTCTCATAACCAACTGACGCTGGCAGTCGGTTAGGAAATGACCCTTCCTTGGGAAAGGCAGCATTGTCGCAGGTTCAGACACCGGGGATCTCCCCTCAGTGAATCAGCTGGTTCTCTGCCAGTTCACATCCGTGAAACCTCAGTGAATAAGCCACTTTTATGCACATAGAACCTCCAACCAGCTTTTTGTGCCTTATGATAACATCTTAACAGTCAGCCAAGGATCACCAGCTGTTTGTGGAACATTCGAACATGAAAGCAAAAGACCCGATTACAGGAAACAGCAGAACAAAACTTCAAAAGTAGTGTAGTTAGTATCTGTAGAGAGATAAGAGGTGACCTTTTACCCCTGAAATGAGAAAAGGTGCAAAATAAACAATCAGAACAAGGGCTTTGGGCTCTTGAAAAGTAGAATGTCTGAAAATAAATATGCAAAAGAAAGGACAGTTGATGAGAACTTCAGAAAATTGTACAGAAAGATAGACGGGAAAATAGGAAAGAAAAGAAAATTAGGGGACCCATCCTGAAATCCCCATATCCAGGGGGAAAAAAAAATTGGGAGGGAAGGAAGTTATAAAGAAATAATAGAAGAAAATCTCAGAATGGAAGGATAAGCATCTCAAGATTGAAGGGCCCCCGACCTCCCTCCCTGGTGGGGGCAATCCCACACGCCGAGGGGCAACCAGGCTGCTGCAGCACAACCACAGAGCCCTCTTGCCTACAGCCTGTGCCTTACAGCAGAGAAGCCACTGCAGTCAGTAGCCTGCGCCCCCAAAACTAGAGAGTAGCCCCCACTTGCGGCAACTGGAGAAAACCTTAGTGGCGTCTAACTCTTTGCGACCCCATGGACTGTAGCCCACCAGGCTTCTCTGCCCATGGGATTTTCCAGGTAGGAATAGTGGCGCGTAGCCATTCACTTCTCCACAAGAAAGCCTGCATGCACCAACCAACAGGCCGTGCAGCACAACCCCTCCGCACCAAAAGAAAAAAAAAAAAAAAAAAGATAAAAAGATATACAAGGTATCTTTTAAAAAAGAAGACTGAAGGGCCCAATGAGTGAGCAACAAAATGAAGTGGGGGCAAACCTCTCAGACTAGGGCACAGCTTTAAAAACTTAAAAAACTTGAGCATTCCAAGGATAAAGAGAAAACTGTAAGATGTTCCTCAAAAAAGCAGGTATTATTAATAACATACCAAGGATGAGGAATCAAAGTCATGTTACTGGAATAAAAAAGAAATTGAAGAGTTATCACAGTTCTGAGAGAAACGGATTTCGGCCTAAAATTCCACACCAATCCAAGGAAACAGTCAGGTATGAGGGTTGAATAATAACATTTCAGATCTGCAGGATTTCCAAGTGTTTACCTCTATGTACCTTTATTCCAAAACCAAGCTGGGGGCAGTGCCACTGAATTTGTTTACCCTTCTAATTTTGTTACAAATTTTCTTTTTGGACAACAAGGATGACTGGCACACACACTCATTTCTAATCAGGAGAACCTCTTTCAAGAGGTTACCTGGCAGCGGCAGGACAGGGGCTTGGAATGAAAACCTGGAATTTAGAGGTATTCTTGAGTGAACCGTGAGGCGGGGGAGGAGGTGAAAGTGAAGTGAAAGTCACTCAGTCGTGTCTGACTGTTTGCGACCCCATGGGCTAGTCCAAGGAATTCTCCAGACCAGAACACTGGAGTAGGTAGCCTTTTCCTTCTCCAGGGGATCCCGCATTGCAGGTGGATTCTTTACCAGTTGAGCCACAAGGGATGCCCAAGAATACTGGAGTGGGTAGCCTATCCGTTCTCCAGCGCATCTTCCCGACCCAGGACCCAGGAATCAGGGTCTCCTGCATTGCAGGCGGACTCTACACCAGGGAAGCGGGGGTGGGGGAGGGAAGAGGGGCAGCAGGGATGTCTGGGGTTAGGTGCGGGGAGTCGGGCGCCCCTTTAGCACAGGTTTGAGAAAAGGTTTGGGGAAAGGGTTATAAAGGGTTAGGTGTTCCCCGGGCTTCCCAGTAGGAAGCTGCCTGGACAGAGGGGCTGCGAGCAGCACAAACTGGAGGGAGAGGAGGGAGGAGGCCGACAGGAGACCCCCACGTCGAGGGGGAAGGGCCGGGGAGGGGACGCGGCCAGGCCGCCTCCTGGGCGGCACTCGGCCTCGGCCAGCACAGCATCCGCGCGAAAGGGCAGCACCGGGCTGGGCCGGGGAGCCTGCCCAGGCCCTCGGGATCGGAGCTGCCCCTTTCGTTCTGCACTCAGAGGCCGCGGGGCTGAAGTCCCGCCAAGGGGCGCGTCCGGGGAAAGAGAAGCCCGGCCCGGGTCGCCGCCGGCCAGCCCGGCCGCGCGTCCGCCCGCGGACTCGCTCCCGCGTCGGGGACTCGGGACGCCGGGGGAGCCGCTCGCACCCACGGCCCGCCCGGCACGCGCACGAGCAGCTGACCCCGCGGCTCAGGCGTGGCCGGACAGCGGCGCCCCCGGACGGCAGCGCAGAAAGGGGAGCGCGGGGCGACCTCGGCGACTCGTCGCCCCCTCGCCTCGCTCGCGGGCGCAGCGGCCACTAGGACTCGGGCTCCGCGCCCGCCGTACGACTTTGCGCGCAGGGGCGGGGCGACGGAGAGTGCGTGCTACGACATTGCGTGCGGGGAGCGCGTGGGCGTGGCGGTGCGCGAAGGGGCGGGGCGACGGAGCGTGCGTGCTACGGCGTGCGGAGCGTGGAGCGTGGGGGCGTGGCGGTGCGCGAAGGGGCGGGGCACGTCGCATGGCGCGGTGTGCACGCGCCTGGGGCCGCCGCCGGGGCGGGAGGCGTTGACGCCCGGCTGGGTGAGGGTGTCAGGAGGGATCTGGGGCCGGGTCGCCTGCTGGTGGAGGAGGGGGACACTTGTGGTCGAGGGGCGGGGTAGGGTGTGAGAGGAGCTGCCGCCGCGGCGGAAGCTGGAGCGCGGGGGCGTCTCGGGGGAGCCGGGCCCGGCCGGGCCTCCGGATGCGACCTGCGATCCCTGACGCCGCCGTTTTCCCCATCAGGGTGGCGACTCCCGCGCAGGCGCAGACGGGCCGGCCCGCTGAGGCGGGGCCGCGGCGGGAGCCGCCCCGCCGGTGAAGGTGGGCCGACCGGACGGGACTCGGCCCCACAGCAGCGGTGAGGACCCTTCTCTGCTCCCAGGCGAGCCCTGCTGAGAGAGAGCTTCGTTCTGGAGGTGGCCCTGGACCCCGGAGTTCAGCTGTCAGCGAGGACAGCCATTCGCTAAAAATCTGCCCCCCCCCCCCCCCGCCATCATTAAACTGCAGAAAACCTGGTTAGGCAGCGCGGCGGGCTCCGCACGCTGACGTCCCGTTTCTCTTCTTCCCTCACCCAGACCCCTCGGGGAGCAGCTGCGAGCCCGTCACACGGAGGGATGACCTCTCTAGGCGGGGACGCCGCGTGAGCGAAAGAGGCCTGTCAGTGTGAGTCTGGCTCCTGGTCGGTCCCCTGACGGCTTCCCCAGGGTGACACCACCTCAGTGGCCAAGATCCGTTATCAACCTGCAGCCAGGTTACAGAGACGCAGGACTTAACATGAGTTGCACTTCCCTTTGGTCGGGAACGTCTTTGAGACACGTGGGAAAGAATGTGTTTCATGTGGCTCTCATGAGTCAGCTCATAATGTCATTATTACCCAAAGGTCAAGGAGATAGGGAATCGGGTCGTGTTTTAGGGTGACCACGAACGTTATAGTGGGAGCAGGTTCCCTAAGAGGTGGTGGAAGGAATCATATGATTGTCTTTCCACTCTTTCAGATACCCTCCCCAGGAAATTGACTTTTTTTTTTTTTAGTTTGGCTACCGTTGGGTTCTAGTTACATCACACAATATCTTCCTTGCGACCCCTGAGATCTTTCATTGCGCCTCATAGACTCTAGTTGTGGTTCACAGGCTTAGTTGCTCCGAGGCATGTGGGATCTTATGCCTGACTCGGTATGGAACCTGCATCTCCTGCGTTGCAAGTCAGATTCTTAACCACTGGACCACCAGGGAAGCCCCCCTAAGAAACTGATTAGAAACGGTGGAAGCAGGCAGTTCTTTGGTGATGACGCCCAGGCACTAGCAATCAGTTATTCCGTTCTAGGGGGAAATAAACGACGTCTGTAAAGACCTCAGTTTGGATATGCATTTTCCATGTGACCACGTGTGTCCTTCTGGCAGATGCAAACAGTACGGCACTCTGAACACACCCTGAAGACGGCCCTCATCTCAAAGAACCCAGAGCTTGTGAAGCAGTATGAGCGTTTGGACCCCGGGGAGCAGCGCTTGCTGAATGAGGCCTTCAGGCCAGACAGCGATCTCTTTGGACCCATTACTTTGCATTCACCGTCAGACTGGATCATCTCCCATCCTGAGGCTCCCCAAGACTTTGAAGAGTTTTTCAGTGATCTTCACAGAAAGAGCCCTTCTCCAGGGAAGCAGACGATTTACATACTGTGCATTGGTGCGTCTTGCCAATACGCTGGGTTTGGTTTGGTTTTGTGATGGTGGTGTTGCCGTGGACAGTTTGCCTTGTCTTTCTCATTCAAGAGGGAAGTTTGGTAACCAAACTGCCTTGAAAAAGAAGGTTTTGTTTTTTTCAAAAAATTTTATTTATTTATGGGCTGTGCTGGCTCTTCATAGCTACACATTGGCTTTCTCTAGCTGGGGCAAGCAGGGCCTACTCTAGTGGCGGTGCATGGGTTTCTCCTTGTGGTGCCCTGTTGGAGAACGTGGGCTCTAGGGCAGGCGAGCCTCGGTAGTTGCAGCACACGGGCTCAGCTGTCTCTGCTCCCGAGCTACCGAGCACAGGCTCAGTAGTTGTGGCGCATGGGCTGAGTTGCTCCCAGGCCTGGGGGCTCTTCCCAGACCAGGGATCAAACCTGTGTCTCCTGCGTTGGCAGGCAGGTTCCTTACCATTGAGCCACCAGGGAGCCAGGTTTTCTGTCTTTCTAATCCGTAGTCACCGGAGTGAATGGTAAATATGTATTGAAAATTTAGAGTTGATTTGTTCCTAATTCCACATTTCTAACTGTAGACTGAGGTAAAGACTGTTCTGATCATCTCAAAATCTCTCTTTAAATTTTCTTCTGTATCTGTCATAGGATTGCTGGGAAACACCAGAAGTATCAGTGAGGAATATTTGAAATGGCTCAAGGGCTACTGTGAAGCCTTCTTCTACGGGTTGACAGTCAAACTCCTAGAACCGATTCCTGTCTCTGCAACCAGATGTTCCTTTAGAATCAATGATAGCACACGGAATCTTCAGATTCATGCAGGTGAGCTGGACAGCCTTACAACTTGAATTGAGTAAAATGTATAGGTATATGTACACACACACACATAAATATATCTTAAACATAGTTGTTTTTTTTTTTAATAGGGCAGATCCTGACGTTCTTAAAAAAGAAGAAACCCGAAGATGCCTTTTGTGTTGTGGGAATAACAATGATCGATCTTTATCCGAGAGACTCCTGGAATTTTGTCTTTGGACAGGCCTCTTTGACAGAGGGTATTCCTTTTTCACATTGTTGGTAGAAACTTGCTCAGCTTGAGGCTCGTTGTGAAAATTTTGTAAAAGGGAAAAAATTCCAACCAATTACAGTTTAGATGGTGAAGACCTTGCAGTATTTCTGGTGCCACATCCCACCGTAGCAGAAAGGATGCTCTTGATAGGCCCCAATGATCTGGGTCCTTCCACCCACCTCCCCCGCCACCGCCCCCCGCCCAACTCAGCTATTCACTGCCTGCACCACTTGGAGCTAATAATACCTGTTTCACTGTGTTGTTTTGAGATAATTTACATAAAACTGCTGATCCATAGAAAGTGTGTACTTATGAGTGACACATATATAGACATTCAGTGCAACAGATGGCGAATATAGGTAGTTCATTGACAGGGTGAATTAAATAAGGGTATTTGAACTATCATTAATGGAAGCGGAAATCTTGCTAATTGTTTTTCAGCTCTTTCCTTAGTTGTCTTGCATAGATGAGGTCGCTGTGCACTGATTTATAAGTGTGTGCTTCATATCTTGTGTCTCAGAACAGATGTTTTGTTATTTATGGTCAGTTTCAGTTTTTGACCTGAAATAAGCTTAACTGTAACTCATGGGGAACCCTGCATTTTAACACAGGGGAGGAAAAGGCTCTATAAGCAAGTCATATTTTTGCCTATTGGGTTTCTTTTTTTTGCCTTCTCTCCACTTCTCCCACTCTTCCATTGCTGCTCTTGTTTTTCTGCCTGCATCCCTCAGGATCTAAGGCAGGTCTGAAGGGGAGCAGCCCACTGAGCTGAGGGCATGGTTGCCCGCTGGAGTTCTGGGGGCGGGAGCAGGTAGCAGCGGTGGGGCTGTGCGGGCTCAGGTACGCAGACGGGCTGTCATTCAGCCTGGAGTGTGTGAGCCTCAGGGTGGCCGGGCGGGGAGCTCTCGCTGCCAAGGGCTTCCTGTCAGAGAGAGCCCCCTCTTCCCATTCATCGGATCTGGGGCCCAGGGTGCTGTGAGGCCTCTCCTTCTACCCCTCCTTCATTCTCGCTCTCCATGTGGTCTTTGTAGTCCTTCAGCCCCACACCCACGAAGCCACGGGCTCCCAGGCGACACCAGCAGTAACGAGTCCCCCTGCCAGCGCAGGAGATGCAGCTTAGATCTGGGTCGGGAAGATCCCTGGAGGAGGAGATAGCAACCCACTCCAGTTTTCCTGCCTGAACGATCCCATGGACAGAGGAGCCTGGCGGGCTGCAGTCTGCGGGGTTGCACAGAGCTGGACACAGCTGAGCCACTGAGCACGAGCGAGTCCACACCCACACCCGCCCGCCCGCCCACCATGACCTGTTAGCGCGCCCCCTGAGGGGCTCGGGTCCGTGCTGTCCTGCTGATTTTTTTTGTACGAGCCTTCTATCAGAAAAAAAAAGAGTGAAGCAAAAAGTTGTACGAGACAAATCTATTTTTATTAACCTGAGAGAACGAGAACCATTAAAAAATTTTAAACAATATTTATCTAGATTTTGTTAACCAGTCCATCTTATGTATTCGAGGAGGTCAGGAAGCATTCTCCCCAAGTGTTTCTGCTTAATTCCTTTTTTCCCCCAATAAGTTTCTTAAATTTTGCACGACGTGAGAGAAGACGTAATGAGGGAGCAGGGTGGGTGCGCCCTGCGGTGGGGGTCTCCTTACTGCAGCTGACTTTGTTCTCAGCAGGTCTACAAAGATTGGTGTTTTAAAATTGAGAAACATTTAATTACTAAAGGAAATAATGTATTCGTAGGATTATTAGAAGAAAAAAAATTTCTTGCTCAAGGTATTATGGGCTTCCCTGGTGGCTCAGTTGGTCAAGAATCTGCCTGCAATGCAGGAGAGCTGGGTTCGATCCTTAGGTTGGGAAGATCCCCTGGAGAAGGAGCGGCTGCCCACTCCAGCATTCTGGCCTAGAGAATTCCATGGACTGTCCATGGGGTCACAAAGAGTCGTACAGCACTGAGCGACTTTCACTTTCAAAGGTGTTGTAGTGAAATGTGCCCACCTTTGTTTGGTCAAAGGAAGTCACTTGAGAGTGAGTAGGTTTAGTTTTTTCTTAACTTCTAGAATGCCCTCTTCCCTATATTTCAGATATGGAGGTGGGGTGAGATGCATTGTTTTTGAATCAAATTTAGGTTTGACAAACTTACTATGAATTCATTTCCTTATCAAAAAAGTTCCTTATTGCTTTCAAACTAGCAACTAAAAGAGAAGCCTACATGAAAGAGGCCGTGTAGCCAGCTGGACTGTAAAGCAGCCGGCCCTGTAGCGTGAGTTGTGTGTGTCTGTCCCCCGTGCACAGAGACGGCTGGGACTAGCTGGAGTGTCGCAGGAAGTCAGTTACAGGCGTGTTTGTTCTGGTCACTGGCGCCAGCCGTAGAGAGCTGTGCTGTTACAGATGGGAGGACGGGGAGCTTCTTCAGTCTGAAAGCCGGGTCCAAGCGCGGTCTCCCAGGTGTTGGGGAGCAGCAGCGGGCAGAGGGAAGAGGACAGGCGACTTAGGGAGGGGCCCGCCGGGAGACCCGTTGCCCGCAGTCTTCCAGAGAGCGCGTGAGCGCCCGTGGTCCTGGCACCCGCTGCTCCTTTGGGTGCTTGGTTGGGCCGATTTAAGAAAATGGGTGGTGGTTTTTTGGCTACCTCACGAGGCTTGCAGGATCTTAGTTCCTCAAGCAGGGATTGAACCCAGGTCCTTAGCAGTGAAAGTGCAGAGTCTAAACCACTGGACTGCCAAGGAATTCCTGAGAAAATAGCTAACTTTATGGTGATAAAGAAAACAAACTCTCTGGAACTTTGTTTTTCTGAAGAATTTGACCTCAAGACCTCTGAGTTGTACAGAGCAGAGCAGGTTGGACGGCAGAGGACTGAGCAATCTGGGCCAGAAGTCCCCTTGGCGGGCAGACCTCCCTGAGCCTGGGGGCTGCGTGCCGGCCCGGCCAGGTGCCCACGCGGGCTGTTAACTGGTAGTTCCCCCGGAGGAGGGAACCCTCCTCTCACCCTGGGCTGACCTCTCGTCTTCCCCCAGGGGTGGGCATCTTCAGCTTTGCCAGGTACGGCACGGACTTCTACAGCTCACACTACAAAGGCAGAGTGACGAGGCTGCAGAGGAAGTCTTCGAGTGACTACTCCGTGTTCGACGACTATTACCTTCCCGAGGTCTCCAGTGCGCTGCTGCTCCGCTCGTGCAAGGTGGGTGGCTCAAGCGACGCACCAGCAGTGGCTTTTAGGGGTCGGAGTCCTTTGAGGTTATATGCCCCCAATCCTAAAGGCCACCTTGTCAGTGACTTGGTGTCGTGTGTACACTTGTGGTGGCTATCGCTTGACTGAAGTTATCAATAAAAACAGAATTTAAATGGGGACACTCGTAGTGGCACGTACAGAACCTGGGCCTGTTCTATGTCCTGTAACACACAGCCTTACCTGTACCTACCTCATTGCTCTGACCTTAATTCCAGAATTCATGGTCATCAAGTCAGGCTGCCCCACCACCAGCCCCCCAAGCCTGCAGGACCCCCGCACCCTGGTTTCCCTTCCTGGAGAACAGGCCTCCCCTTGGGCCTCCGCTGGCTCCCTCACTTAGACTTCCCTCCCCTGGGGCTCCGGGTCACCTCCTGCAGCTGATGGTCCCGCTGCTTGTTCCTGAAGCCTTCCCTGCCCCGCTCTGGAAAGCCTGTCTCCTCGCGTCTGTCCTCTTCATGGCCAGAGATATGGGCTTCTCCACGTTCACCGGGGCTGTGTGTTGGGGTCAAGAACAACACCTGATGGAACGGTGGTTTCTAAGTACAGCTGACCCTTAAGCAGCATGGCTTTTAGCCTCTTGGGCCCACTCACACAGGTGTCTCTCTGACTCCATGAGTGCCGCCGTCCCGCGTGGCCCACAGAACCGTGGGTGCAGAAGGCTGGCCATAAAGCTGGAGCAGAGTCTGACTGTGTGGGGGCGTGGGGTGGGGGCTCAGCTGTGCCTTCCCTGCCTTGACCACTTGTCATGCAGATCGAGCCCCTCCCCTCCCCTGCTGCCCCGGCATCTGGGGGAAGTGCCAGAACTGAGTTTCAGCGGGTCCCTGTCTAGATCCGTGGTCTCCACCAGGGTGAGTTTGCCACCCTGGGCATGTTGGACAAGCCTGCAGGCTTCTGATTGTCACAGTTGGGGAGGGGTGCTGCTGGCATCCCATGGTGGACCCATGGTGTCCGCAGGGGGAGGTGCACAGAGAGGAGGGCGGGAGACACGGGCAGGTGAGAGCCCAGTGAGCAGGCCCTGGAGACCAGCGGAGGGGAGCAGGTTCCTGTGGGTCTGCTCCTGGACGAGCTGCCTCGCTGCCGCTGACGCGGGCGCCTCCGTGTGGCTGTCTTGCAGACTCTGACCCACGAGATCGGACACATCTTTGGCCTCCGGCACTGCCAGTGGCTGACCTGCCTGATGCAAGGCTCCAACCACCTGGAGGAAGCCGACCGGCGCCCCCTGGACCTCTGCCCCATCTGCTTACGCAAGCTGCAGAGCGCTGTGGGCTTCCGGCTCAGAGACCGGTGCAAAGTAAGTGGGGAAGTGGTTACTTAAGGAGCAAGCCACCATTTCTATTAGGCCCTTCTCTGGAGGTGATTTATCAGAGGAAGTTAGTGCAGAGGTAAGCAGGATGCTGTGGTTTAAAAAAAATGCTAAGAAATATCAACAGCTTTGACTTGCCTTATGCTTAGACCCCATGAGACTTGGTGAAGAGGTTTCTGCATTTGCTGTTTGTTTAGGGCCAGAGAGCTTGCCTTTGCAGAACAGAGTAAAATACTGAAGAGCAAAATTCATGTTTAAAAACTAGAACTAAAAAAAAAAAAACTAAAACTATGTGGAGGTGGTTTATCTTTCCAAATATGGGGCAGGAGTGTGATATTTATTAGGAGGAAGGGATGGTGTTGAGGAGGAAAGAATGTCCCTACGTCCACAGGTGCCCACAAACATGACAGTGTATGCTGCGTGCCTGCGTGGGTATGACCCCCCACATGGGTGACTGCAGTCCCTGTCTGCACGTGTGTCTTCACGTGTGCATGCCTGCCAGCCCAGTGTGCACACTTCAGGTGTGTACACGTCCCCATGCACACACTGCAGTGCCTCGTGGAACCCTTGGCAAGTTGAGAAAACAAAATAATCATTCTCCCACCTTCAAAAACCCATGTCATCCCTCCTCTCCTCTCCCGTGTGTCCTGTGACTGCCCCGTGCGCTCACAGTGGGCGTGGTTCTGGTGCACACCCTTTGACAAGCGTGGTCTCCTTCACGGCCATCTCTATGAGGTGGAGCATCTTTGTGGGGGGTGTCAGTCACCCACGCCGATCCCATGATTTGGGAGGTCCTGTTTTTCTAGTGCCTGAGTCTCTTCTGCTGTGATTTGTTCAAAGATGTGTCTCTGATTTTTCCAGGCGCTGGTCAGGTGGATTGATGCCGAGTCCACCGACACTCCTAGAGTTACTCCAAAACACAGTCGTGAGGAGTTGGTAACTTTGCCAAAACCTGTGGAAGCCTTTAAAGAGTGGAAGGAGTGGATCACAAGATGCCTGGCTGTTCTCCAGAAATAAGGACCTTCAGTAGGAGTAATTCAAATAAACACGTGCACATCATGCTTTCGTTTGGCGGGAGTACTTCATTGGAATAAACTGATTCTGTGTTGTGTCTGGGCAGTGGAGTGGAGGTTTTTTTTAACAGCACCTGAACTTTGAGCCGTGGCTCATTCAGAATAAAAACTCAAGCCTCTCTCCTCTCTCAGCCTGGTCTGCGGCAGCAAGCGCGTCATTTCCATTCTTCAGCTGTGTTTATATCTCATGAGAGGTTAGGACCAGAAGTTAGTAAGTAAACAGATCCTATGAAAACAGCCATCTCTGACCTAAGAAAGGGTTTCCAAGGAACATCATTTCTGGGGGTTGATTTCTGGCGCAGTTTTTAGAAAGAGGTGCCCCCGTCTGCTGACCCTGCCACATCCTCCATTCACATGCCTTCTACTTTTCTGCAAACTCTTCCAGCCTTGGGCCCACTATGCCTCTTTTTTTCCTTTGCTGATCGTTAGCTGATCCCTGAAAGGAGCAACAGCTCACTTCAGTTTTTAGCAGCTCGACATGGGAGCTCCTCCTGGGGCGTGTTTCCAGGCGGCACTGACGGTGCCCATCCTGCCCGCTGTTGGTGCTTGTGGGGACGCCGCTGTTCTCAGCTTTCACAGAGGGAGTCCTTTGCCAGGAGTCTTGCAGATGATGTGTCGCGACTGTCAGCCAGTCCGAGCTCATACTGCTCGCGGGCACGACAGGCCAGCGAGTCGAGAGATGAGTTTTGGGGGCAAGAAATAGTGACTCTTCAGAAAGCCAGCAGACCGAGAAGAGGGTGGACTCGGGCCCAGCAGAGTTAGAACTCATGCGGCCTCTGTGCTAAAGGGAAGGGCTGTGGGGCGTTGTTGCACCTTCTTGGTGTCTGCATCCTTTGCTCTGGGAGCTGTCCACTTAAGTCACATCACCACCTTCTTACAAACCTCCAACACGACGGATGTTACTTTCTGTTCTGCAGCTTTTCCTCTGTATATGAACAGAAAAGTGTTACCCCTTTAAAGGTCAGAGCCTTGAAAACGCTCTGCTGTGTATCTCAGGCCACAAGCCGTTTTTTCTGAATGCACTTGGGGGCATGTGGGATCTTCGCTCCTCCACCAGGGCTGGAGCTTGCGCCCCCTGCAGGGGAAGTGCGGTCTTAACCACGGGACTGCTGAGAGGTCCCAGCATTCTTGGTAGCAACAGCGACAGAGCACAGAGGTTAAAGGAAAGGAAACTCCCAACATGGACTCGCATTTGCTCTTCCCTTTCACACAGTGGTGCTTGTGGTTGCGTGTGTTGCATTTTAAAGCCTAGAGCAGGTGCTGGGCTTATTCCTGCAGTAATCTCCCATTCCTTTGCGTTGATCTTTACATGAGTGAGGGGCAGCGTGGGGCCGGTTACCTGCGTCTGCCAGAGATGCTCACATCGGGCTGGGAACACGGGCTGGATGTCCAGGTGGGGAACAGGTTAAAAATTTAAGACCGGACAGACTGCTGGATCCGGGAAATCTCGAAGCTGGAGCAAATCACGTGACCGCATGCCGGCAGACAGGAGTTCCCCCTTCTCATTTAACCTGGAGGGTGAAACTAAAGGTAATCTTTATTTTCCACCGTTTTCGCCTGAATCCTAGCACTGTTATTATTTACGCAGCATGATTTAAAGCACATTTGAGAACCAAATCAATGGCTTCGCCTCCAGTCTCCTGCTCGGTGAACCTCTAGTCATTTAGAAAACCGTGGTTTGTCATTAGAACTAATTGGAGGGCAGAGACCAGGTCTTCTAAGAAACACTGCAAAGGGGACCCATGCAGCATGGACTCCGATGGATCTGCTGTGGGTTTTATTTCCACCCGGAGGTACATGCTTTAGGTCTTCTCCATTCCCTTCAGTTTGCTTTCATTGCCCTGCAGGGCGAGCACAGTGTTCGTCCCCTGGGTCAGCTTTAGTTGTAAACCTAAAAGAACTCAGATTGGACGACCTGTGTGCGGCGGCGGGGTTCCAGCTGTTTCGTGAAGACAGAAGTCTGTCCGCACTGACTGCCCGAGACCAACAACCAGGTCTGTTACACCGGCCCCTCGCGTCGCAAGCGGCGGCTTTGGCGTCTACTTTGCGATCCTCACTTGGGTGTTATTTGTCACCAATGATTGCATTGCATTTACTTTTGGAACACTTCTTAGGGTTAAGTTAAACAATATAATTTGTTTCTTGCAATTAAAGTTAAAACACTATGGATAAGTGTCTGTAGTTTTTAAAAACGATTCTCACTTAATGACAAAAACCTATGCAGGTTTTGCTCTGCAAACGCTGAACCAACAAGGTATTTGAGAAGAAAAAAAGAGTCATTTTCCACCGTGTGAACACCATTCTAGAAAACTGAGTCCGAAGCGTGCCCGGCGGCGCCCAGGGACTTAGCAGGGTCCCTCGGACCACGGGAAGGGTCGGGGTTCAAGTTCAGGCCGCGGGGACTCTACAGCCCGGGCGCGCCCCAGAGATGCCCGCGCCGCCCCCCGCGGCCGTCCCCTCCCCCGCCCCGCGCAGGAAGCGCCGGCAGCTTCCGCCCAGGGCGCCCGGCCCGGCCCGCACCGGCCCGCACCGGACTGCACCGGCCCGCACCGGACTGCACCGGCCCGCACCGGCCCGCACCGGACTGCACCGGCCCGCGGGCGCGGCGGGACCGGCCCGACCCAGCGGAACGGAGCGCAGCCGCGCGGCGGCGCGGGGCGCGCGCAGAGCCGGGACTGCGTCCGTGCGGGCCGGCCGGGCGAGGCCAGGCCTCTGCGCGTCAGCCCTGCCCACTGCTCGGTGCCCGTGGGGCCTCAGAGCGGCTCGGCCCCGCGCCCTTCCGGGAGCCCGGGGGCGCCTGCGGACGGGGGCGGCGACGTTCACGCGATGGCGTAGCTCCGGCCTCCGCCTCCCCGCGTTATCAACAGGTGAGCCGGCGCGCGCCCTGGGTCTGTCACACCCGCGCGGGGCGCGGGGCGCGGGGGCCGGGGCGCGGGCCAGCTGAGGCGGGCCTCTCGGCAGGCTCCTGTCTTACCCATGGTGGCGTCTGCCCTCGCGGTCCTGCGCGCTGCTCCCTGCGGCGGACGCGCGACTCCCGGCGGGCTGCACCTGAAGCCGCCGCGCTCCTGCTGCGCCGCCCCCGGCCTGATAGCCGCCGTCCTGTTCCGTTCTTAGCGGCTCTGCTCTTTTCGGTCCCAGACGTATTGATGGCGCGCAGTGTTCGTCGTTCTCCGTCTGACTTACGTCACTTTACATTATGTTCTCAGACGAGGTCCTCAGGTTCCGTCTGTATTTTGCTGGGACGCTGCGCCTGGGTTCCCAGTGGCCGCACGCCAAGCGGCGGGCGGGTCCGATGGCTCCCGGCCGCCCTGGTGGACAGCCCGGTGCTGTTATGACCCATTTCCAGTCTGCGTGGGAACGTGTCCCTTTGCAGCTGAATTAGCAGGAGAGTGAGGCTTTCGGAAGGAAAAGGTGGCGGGGTCTTCAGTGTGTGCAGACAGTGTTCATGTCGGCTGAAAGCTGGGGTCCCTGTGAAGGCTTCTGGAGTCCCCATGAATGTGCTCTGGGGACCTGCTGTGATGCCCTGGGACGGATGGTGTGTTTTTCTTTTAAACTCTCTCTTTCCATTGCCAAGGGCCTGGCGCGCCCTTTTCACTTTTGGAAAGCGAAGTTGTGAAGTGTGAATAGCGTGGCTCAAGCTCAGGCTTGTGTGAACTTCTGTGTAGTCACACCAGCAGCGGAGGTGACCCCCGATCTCCCTCACTTCCACGTTCTGCTTTGCCTTCGCTGTGCTGCGTGACCTCATAAGGAGAGCACCAGAAGCAGGAGGCCCAACTGGTTTTTGTCAGATTGTTTATAGAAGAGGTTGTAAGATTAAACTTTCTTTCAACCTCTTTTCAAGTGGGACCCTCTGGGGCTGCTCAGAGTCAGAAACCCCAGGGCCTTGCTTTAACACCAAAGAGAGAGCCTCAATACAGAGAAAAGCACTTGCCACCAGTTGAGCCACAAGGGGAAGGACGCGTCCTTGAGGGAATTCCCTGGCGGTCCTTCGTTAGGACTCCAGTCTTTCACTGTGGAGGGCCGGGGTTCAGTCCCTGGTGTGGAAACTAGGATCCTGCAAGCTGCCTGGTGTGGCGACAAAAAAAAAAAAAAAAAAAAATAGAGACATCATGAAAGAAAAAAGTCTACCGGAAAACAGCTTATGCTGTGTTAAGTCATTTCAGTTGTGTCCGGCTCTTTGCGGCACCACAGACTGTAGCCTGCCAGGCTCCTTTGTCCGTGGGATTGATTCTCCGGGCAAGAATACTGGAGTGGGTTGCCATGCCCTCTTCTAGGGGATCTTCTTGACCCAGGGATGGAACCCATGTCTCTTAATGTCTTCTGCACTGGCAGACAGGTTCTTTACCACTAGCACCACCTGGGAAGCCCCAGGAAAACTGCGTAAGTCCAGCAGGCTACAGTCCATAGGATTGCAGAGTCAGACACAGCTGCAGTGACTTAGCATATATGTATGCATGTATATAGAGTAAATTCTGCACCAGCAATATGTTTACATCCACAGCCCTCCAAGCATCAGTCTATCTGCAGGATGATTGGTTCCAGAACTGAACCCCCCCCCCCGCCCCGAGCCCCACAATACCAAAATCCATGGATGTTCACATCCCTTCTGTACAATGGTGTGGTATTTGTGTATTTCCTATGCACATGCTCCAGGATACTTTAATCACCCTTAGATTACTTATAATACCTAATACAATATAAATAGTTGTAAATAAAGTGTAAATGCTATTTAAATAGTTGCCAGGTGTGCAGGAAATTCAAGTTTTGCTTTTTGGAACTTTCTGGAGTGTTTTCAAGCTGGTTTTAGAAAAGGCAGAGGAACCAGAGATCAAATCGCCAACATCCGCTGGATCATCAAAAAAGCAAGAGAGTTCCAGAAAAACATCTATTTCTGCTATGGCTATGCCAAAACCTTTGACTGTGTGGATCACAATAAACTGTGGAAAATTCTTCAAGAGATGGGAATATCAGACCACCTGACCTGCCTCTTGAGAAATCTGTATGCAAGTCAGGAAGCAACAGTTAGAACTGGACATGGAATAACAGACTGGTTCCAAATAGAAAAAGGAGTACCTCAAGGCTGTATATTGTCACCCTGCTTATTTAACTTATATGCAGAGAACATCATAAGAAATGCTGGGCTGGAAGAAGCACAAGCTGGAATCAAGATTGCTGGGAGAAATATCAATAACCTCAGATATGCAGATGATACCACCCTTATGGCAGAAAGTTAAGAAGAACTAAAGAGACTCTTGATGAAAGTGAAAGAGGAGAGTGAAAAAGTTGGCTTAAACCTTAGCATTCAGAAAACGAAGATCATGGCATCCGGTCCCATCACTTCTTGGCAAATAGATGAGGAGACAGTGGAAACAGTGGCTGACTTTATTTTTCTGGGCTCCAAGATCACTGCGGATGGTGATTGCAGCCATGAAATTAAAAGATGCTTACTCCTTGGAAGGAAAGTTATGACCAACCTAGATAGCATATTAAAAAGCAGAAATATTACTTTGCCAGCAAAGGTCTGTCTAGTCAAGGCTATGGTTTTTTCCAGTGGTCATGTATGGATGTGAGAGTTGGACTATAAAGAAAGCTGAGTGCTGAAGAATTGATGCTTTTGAACTGTGGTGTTGGAGAAGACTCTTGAGAGTCCCTTGGACTGCAAGGAGATCCAACCAGTCTATCCTAAAGGATCCTGATCAGTCCTTGGTGTTCATTGGAAGGACTGATGCTGAAGCTGAAACTCCAGTACCTTGGCCACCTGATGCAAAGAGCTGAGTCATCTGAAAAGACCCTGATGCTGGGAAAGACTGAAGGCAGGAGGAGACGCGGACGACAGAGGATGAGATGACTGGATGGTATCACTGACTCGATGAACATGGGTTTGGGTGAACTCCGGGAGTTGGTGATGGACAGGGAGGCCTGGCGTGCTGCGATTCACGGGGTCACAAAGAGTCGGACACGACTGAGTGACTGAACTGAACTGAACTGAAATATTCTGCCGTCTAGTTGGTTAGTTGGCTCCTTGGCTGTGGACCCAGCACATACAGAAGACTGCTGCCTGCCCTAGAGGTGCTTTCTTTCACAGTTTGTTTAGTCTCCAGTGGACTTATAGTTTCTTCCTCAGAGTGGACCTGCCCATAGTAGGGCATTACTGGGAGCCCTTTGAGGCTCATCTTTGAAAAAGTCAATGAAAACTGAGAAACCCACCAAATCATCCGTTCAGCTGTATTTTTTGAGCATCACCTACTATGTGCCAGAGCCTACTCAAAACCTTGGGAGTACATCAGTGAGTAAAACCACTGCTACCTTGATTGGGCTTCCCTGATGGCTCAGTTGGTAAAGAATCCACCTGCAGTGCAGGAGACCTCTGTTTGATTCCTGGGTCAGGAAGATCCACCGGAGAAGGGAGAGGCTACCTTACTCCAGTATTCTGGCCTAGAGAATTCCATGGACTGTATAGTCCGTGGGGTCGCAAAGAGTCGGACACGACTGAGCGACTTTCACTGTCGCCTTGGTTGGGGGTGGGGTGGGAGAGAGGCTGGGGGTGTGTACACATGGCTGCTTCACATCATCATACAGCGGAAACAAACGGCACTCTAAAGCAACCGTGCCCCCGTGTGAAAGATGGCATCTCCCTCCGTGTCAGAGAACGAGCAGACAAACGCCGATGTGAGATCGGAGGGGTAGGACTGGTGCTGTGTCTGCTGGAGCTCGGGCGGGCCTCCTCGGGGGGTGACCTCTGGGCGGGGGCAGGGGACGGATGGGAGGCGCGGGTCGAGCACACGTCAGGGACGGGCGGACCAGGCCAAGGGAAGCACACTCGCTGAGGCCGAGGCCTGAGATTTCAAGGAGCAATAGCAGAGCCAGTGCAGCCAGCGTGGCAGCGCCGAGGCAGCAGATTGTAGCGCCAGGCAGGGCATGGGGAGCCCGGTTAAGGATTTGTAGGTTGTGAACGGGATCGGGCATGACTTGTGCGTTCAAAGGATTGTTGCAAGGCCTCTCTACGGAAAAGGGAGGCCAGGGCGGTCAGGGGTGGAAGTGGGCAGGCCAGCTAGAAGGTGACCAGTCCTCCGGCTCGGATCGCGCTGACGGTGGGCTGCTGGCGGACTTGGCAGAGACGGTCTGGCTATGGGTGTAGTTAGAAAGCAGAGTCAGTAGGATGTGTGGAGGAAGGAGCAGGCCTGGTGAGGAGCAGCAGGGGCTCTGCTGAGGGCAGGTTAAGCAGGCCGCGCACGGTCCGGAGGTCAGCGCGGGAGTCAGGGCTGGGGAGAGAGGCCCCGGGATTTCTCTGGCGGTCCAGGGGTTAAGACGCCGTGCTTCCAGGGCAGGGGCCAGTGTTCCGTCCCGGGTCAGGGAACTAAGAGCCCACGTGACTGCACCGCGGTCAAGGAATAAAAATAAACGATTATTATTATTTTTTTTTTAAAGGGAGTCCCCATGTAGAGACAGGAATGTTTGGGTCAGATTCTAGGGGGTAAGCTGCTAGTCTCGTTAGTGTGTCTGTCGTCTTCCTGAGTTGCTGGAAAGGTGGATAAATAATAATATAAATTCGTGGCCACAATTTGTATGTTTCCCAGTAATCTCAGGTGAGCTGTATTTCATTTCAAGCTTTTTACTTTATACTGGAGTAGCCAGTGAACAGTGCTGGGGTAGCTTCAGGCGGACAAGCATAGGGACCCAGCCACGCGTATACACGGGCCTGTTCAGGTGAGCTGCATTTTGAAGCCTTCACAGATAGCGTTCTGGGGGCCGGTTTTCCTATTCCGTTTCCCCTCGAGGAGATCCGCGGCCACTGTGGTCACTGTGATTTGGCTGTGAGACTTCTTACATGAAAACTGAAATTTTGTAAGTTCCTGACCTTGACACTTCTTGTTTTGCACCATCAGGCAGTCATGACAGACCCTGAACACCAGAGGGAGCCAGTTTCCTTATTTATGCAACTGTGCCGTCCACCTGTTGGACTGGGCTCCTATTACAGATAAATCTGGAAACCGGGACAGGTTCTTTTTTCCCAACGCAATGTATGCTCATAGGAGTGACCATTTAGCATGTTCAGTCTGTAGGTCGGGAAGATCCCCTGGAGAAGGAAATGCAACCCACCCCATTATTTTTGCCTGGAGAATCAATGGACAGAGGAGCCTGGTGGGCTACAATTCATGGAGTCGCAAAGAGTCGGACACAGCTGAGCATTAGCATATACCATGTTGGAATTGTCTTTATATTGGTGGTTTTAGTTAATGCTCATAACCTTTTAGAATTTTAAGGGAGACGCCTTTTAAACTAGGCATATTCATGAGCCCCGTATCTGACACGACTTCTGACATGACTTAGAGCCTGAACAGAACATATCTGGGAGCTTTTAAAAATAAGGATTCATGATCATTTCTGATTTAGAATATTTGAGAAGGAGTACAGAAGTCTAGGTGTAATAAATACTTCTAGGTGGCTTGAATGGATGACTGGACAATGAGAACTTCGAGTTAGAATCCATTTTCTATTTTATCACCAGGTATTAAGCTAAAGGAAAGGGAGATAAATGCACAAAAGCTGGGAATTCCCTGGTGGTTTTAAAAAAAGCATAAATGTTACATTTACATATTATTGGAGTAGAAAATTGATAACCTTGTTTAAAAGCTTGGAAACATTGATTCAGAGATGCATTTCATTTGTCTTAAAAGAGCACAGATCTTAACTCATTTTTACAACTGGATTAATTTTATTTTGGGGAAGAAAATAGTCTATATTTGTAGTGAAATTATCTAGCCAGCAAGGTGGAAGCCAGACAGACCGCCTTAATCACAGGAAGTGAAACGTGATGAGAGGCTGGCAGCTGTTTGACCTTGCCTGCCTCTGGCACCTGCGACCTGAGGCTCACTTTGGCCACTATGACCTTTCCCCATTGGTCAGGACTGGAGTTGTTCGGTCACTGTGTCGTGTCTGACTCTGCCACCCCAGGGACTGTGTCCCGCCAGGCTTCCCTGCCCTTCACCATCTCCTGGAGTTCGCTCAGACTCATGTCCGTGCCATCCAACCATCTCATCCTCTGTCGTCCCCTTCTCCTCCTGCCTTCAACCTTTCCCAGCATCAGGGTCTTTTCTAATGAGTCATCTTTTCACATCAGGTGGCCAAAGTATTGGAGCTTTAGCTTCAGCATCAGTCCTTCCAGTGAATATTCAAGGTTGATCTCCTTTAGGATGGACTGGTTTGATCTCCTTGCAGTCCAAGGGACTCTCAAGAGTCTTCTCCAACACCACAATTTGAAAGCATTAATTCTTTGGTGCTCAGCCTTTTTTATGGTCCAACTCTCACATCCATATATTGACTACTGGAAAAATCATAGCTTTGACTATACAGACCTTTGCTGGCAAATATGCCGTCTAGGTTTGTTGTAGCTTTTCTTCCAAGGAGCAATCATCTTTTAATTTCCTGGCTGTAGTCACAAAATGCAGTGATTTTGGTATCCAATAAAATAAAATCTGTCACTGTTTCCACAGTCTCCCCATCATGACTGTTAGTTTACAGTCTGCCACTGGTGGTACCGTGTGATGGTGTCACAGATGCCGTGGAGCGGTCCACAGGCCAAATACAACCCACGGCCGATTTTTCCTGACAGCCTTCGAACTAAGCATGGTTTTTGTATTTTTGTGTGGTTGAAAAAAGTATTTCCTAGTGTGTGAAAAGTTTATGGAATTCAAATTCAGGATCCATGAATTAACTTTTTAAAAAATTTATTTAATTGGAGGATGATTGCTTAACAGTATGGTGGTGGTTCTGCCATACATCGACGTGACTCTGCCATGGGCGCACGTCTCCCCCATCCTGAACCCCCCTCCCACTCCCTCCCCGCCCCTTCCCTCCAGGTTGTCCCAGAGGCTGTGCCCTGCTTCATGCATCAAACCTGCACTGGTCGTCTATCTTACATATGGGAATAAGCATGTTTCAGTTGCTGTTCTCTCAAATTGCCCCACCCTCACCTTCTCCCCGAGTCCCAAAGTCCGTTCCTTACATCTCTGTCTCTTTTGCTGTCTAGAAAATAGGATCCTTGTTACCGATTTTCTAAATTCTATCTGTTTGCGTTAATACACTGTGTTGGTGCTTCTCTGACTTCACCGTGTAATAGGCTCCAGATTCATTCACCTCATTAGAACTGACTCGGATGTGTTCCTTTTTATAGCTGAGTAGTATTCCATTGTGTATGCACCACAGCTTCCTTAGCCACGCGTCTGCCGATCTGGGTTGCTTCTGTGCCCTGGTTACTGCAAACAGTGCTGCGATGAACACTGGGGTCCAGTGTCTCTTTCACACGAATTGGCTCTTATTGAGGCAGCCATGCTCATTCATTTACATTTTGTCTGTGGCTCTTCTTGCCCTGCAGAGGCAGAGCTGAGTAGCTGTGACTGAGCCTGTGGGGCCCGCAAAGCCTTCAGCAGTTCCTGTCTGGAATTTAACAGAAAGTTTTCATGGACCCCTGACATGCAGAGGTCATGCTGTTTCCTGGCAGATTAGAGTGGTTCTTAGGCCTGTTCTGTAACTACATATGGTTAGTCTGAACTATTTACAGTTACTAGTTTTTTGTTTTTCTGTCTTTTTAATATTTATTTGGTTGCACTGGTTCTTGGTTGGGTCATGCAGAATCTTTAGTTCCAACACTCGAAGTCTTAATTGCAGCATGTGGTATCTATTTCCCTGACCAGGGATTGAACCTGGGCCCCTTGCATTGGGAGCTTGGAAGTCCCAGTTTTCACTTGTGGCTTTTGATGGGCTTAGCCATCATTCTGTGGCCACTGGATCATTTCATTCATTCGCTGTTCATTTATGAAAAATAATGACATTCAACAAACACATCTTAGAACCATTTATGTGTCTCTAGTACAGTTAAAAGATTTTGTAGAAAAGGTTTGAAAAATGTTAAACGAATCCTCCCTGAGTTTTTAAAAACCTTTGTTGGACCCAACAACGCATGCTGAGGTGTCAATGGAAAACGAACCACTCCCTCTAAATAAAAAAGCCATACATTTATTGCAAATCTAGAAGTGCCAGAATGTCACAGAATACAGAACAAATCAGCAATCCTGTTTTCATTTTCTTCCAAACATGTAAAAACCTCAATTACTGACATACTGAAATTGGCATACATTTTTTTTTTCCCATGCACTTAACAGAATGGACGTCTTGAGCAGATTGCTCTGAAACCAGTTATAAATATTAAATTGTATCGAACATTCATAGTAAAAAATGTAGTAAAGTGCTGAAGTCATGAAGCCTGCAAACGTGCCACAAGCTGCGAGTCCCTCCGGGCAGTGACATCTGCCCCGCCTGCCTCGTCCCAGCTGTGTCTGTCTTTGACGGACACTCCAGCCTCCTCCCTGCCCTCCCCAGAGTCTACGGATTGTCCTATTTCTATGGCTGACCCAACGCTATACAAAAACGTAGCAGGCGGTGGTGAACTATGCCACTTTCATTTCAGTGCAGAGAAACATTCAAGCTTGTGTGTACCTGGAACCAAACTAGGCTTGTTAATTTTTTTCCCCCTGAGTTGTCAAAAATGAACAGTAAAATGAGTAAAGATGGGGCAGCGGTTCTGACCATCACCTGCAGAGTGAGATTCAGGACACATGAGTACACAGCCCACCTGTTCCCCTCATAACCTGCCCTTTTACAGAAAAAAGAAACGTGCACATGAGAAATGCGGTCCGTGTAGTGTGACGTCGAGAAAGCCAGCGGCCGGCTCACCTGGAGACCCCGCAGCAGGCGGCAGCCACGCGCTCTAGGACGCAGCTCCCGCGGCGAGACAGGCGCGTCTGCTGCCCCGTGCGAGGCACAGAAACGCTGCAACGGCGAGGTCGTGAAAAAGCGAATGTTTCAACAATTCAATGAGATATAATTCTGATAAAATGAGATGCTCAAGTATTCTTAGGTGATAAAACAAGTCATTTAAAAAAGCTAAGGCGATTTGCTGTTCATCCCCCCTCCCCTTTAAATCACACACCATTGCCATTAAACAGAAGTATCCTTACAACTTGGCCTTTTAGAGAGTAACTTTACGAGTTAAGAGGCGTGTCAAGGATTGCAGAAAGGAGGTAAAAATTCTGCTTATGTCTCAGACTTTCTTTCTTTTGATTATTTTATTCATTCTAGAATAACTTAATAATAAATAGTGGTTTAAATTAAAGACACAACAATCACATATTTCTGAATAATTAAAAAGCAATAGGAAATTCATTTCTGAATGCCATGCTGTGTGTTCTGTATTGAAATGCTTCTGGTAAGTGACTGGCCATACAAAGAAGTGGTCATCTTCACATTTCTGAAGTTCAAGTTACATATATTTTAAAACATTTCCATTTACTGGCCAAAGGTTTGGTCTTAAATTGTACTTTGTTTCCATGGAATATCTGGAAAAATCAGAGGCCCTAATGTGTTACTGGAAACCTCAGAAATTTTTTTTTTTTTTTAGAATTTTTCAAGGGATTTTAAACAATTTGTTCATAGTTCTGAAAATGAGGAATTTTTCAATGATGTAAGTTGTTTTTTTGTTTCGAGTGGCCGATTTCATTTTGGTGGCCTGGGCCAGATGTCATTCTCTACGATAGTAGCTCATCAAATGTGAGAGCTCGTCAAACGCTTTGCCAATTCATGTCCCTGTTTTAAAGCCGGAATGTAACCCAGACTCCTCCTGTGTGTCTTTGTGTTGCTACTGAATCCAGCCAGGCTGATGTACAGAAAGGTGTTCCACCGTTTTTGTTTTGGCATAAAAAACAAGCAAAAGAGAAAACTTAAAGAAGAAAACAAGAATGTTGGTAGTGGTTCACTCATACATTCCCTTTGAAGTGCAGTCGGAAGCGGGCGGGTGGTGCGCCCCTGCGCCGGGCCCCCACCCCAGGCCCTCCCAGCCCCGGACGCCCCGGACGCGGGTGTCAGACGGGCTGCGTCCCCACAGGGGCTCTGTGCTCCGTCTTTCCCAGGTCCATCTCCAGAAAGTCTTCGGGGATGTCCTGCAACACTTTCCCGCGGGGACCGTCGGCCATGCCCTCCCGGGCTCGGGGCCGGCGGCAGAGCCCCCGCTTGCAGGGTCTCACGAGGGCGAGGCACACGGCGGCCACCGACATCCCGGCCGCGCAGGAGTAGAAGGCTCTGCTGTAGATCCTGCTCTGGTCCACCAGCAGACCTGCGGGGGCAGCGGACGTTAGCCACGCAGACCCCACCCCGCCCCCGGCGCCCCCGGCCTCGGCCCCCTGCCGGCCGCTGCCTTCCTGCTTCTGTCTGGCTTCTTTAAGAAAAAAAGAGCTTGGAAGGTGGGAGTGTTTTCTAGAGGGGAGAGGAGACGCAGGCAGGACCCCCCCACCCCCAGGCACCTGAGAGAATCCTGTCACTTTGTATGTTCTTTGTGGGCGGGTCTGTTCTGGTCTAGAATCTAGAACATGCGATCAGGGAGATGCTCATTTCCTTGGAAAGAAAGCTGACATCCTCTCCTGAAAGGAAAGAGCTCTCTGATCGTCACCCTGGTCCACCTCAGGTCACTGGGGTAATAGGATGTGTGATCATAGTAACCTCAGGACTTGTTTCCAGCCCAAGATGTAAAACGGGCTTCCCAGGTGGCCTAGGGGTAAAGAACCCGCCCGTCAACGCAGGAGATATAAGAGGCCTGGGGTTCCCTCCCTGGGTCGGGAAGCTCCCCTGGAGGAGGGCGTGGCAGCCCACTCCAGTGTTCTTGCCGGGAGAGTCCCACGGACAGAGGAGCCTGGCGGGCCACGCCCACGGGGTCGGAAAGAGTCGGACACGGCTGAGTGACTTAGCGCACAAGACGGAAAACGTCCTTCCTCCTAGGGAATGCTCTGAGTGACCAGCGGAGTGTCCGCAGAGCGCTGCTCTGGGTTCAGCTCCCTAAAAGCCACGCCCCGAAGGGATGCCGGCTTACAGAAGCCCCTCGCTCCTGTTTTCCGAGAAGTGAGAGTGTAACGAGGTCAGAAATCCCTGTGTCCCCGCCAAGCGTCTCACCAGGCGACCCGGTAGCAAATGGGAGGCGGCTCGGGCTGCAGACCCCGCTCCGTCCTGACCCGGGCGCCGGTCCCCCCTCGGGCTGCAGGCCCCGGTCCCCCCTGACCCGGGCGCCGGTCCCCCCTCGGGCTGCAGGCCCCGGTCCCCCCTGACCCGGGCGCCGATCCCCCCTCGGGCTGCAGGCCCCGGCCCATCCTGACCCGGGCACCGGTCCCCCCTCGGGCTGCAGGCCCCGGTCCCCCCTGACCCGGGCGCCGGTCCCCCCTCGGGCTGCAGGCCCCGGTCCCCCCTGACCCGGGCGCCGATCCCCCCTCGGGCTGCAGGCCCCGGCCCATCCTGACCCGGGCACCGGTCCCCCCTCGGGCTGCAGGCCCCGGTCCCCCCTGACCCGGGCGCCGGTCCCCCCTCGGGCTGCAGGCCCCGGTCCCGCCTGACCCGGGCGCTGGTCCCCCCTCGGGCTGCAGACCCCGGTCCCCCCTGACCCGGTGCCGATCCCCCTCGGGCTGCAGGCCCCGGTCCCCCCTGACCCGGGCGCCGATCCCCCTCGGGCTGCAGGCCCCGGTCCCCCCTGACCCGGGCGCCGATCCCCCCTCGGGCTGCAGGCCCCGGTCCCCCCTGACCCGGGCGCCGATCCCCCCTCGGGCTGCAGGCTGACATGCCCCAGGGTTCACTTCCTCACAGTAAATCAAAAGAGGTGGCTCAGATACCGTCTATCCTGACACCTCTAAAATTCTCTGCAAGTATCAAGATCAATAGATGCTGTTTTTCTTTCGACTTGAATAGGAAGCTGGCACGATTTGTAACAGGACAGTACCCTTGTGTGTGGAATCTCAACTGTGACAGAGGTGAAAGCACCTAGGAAACAGGAGCGGCCTCAGAGAGGACAGACCCGTGGCTGCCGAGGAGGAGGGGCAGCACAGACCGGGAGTCGGCAGGCGCGGAGGAGTGCGTGCGGGATGGACGGACCCCAGGTCCTGCTGCGGGCACAGGGAACTGCGGCCAGTATCCTGGGGTAAACCTTCATGGAAAAGAGGGGGGAAGCTTAGCCCACAACGGTGCGCCTCTGTGTACGCAGCTCACCTGCAAGCGGGGGTCCGGCCAGCCCCGAGATGCTCTGGAAGAAGACGTAGACTCCGGCGGCCGACGACATCTTCTGGATGCCCACGACATCGTCCTCCGCGAGCAGCGGGATGTGGGTGCCCGCCACGGTGCCGATCATGGCCCCCGAGAAGACGCTGCAGGCCAGGAGGCCCCAGAAGCCTGTGGCGAATGTGAAGGTGAGCAGGGACAGGGCCAGCAGGACGACGCAGACGAGCTCGATGTAGACCTTGCGGATGGGCTCCCGGTTGAGGACCAGCCCCGCCCCGATGCGGCCGAACACCTCCGCCACGGCCATGGCGCAGAGCAGCAGGGCCGCGCGGTCGCGGTCCAGGCCGAGGCTGAGCCCCAGCGGGATGATGTATAGGGACGGGGCGAAGAAGCCCAGCGTCACGAAGAGCCCGAAGAGCGTGTAGCAGATGAAGCTCCTCTCGGTCAGCACGGAGAAGTCCAGCAGCGGGGCGCCAGGCCGGCTTCGGGCCTGCACCTCGGCCGCGGGCTCTGCCGCCCCGGCCGGGTGGCCAGGCGCGTTCTTTGGTGAGGTAGTGAGCTCCACTCCGGAGTCGATGGAGTCGATGGAGGTGCGGGTCTTCTCGTTCTCCAGCATGTACTGCGCTTCCTTCCGGTGCTCGGGGCCGGGGCTCTTGGGGGTCCCTGGCGTGCCGACGATGACGATGGGTCTGAGCAGCGCGCCGCAGACCACGAGGTTGAGTTGCAGGAGCCCCACGAAGAGCATGCTGTACCTCCAGCCGACGGTCTCCTTCAGGGCCGTGATGGCTGCAGGGAGCGGGCGGCAAAGCAGAAAGAAAACCAAGGTCAGAAGGGGACTCGGGGCAGGGAGAGCGGAAGGCAGACAGCTGCAGATGAGGGGCTAATGGAACAGCAACGGCTCAGCTGGGACTTCTGCGGTGGCTCCAGGACGAAGAATCGCCTGCCACTGCGGGGGACCCGAGTTGGGTCCCCGCCCCGGGAAGACCCCACCCGCCCAGGAGCGACTTAAGGCCATGAGCCACGACTGCTGAGCCCACGAGCTGCGACTGCTGAAGGCCGAGCGCCTCAGAGCCCGAGCTCCACAACAAGAAAAGCCACTGCAGGGAGAAGCCCTCGAACCGCAACTCAAGAGCAGCCCTCGCTCGACACAGCCAGCGCGGCCTTGAAGACCCAGCACAGCAAGAAAGATGACCTGACATGCTTTATCCCTGGGGCTTCTAGGACTCGAGGAGGAGGAGGATGTATCAGGACAAGATGGAACAAACATTTTCAGCCCAGGCTTCCAAGGGAGCTTTGGGGGTGTCTTCCTCCAAGCAGGGGCACAAGAAATGAACAAAGCTTGTGACCCACATCACGGTGCACGCAAAGCGGGCCGGCCCAGCCCCTGGCCCGTCTTGGATCATAGACCTCGACCGGAACACAGCTGGGAGCATTCTTCAGCGGCGTCTGAGATGCCCCTGTGCCGTCCCCACAGAGGTGACAAGGACTTGTGTCCGGGAAGCCTGGAATACTGACTCTCTGGTCTTTTCAAAACAGAACTTCCACCCTTTGAGCTGGATCCTTCTCCAGCCACTCCTTCAGCTCTCAGCAGTAAGAGACGAAGGAGAACATCAACTAAGAATCGGAAAGCTCACAGGATTATCCTGGAATTAACAGTTACTGTGTGAACACGGTCCAGGGTTGTCAGTAGCTGTGTTGATGCCGTTTTCCGCTTCCTAGTCTGTGGGATGCTCTGCCTACCTTCCTGCCAGCCTAGAGGCACCCTGGAGGCCAGGGGGGGACCCTGGCATGGGGAGGGGGAGTCAGGCCGAAGGAGGCTTCAAGCTCCCCAGTGACTAGAGGATATACAGGCCCCACAAGATTCCAGGTATCTTCGTCATCACCCCAGAAGGTGAAACAATGTTCCTGAGAATTTTGCTTCACTTGATTCTCACTCTGTGAGAGGTGACAGTCAGGTTTAAGAGATGTGGTGACAAAGAAGATGGGCTTAGCAAGACAGTCCTGTCTTCCCAGCCAGGGGCTCCATTTACTTCTTCAGCATTTTTTTGCTCCCACCTCTTTCCCCCGTTAATATGGAAAACTCAAGAACTGCAAACTTTCAGGCTTGGGTATTTTCAAGTGCTTTTGACCCTCCTCTGGCAATAACTGGTTTCCTTTTCTCCATCTAACATTCCTTGGTTCCTGCCCGCCAGGTGCCAGGGATGAGCTATGGAGTAAAGCCGACCCAGATGCAGTTACCACCTTCAGGGGGTTCGCAGGCCACTGACTGTCCCCTCAAGGTTTTATCATGAAACATTTCAAGCCAACAGAAAAGTGCAGAAAGTGACACCCATATGCCTGCTATCACCGAAATTCAACAATGAACAGTTTTCTGTCGGCATATTTATAGGCACGCATACATTAATTCTTCTGAACTATCCGAAAAGCTTCAGACGTGACGTGTCACCCCGAAATACTACATCTCCTTTCAATTCCACCGCCACTCACGGACACATTCACCAAAGAACAGAGGCGAATCCAGGTCTCCAAGGTGATTTCTCTGCCACTGGTTAGTGAGATTCATAAGTTCACAGTGAGACAGGGAAATAAACCAGGGGATTCCCTGTGAGATCATCCACACACAGCTAATGAAGTCGACTTTACCAGTACAATTTAAATCTGCACCAAATATGGCTCTTTTGACCAAGGAGAGAAACAGAACAGTATGAGCAGTCCCCAAATCTATTTTGGAATGGATGGTTCGAGCTTCCTCGCTGAATATATGCCGTGTGTCTTCCTATGGGGTTGCAAGGAGTTGGACAGGACAGGGCGACTGAGCACACACATGTGCATGCACACACACGCACACACACAGAGCTTCCTACTTATGTAAGCTTGGATGAGTATTAAAATGTTTGAACTCCTAAAATGGGGGTAAGGGAGGATAGATCCTGAAAAGGTGCCTGACCGGAGAAGACACAGCCTGTCCTTCTGCCCGATCTAGAGCAAGAGCCAGCTCACATGGACACGCGCACTCTGGTCGTCCACTTACCTGGTGCAAAAGCAAACATGGCGAAACATTCTCCCGTGGAAGCAACCGCCGTGACCACGGAGCGCCTCTTGTCGAAGTACTGGGACAGGATGGTGACAGTCGGCAGAAAGCTGAGGCAGAACCCCAGGCCTGGGAAGGGACATCGGCAGGACAGTGAGAACCACATGTGGCTGACGCCCGAAGCGTGCGTTCAAGAGCTGGGATTTGGCGCTTATTTTAGAAATGATTACATTCAGGGAGCCCAGACATTCATTCTGGAGCAAAGAAAAGCAGGTTTCATCAGAGGTCTGGAAAAACGGCAAGAGCTGTTTTGGGAAACTTGTTGTAAAAAAAAAAAGGAAGAGAAAAATCTGTTTCATGGGATTTTTTTTTTCCCTACTTTTCTGCAGTTTCCCCCCCAGATTTATATAATCCACAATGCACAGAACCCTTATCAAACATAGTTTTTACATAAGGCTTCTATTTGGAAATAAATGAGTTTTTGTATGTGCAGAAATATATGGGAAAAGTCTGCAAATCTTAACTATGTACATACATATATATATAGTCATATATAATCTAAGTAATGTATGGACTCCATTGAAAAGGAAGTTTTCCACATATACCTGCATGTATTTAGTTATATAGAGAGAATTATATGTAGTTATATATACATATGTGTGTGTTCAGTCACTCGGTCTGACTCTTTTCAACCCCTTAGACTGTGGCCTGCCAGGCGCCTCTGTCCGGGGGATTTCCCAGGCGAGAACACTGGAGCGGGTTGCTGTTTCCTTCTCCAGGGGATCTTCCCCACCCAGGGGTCAAACCCGCGTCTCTGGTGTCTCCTGCATTGCAGGCAGATTGTTTACTCCTGAGCCACTGGGAAGCCCATGTGTATATATACAGCGATAACCACACATAATCTGTGAGTAATATGTGGGCTCCTGTGAAAGGGAAAGAGTTTTCCAAATATATACATGTATGTATGCGTGTATTTAGTTATATATATACATGCAGAGTTACACATATATAGAGTTTTATATATACATAGAGAGTTATATATAGAGTTATGGAGTTTTTCATATATAGTTATGATATATATACAGTTACATGTGTGTGTATATACACATATATAAAATCTGTGACTTCTGTACAGACTCCTTTAAAAGGGAAAACGTTTTCTCAGACCCCTCAGTCCAGCACTGGCCCCTCCCCTACAGCTCAGACTTCTCACAGCCAGACTTGGGAAATGCTGGTTAAAGAAATTCAAACCCTATTTTGTGAAAAGGACGTCTTGTGCCTGCAAACTCTTGCGAAAGAGAAGTTCTCTTTCTCATCGGTAAATATTAAAACAACATCAGACAGAAAGTCCTGGGCGTTGGGAAGAGGAGCCCCGTTCAGAGGCACAGACGTGGGCGAGCCTTCATTTTAGAGAGAAAAGAGGACGGGAGGAGGAAACACGCGATGGACCCAAGCCCCTCCTTCCCCACTCCATCTCCGGACACGGTACCAGCCCGGGAGACGCTCACCAGAGACGACGCCGATGGCGATGTACATGTGGTAGACCTTCTGCGAGAAGGCGGCCGTCACCATGCCCGCGCTGACCAGCAGGCCGCCCAGCATCACCACCAGGCGGTGTCCGAACCGGCTGCTCAGGACCGTGGAGACGGGGGCTGCAGAGGAGAGCGGACGGGCCTCAGCTCCCAGGCATCAGCCTCAGCCTCAGCCTCCCCGGGAGTCTGTCTTTTTAACTTGTTACTGAAGCATAGTTGACTTGCAACAAAGTGACTCAGTTACACAAATTTTTGGCTGCACTGCAGCTGGTGGGATCTTAGTTCCCCATCAGGGATTGAACCCAGGCCCCCGGGAGTGAAGCCTCAGAGTCCTAACACTGGACCACAGGGAGTTCACTCCACGAAGGTTTCTCACGGGCTCCTGAATACAGGTCCCTGTGCCGTACAGGAGGCCCTGGCTCTTCATCCGCCCCGCACACGCCTGTTTCCCCGGCTTACCCCACACTCCCTCCTTCCCACCCTGGGAACCCCAAGTCTGTTCTCTGTGCCTTTAAGTCTGTCGTAAGATCCCATCCTCTAAGATCTCTTTTGGGGGCTCCTCCCAAGAGAAAGCCAGATTCACAGTCTAAAACTTACATCCATCCTCTTAGACGACAGACTCTGACCCACCAGGAGCCCCTGTGAAACTGGACATGTATTACATATATGTTATTCTGGAATAAACATGGGATTTCCTATGACTGCATGTCACTTCTTTTGTTCCTATACTCATTGCTTTGGAGTCTTTTGAACACGGCTCCATTTAGGGTCCAATTCCACTTGACTCTTTTGCAAACGGTATGAAAGTGTGGTGGGTTCTGTTATGCATAGTAGAAGCAGGCTAGCCGTGGGACGGATAATTGAAAGTGGCCGGCGCGTTGCAGCTGGCCTAGCTTCTACGCACTCTGTCCCCCAGGACATTTGAGTCTGGAAAATAAGTTTCCTAGTTACATGTTAGCCCACCACTGCTGCCCCCGAGAACAAGGGGCCCGCCAGAGCTGGAGGGAGGAAGAGCAACGTGGTGCATGCTGGACAGAAAGAGCAGAACAACCAAAAAAGGGCTCTGTTGCTGAGGTTGGGCGTACGCATCTCTCAACGTTGGTAGAGCATCAGCTCATACGTTAGTTAATGTAGTGAATAATGAAATCAGTTGGGCCATTTTTAGGCAGTGTGCAGACTCAGGCATTAGCGACCAGGATGAAAGCATTCTGTGTAAATCCATCTAGTCAAAGCTCTGTTTGCCCAGGAGTCATGTACAAATGTGAGAGCTGGACCACAAAGAAGCCTGAGCGCTGAAGAACTGATGCTTTCAGCTTTCCAATTATGGTTCTGGAGAAGACTTTTGAGAGTCCCTTGGACAGTGAGGAGATCAAACCAGTCCATCCTAAAGGAATCAACCCTGAATATTCATTGGAAGTACTGAAACTGAAACTCCAATACTTTGGCCACCTGAGGCGAAGAGCCGACTCATTGGAAAAGACCCTGATGCTGGGAAAGATTGAGGGCGGGAGGAGAAGCGGACGACGGAGGATGAGATGGTTGGATGGCATCACTGACTCGATGGACATAAGTTTGAGCAAGTTCTGGGAGATGGTGATGGACAGAGAAAGAGAAGCCTGGCCTGCTGCTTCTCTGCTCTCTAGGGTCGCAGAGAGTTGGCTATGACTTAGTGACTGAACAACAGCAACATAACGGCATTTAGAACAATTATCTTCTGGGACTTCCCTGGCAAGTCAGAGGCTAAGAAATTGCACTCGCAACCCAGGGGGCCCAGGTTTGATCCCTGGTCAGGGAACTAGAGCCCACATGCTGCAACTAAGACCCAGTGCAGCCAAATCTATGAGTCCGTGAATCAACTACAGTTAAACACGAACAGTGATCTTTGGTATGATAGTATTAACTGGGTATTTCTTGTTGACTATATTATCTTTGGTTAGAAAAGGGCTAAAAGTTCAACTTTGGAATTTTCTTATTTCGGTTACCAAATGTAAAATTTTGGTTCTAGTTCATGTAAGTTATCTTTCCAAGAAAGTAAACAGCCAATTAGGAAATTATCTTAATCTTCACACCGGAACTAGGAGTGCTTCCATGAAACGTGTAGGAGGCGGCGTCGGGACCAATGGGAGAGAGTCTGACTCAGCAGAGAGCAGTGGGGCTGCCTCGTGCAGGCAGCGCGGGGCAGGAAACAGTACACTTGGACACGCTCGGGCTCCCCGGGCGGCTCAGATGGCAGAGAATCTGCCTGCAGCGCAGGAGACCTGGGTGTGATCCCTGGGTCAGGACGATCTCCTGGAGAAGGGAATGGCAACCCACTCCAGTATTCTTGCCTGGAGAGTCCCATGGACAGAGGAGCCTGGCGGGCTACAGTCCATGGAGTCACAGAGAGTCAGATACGACTGAGCGAATGACACTTCAGAAAACTTCAGAGGTAACAGCTCCATGACAGGATGTGAACCTAAAGTTCGGGAAGCTGAATTCAGCTCGGTTAACTGTCAGGGGTAAGTTCAATGGCCGTCCTTGCTCAGGAAAGCCGGCCGTGGCCCCGACAGGTGGATGAACCATCATGAGACCTCACAGTTATGTCGTGTTACTAGGCCTGTAGGGGATGAAGTGAGAGTGAGTATGTTAAGAATTACACTACAACGTATTGTACCTGATGCTGCTGGATTTGGGAGTCCGGAAGGGAGCTCCTTTAGGGAAAGAGGTGTTTGGAATTCAGAACGTCCCCTCTGGACATGTGTAAGTTTTCATTCTTTCCTTGCACACATTCCATCTCTCCTCTGCCTGTAGACACACCTGCAGTTTCCACCTGTTTCCTCAGCACGTTTTTACGAGACCAGGGCTTGGGATGCTGAGGACCTTTTGACGTTTCTTCTTTAGGAAATGACTAGCTTCCCAGTGAACTGGAGTTTACTGTTGTTCTCAGGATACTCTACAGGATCCTAAGAGCACGCACAGGAGGCCTTTAACACGTGTGCCTTGAACTGACGGCAGTCAAGTCTGGCAAGCAGACCGTCTTCCTCAGCCTCGCTTACCTAATTAGGCAAATTGCCGAGACACACATGCCTCTACGCGTGAAGCTGAGACACACACTGACCTGTGAACGTCAGGACGAACACGCAGATGGAGACGACCCACGAGATCCTGCTGTTGGACTCGTTGAAACTGTCCATTAAGTCACTGAAGAAGACGCCGAACGACTTGATGATGCCGTAGGTGAAGACTTCCACGAAGAAAAAAGAAACGGCCACCACCCAGCCCCATCCACCGTCAGGCACTTGAGTATAAACATTGGCTCTGCAACAAAGCTGCGATTTCTTATGGGACATTCTTAACCTGAAAAGAAAAAATTAAACCAAGATTAGACCAGCAATGGCCTGAGGGCAGATGATTCTAATACTGGACATCACTGATAAGGGCTAGCTACTACAGTTCTTAGGTCAATGAACATTTAAATCATGTGCAGTTAGGATAATGTCTTTGAATAGTAATAATATCTACCCATCTATTTATATATCTGTCCATTTATTTATATATCTGTCATCTATTATCTATCATCATCTGTCTCCATCATCTACCTATCCATCCATCCTTCTGCCTACCTAGCTAGCTGTCACCTAACGAACTATCTTTGTGTTGTATATGGAGCCCTTGGGGAAATTAGGTTTCCAAGCTATGGCAGTTAATGGGAAAAACTAACCAAACAAAGAACCCAGGCAGAATGTTTAGAGGCACTTTGGAGGATGAAGAAAGGAATCCATGCTGACCGTGAACCTGAAGACAAGTGACCATAACTGGTCACTGAACTGAACCGAAGAAACGTGGATCAGAAATGAAGCCTAGGAAAAGAGGCGCACAGGCCACCCTCCAGGGCCAAGTGCGGGCGACGCCCTGCACCTGGCCGGTGCTGTGGGGCCTTCAGAGCCGCCTGCTCCCATCCCATCAGGGCCTGCGGTCGTGTGCGGATGCACCTGCAGGACCGGAATGGGGCAGATAGAAACGTGGGCATGTCTGCTGGGAGCCGGCTCAGCACGCTCGAGCTCCTCACAGTGCGTCACCCCGTGGGGTCTGAGGGCTGGACTTCCTCCACACAGGACCAGCGCTCTAGGATGTGATGGCCAAATAAGGCACCACCAACTCGGGGGTCTGGGCAGCCAGGGCACTTAACCCAGTTACCCGCGACGTCACTGTGCTTTTCCATTCAAGTCGCAACAAACGTAAGGACAGACAGTGCATCACCACTGAGGGGACGCACCACAGTTAGTCCTGGAGGGATGGGCGTGTAAAGGCTTCTGCAGGGGACTGAAGCCCATAAACACGGGCGTTTCAAACCCTCTGCAGTTACATACGCTTTCAAACAGTCAAGTGTGTTTTTAGCCCAACCAAACATTAATATCTACAAGAATCAAGAGTCTATGGTCTCTGAGCTCTTAATGGCAACCCACCAGTCAATTCTGAAGGAAATCAACCCTGAATATTCACTGCAAGGACTGATGCTGAAGCTCCGATACTTTGACCACCTGATACGAAGATGTGACTCACTGGAAAAGATTCTAATGCTGGGAAAGATTGAGGTCAGGAGGAGAAGGGGTGATAGAGGATGAGATGGTTAGATGGCATCACTGATACAATGGATGTGAGTTTCAGCACACTCCAGGAGATAGTGAAGGACAGGGAAGCCTGGCGTGCTGCAGTCCGTGGGGTTGCAGAGACTCGGACACGACTTACGAGGCTGAACGACACCACCTTGAGTTTAAGAATCCTCTACAATTACGCGGCTGCATCCCAGTGACCTTTCAGGATGCACAGCTAGCCTAGCTCTGAGTGGTAGAGCGCACTAAGGCGGGTTTTATTGCTAACGGAGGGCGAAGGAGAAGTAACAGGACAAACTTCCACCTGGTGAGTAACTTGTCAGTTTCTGATACAAGGATCCAGTATTCAGAATTTGCTCTAAGACTCTTTCAAAGCAGCAAATCTGACCTCATTTCATCTTGTTCAGCCTATTGATAGCACGTCAGCCTGGTACTTTGAAAGGACTATATACGCATTTTACCCTCTTACTGTTAGCTATTTGGCTGCATAAAATAGGGCACACGGCACTTTAAGAAGCTTATGTTCCCTGCAGCAAAGGCCTCTGTTTTGATGAGTCCGCGTGTCATGCCTGAGAGTGGAGGGGGAAGATGGGACGCAGGGAATTCGATGGCTCAGGGTGGAGGCCGATGGTCACAGACCAGCTGGCCTCTCACGTTCCAGCGTGGAAGGCAGCCGCTATCACAGGGAACCCCAAGCCCTCCAGCAGTGGAGGTGTTCCCAGGCCTCCTCCTTCCTTAGACTTTCTGAGTTCACCCCCAGGATGAGGCGGCTGGGGCAGAGGCGTGTCAAGAGTAGTGGGAAAGAGCAGTTACGATTGAGAAGGGAAAAAGAAAAATGTATTGGGCCGACCAGAAAGTTTGTTCGGGTCTCTGTAAGCTGGTATGGGAAATGTGACTGAGCTGCTTGGCCAACCCGATCCGTGCCAGTGTTGGCTTTGGCACCGTGGTCAGCCCGGGAGGGAAGGAGGGGGTGTCGGGGGGCCCACAGGCCGGGTCACCCTCCCCTCTTGTTCCCCGACTCAGCCATTCCTTTGAGCTCCACCTTGGAAGCCCGACTCCTTCACTGGTGCCTTAACTGGCTCCACGTGTCTGGTACGATTAATCTTGCTGAAATGCTGCACTGTCATGACATTTTTCAGTGCTTTCCTCTCTCTGAAGGACAGAATCCATGGGACCGGCTTGACGTTCCTTGTCCTTCCTAGCTGGACCCCCTACCCCCCACCCCCGTCCGCAGACCTCTGCAGCCTTCCTGCCACCTCTTCTAGGACTTCGCTGGCCAGCCAGGCCGCCCTGGGCCCCTCCGCCTCGGAGCCTCCAGCCCCCTTGCCTGTGGCCGTGCCTCGCCCCCCAGGCTGGAGGCCCCCTCCCTACAGCTGGCGCCCACAGAGTGCGGCTCCATCACGTCCTCCTGCTCCATGAGGCTTCCTCTGATCCACTCAACCTCAGGGGTCCCCTTGTGGAACAAGCATCCTTGAGAAACGGGGTGCTGTCCACTTGTACGCACCTGTCCTATTTGCTCAGCTAAGTTGTAAGCTCACGGAAAACAAAAGCTGGGGCCCAGGTCCCTACAGACCCCCCAGGTACCCTGCACCGCCCAGGTGCCTGGGCCTACGCTGGGGGGTCCGGTGACAACAGAGGTGGCCTCTACCTCCACGCGTCAGCGCGTGTCGATGATAATGATAAAAACCCTTAAGGCCGAAATCCCATCACATCTTAAAACCATTCAACCACGTCCCTCTGGAACTCAGCACATTTCCGGCCAGCAGTGGCGGCTGAGTCCAAGGCCACATGGGCACGATCTGACCCAGAAGGGGGCCCTGGAAATCCGAGCATTTTAACAGCGGGCTCAGGCCAACCTGAACAAAAACACACTGGGCTGACACTGATAAAGGCCCCAGGAGGACAAAAGGAATCTCTCTCTAGCCTGCTGCAGGACAGAGACACGATCTTCAGTTGGGTGGTACTTAGAGGAGCACAGCTTCCCTGGAGGCTCAGCCGGCAAAGAATCTGCCTGCAATGAAGACCCAGGTTCGATTCCTGGGTCGGAAAGATCCCCTGGAGGAGGGCACGGCAACCCACTCCAGTGTTCTTGCCTGGAGAATCCCATGGACAGAGGGGCCTGGTGGGCTACAGTCCACGGGGCAGCAAAGAGCCGGACACAACTGTCGACTCCCACGTTCACTAGAGGAGCAGGAGCGGACTGCAGTCTCTGCACAAAGCTGAGGCCGCCTCCTCTCAGAAGGCCCTGGGTGCGGCCGGCGCTCGGTTCTGCTCATGGGGGCCCATCTCTCTGTCTCTCACCCCTTTGCTGTGTGGCCTGGAGAAAGCTGCTGCACCTCTCTGGGCCTGAGCGCCCCACGAGTCAAATGAGGAGGCTGGCTTTGGGGCTCTTTAAAGCTCCACCCAGCTCTGGCAGCTGATCCTTTAGTGCCCGATCACCCGACTCCTCAGGTTAAACCTGGTGGCCCAGGGTGCCCAGGGAGCTGGGAGGGAGGCGTGAGTGCCAGGTGATGCCCGCGGATGTGGGTGGACAGGCGTCGATGCTGGCGAGATCTGCGCTGGGCCAGCTGGCTACAGGATGGCGGCCACTGCTTCCCTTCTGTTTCCTCTCTGAGCTCCTCCTGGCTGTTCGATGCCTCTGTTTTTTTTTTTCCAAACTTTGTTTTATGTCTAGGCTCCTCCCCTGAAGCCAGATGCAACTGTAACTTTCACCTGCATTCTTCAGGTTGGGGAGGAGAGCCCTCCTCATTATTACTGGGGTCACCCTAAGGGGAAGATGACCCCCCAGTGTTACTCCCGTATCATCCTAGTGCACCCTACGCTCTGCCGTGTGGCGCTCTGGAGCTCATGACACAGAACAGTGACGGCACAGCCCGGCTGCCGAGCCACAGCGGGGACGCCTCGCCCACGGGACCCACGGCTGCGGCTCCAGACCCAGTGCCGGGCAGCGTGCTGGGCACATCGTGTGTGCCTGATGAAAGTTCACTGAACACAGTATGTGTCCTGGGGGCGCTCCTGAGGCGATGCATGGCTCTCGCCCGCCAAAGCCCTGCTGGCAGAATGAACCTTCCCCGGACTCTGCTGCTATGCGCTCTGCAGGCCGGCCGGCGTAACAAACGGGCCAGCCTCTGCAAACAGAGCCAGAGACCAAGGCCTGGGGCTTAAAGGCTCTGAGAATTCCAGAACATGGAGATATCTGTTTTGCTTTTACGGGTACATGCATTTCTCTGATGGGAAGGGGTACTCATTGACTGTGTGGGGATACAGTCGCGCGACCCCGTGGCCTGGGGAGAATCACTCTGCTCCTTGATTTTCAGTATCAAGAGGTGAACAGTGTGCTTGAACTAGACGGGGATGATCTCAGCTCCTTCCTGCCTCTAGAAACCTCCACTTCTGATAGCCTCTGACCCCGACTGGCCCTACATGACCCTTTCATCTTTCTCAATTCGTTTCTAAGCCCTTTGACCCAAGGCCCACAGGTCTGCCTTTGTGAGGCTCTTGTGCATTTGTTGAATTTCTATTTACCATTAACTGGGGAAATGACTTCATCTCTAAGTTTCACCCTCTAAAAGCAGGGGTGAGACGCGGCTACTCTGGAGGGTAAGATGCTCAGACTCCAAACTGGGGTTCCTGGCAGTCATCCCGCCCTCACCCTAATGTTCATCCAAAGGAAGGGGGGACGAACAAAACTCGCTGGGCCATTTGGAGTGATTTGCTATGAGCATTTGGTCATCTAATCTTAAATAAATGACTCCTCTGCCAAGGCTTGGAAAGCTGCTAGAGCTGGGAATCTCTCTGCGATTTGATTTCCTGAGAAAAGCTTGGCCCTGGAGGCATAAAGAATGCAAAATATTGGACTGGGATGGACCATCAGGGTGCTCGTCCAGGGTGAGAGCAGAATGAAGTCCAAAATGCAGGCTCTGGTGGGCAGAGGTGCCGCTGGTGTGAGCGCAGCCTCCTGAGCCACCGCCTGCCTTCTTAAAGCCTTCTTAAAGGCGTAGCCTGGAGAACAGCTTTCGACAAGTTGTTTCCGGCCCTAGGAGTCAGAGCCCGTCTGTATTTAGGTGAAGTTCACCTCCATAATCTATTAAAAAAAAACAAAACAACCCAAGCCTAACCTGGACAGCCATCCCAACCGCTCTGAATCATTGGCTAAACTGGTTCACCCCTTTTACAAGACGGTGATGCGGACACCGAGCCCCTAATTTAAGGGTCCTCCTCAGAGCTCCAGCGAGGAAAGTCCTTTTTGGGAAACCACAGAAGGAAAACTCAGGGTTAGTGGTTCTCATGAAGAGAGAAGAGCTTTTCCACTTGGCTGCATTGTTTATTTACATACTGGAACTCTATCTTGGACAGGCTTCCCTTAATTCAGAGAAGAAGTATTTCTATATCCACCAGGCAGGGTGAATTGTTCCCCGTCCCCACCACCAGATGCTGGGACGGGTGCTTGGACGCGGGGAAGACTCCTCCCTTACAGATCTCTGCACAGCACTTGCGACTATTTTTTGCAAACAACACCCTGCACCTAATCCACTTACTATGATTTGCAAAATGATGAGATTACCGAGAAATCCCATTCCCAGGGCAGAAACCGTCTCTGTGCAGAAAGAGCTGCCCAGGAGTGTCTAAAACTGTGCATACAAAACCAGCGCCCAGGTGGACAAGTTGTCACCGCTTGTTCTGCCCCATTGGCTCCAGGGAAGTCTTTTTCTGAGACTGACGCACTACCCCCGCCCTTGCGTTTGGTGATAAGTTACAGTGCCCCCTAACAAACTTCTATCACCCGTCTGCTGGGGGAGCGTGGGGCTCTAGTTTAAAAAGGAAGGCAGGAAAGAAAACCAGAAGGAAGCAACCCATTTCCTCCGCTAGACCATCCTCCCTGGCCACGGCTCCGCTCCCCGGGCGCTTTTCCGTGGTGGGCAGCCCTGGGGACCTTGGAAGTTGAGCGCGACCAGCCGTCCGCTGACAGCCCTGCCGGTCAGGGCAGGCGAGCGGCTGTCGGGGGTCGAGCCTGCCCTCCGGGTCGGCAGCCCTGGCGCGTGCGGCGGATGGGGGGAGGCCGGGACCACCGCTTTCCCCGGCGCTGCCTCTGGGGCCGCCCTGCGTGCGCGCCAGCCTGGGGACAGTACCTCTGACATTTCGCTCCCGTGACGCGCGGACAACTTTATGCGGAAAATGCGTGCAGCGGGCTCAGCGGGCTCAGCGCGGCGCCCCCCGCTGCCGACAGCCCGGAGACCCTCGCCGGGGCCGCGGGGGGGGGCACCCAAAGGGCAGATCTGCCTTTAGGTGTCTTCCGGACCCTCTGTTCCGGGGCCGCTGACAGGCAACTCTTGGCTGCCTACACCGGCGACAGCGCGCCATCCCGGGGCCCCCAGCGTTACGAACTGTCAGAGAGGATTCGGGGGAACACAGTCTCCAAAACGCTCAGCTGCTCAGTGGTTGCCTCTCCCTCCCTCCAACCTCCCCCCACTCCCGGCCACACTGGCCCCCCAAAAGCCCCTAACACATTTCCACAAAACCACCCACAGCCCACCATCAAACTTTTAAACACGTAAAATGATAAAAACCAACTCACCAAGTTAGGAGGGAGGAGAATAAACACCAAAGGCTCCCAATTAAGGCGGAGGCCGGGCCGCCCCCTCCTTTTAAGCAGTTCGGGGAACACGAGAAAGGATTAACCCCTAAGGCGTGGGCCCCAGCCTATGGCAAGTTGGTTCCGGCGGGCGAGCCCCGGGCGCCCGGCCCCCCGCCCGCCCCCGCGCCTCGGGCCCCCGGGCCGCGCCCCCCGCCCCGCCGCCCGCGCCCGCGCCCGCGCCCGCGCCCGCGCCGAGCCGAGCCGAGCCGTGCGTGCGGCCGCCCGCGCCCCGGCCCCGCGCCGCTGCCTATCGCTTATCCTATACCGGCTGCAGCCGGTCTCCGCCGGCCTCGGGGGCGCGCCGCCGACCATGTGCTGCGAGCGCGGAGCGCCGCCAAGGAGGCCTGGCGTGCGCGCGCCGGCCCACGTGGACGAGGCCGTGCCGGGCGCGCGCCCGCCCGGAGCCGGGGCCGGGGGTCACGGAAGGTAATGGCTTCGCCGTTCCGATTAGCCGCGGGGCCCCGCAGGGCCGCCCCCGCCCCGGCCGCCGGCATCCTGGCCACGCCGTCCCCCGCCCCTCCTGGCCCCGTGCATCCCTGCGCTCCCGGCCTGGCCGGACCCGGGCGCTGTCCGCGCCGAAAGCCGGGACCTCCGGCCGGGCGCGCGGGTCCCGCGGGCCGCCTCCCTGCCCGCGGGTCCCCGGCGCGCCCCCTGCGCGGCCTTGCCCGCGCCCGCAGGGCTCAGGCTCGCGGCTCCGCGCCCGCCGCGGGCAGAACAGGTTCCTTCCAGTTTGGGTGTGAGCCGCGCGCGCGGCGCCGGGGACCCCGAGTTCCTCCTCCCGCGCCCACTTCCCCCGGTTTCGTCAACTAGCGCATGCTCGTGGTTCCTCTTGGCGGGGGCGACGGGGCCCGTAGAGGCCCCGGGGAACTCGCGGCCCGGCTGCACGGGCGCCTCGCTTCACCCCCTTTGGTGCAGCGGCGACAGCATCGCGTGGCGCTCCGGGGATGTGAGCGAGCGGCCAGGCTGAGTCAGCATCCCCGGCCCGGGGCGCGCGCGTCCTCCCCTCCGGGCGGGAGGCGGCGTCCTCGCAGGTGCGCGGCCGCCTCACTCCCCGGGGGCTCGGCGGGGACGTGGAGGGGGTGCGCGCTCCCGTCCGGGAGCCCAAACCCCAGGGTCACAGGGCACTCAGCACACGGTGCTCGGGAAACCTCAGTTACGAGCTCGTGGCGGGGACAAAGCAGTGTGTTTCGGAGCCGCGCGGCCCCAGACTGGGCCGCCTGGCGTCCACCTCGCGTCCCCGGGGCCTCGTGAAGACCTGCTGGGAAGCAGAGGCCTTTTTCCCCGCACCCGCCGGCCGCTCCCTTGTCTGGGTTCAGAGAACGTGCTCCTGATGTCTGCAACTCGGGAGACCCGAGTTTGGCGGTGCGTGTACGGAGGGTCGCCGCCGGGCGGAGTCGGCGGTCCGAGTCCTAGTACCGATCTCTTTGCAGGCGCTGCCTGCTTTCCCTGGTGGTTCGGGTCAGGGGTGGCACAGGAGCAGGCTCTGAGGACGCAGGGCTCCCTCAGGACCGGGAAAGTGCGCTGGGGACCGCGGGTGCGCTTTGCAGCCTTGCAGAGGCAGCCTGATTCCTGGAGCTTCAATTTTCAAATCTGTGGAGTGGGGGCAGTGGTGGTATTTCCAGAACCGGAGGGCGTGATGGGTGATGTCGGTAAAGTACGGATCCCAGAGCCTGCCTTATGGTGAGCCCTCAGCAGCCGTAACCGCCTATTGTCACTGCTACTTGTGACTTATCAGGTCCGACCGCCTTATCGGGGCCAAGCGCCTGGGGATCATTTTCGAGTTGTTCTTCGAAGACTCTGCCGTAATGATATTTAGACCCTGATTTTAACCACCAGCATGCAAGCACTTAATGCTGAATCAGGAGTGCCTGGAAACATAATCCTTGCTACTTAGGATGTTACAGCGCGTCAGGACACAGCCCTTTCCGAGTGTGCAAATGCCATATTCAACATGACGCAGCACATAGTGTTCTGAGACCTGCTTAGGAGCCTGAGGGAGCAATCCATTAATCACGGCTGAGCGACTGCCGGCAAGTCACAGAGGATCTCGGTCCTTCCGCTGCTTGGTTTTAAAAATTAGACAAAAAGTGTAGAAAGCCCTGGGGGCGAATGCACCTTTGGGAAAAAAACACCTGAGTCTTTGACCAAGTGAAATGATTAGCTTTTGGAAGGGCATAGCTATAATAATAATAACTATAATAGTAATAATAATGGGTTGCTATTTTATTAATATTAATTATACGTATCAGTGGCAAAAGGAGAAGAGGACGGCAGAAGATGAGATGGTTGGATGGCGTCACCGCCTCCTTGGACGTGAATTTGAGCAAACTCTGGGAGATGGTGATGGACAGAGGAGCCTGGCGTGCTGCAGTCCACGAGGTCGCAAGAAGTTGGATACGCCTTAATGACGGAACACCACCACCTCTTAGTCGGGTTTTTTTCACTTTTGCTCTGTTCCCTGTATCGGGTGCCGTTCGGGTGATCTGACTTTATGCCCATCTGTCTGTGTGCTCAGTCGCGTCGGGCTCTTGGTGACACTATGGACTGTAGCCCGCCAGGCTCTGAATATTGGAGTGGTTTGCTATGCCCTCCTTCAGGGGATCTTCCCGACTCAGGGATGGAACCAGAGTCTGTTGAGTCTCCTGCACTGGCAGTCTAATATTTTACCACCAGCGCCACCTGGGAAGCCCGTCACTAGCCTTCTGCAGTTGACACTTACCCCATTGTACAGATGAGAAGGTTGAGGCACAGAGCGCGAGGGATTCTGCCAAGGTGCAGATTCGCTGGCGTTCTTGCAACGAACGCCATCAGGTGTGACATTTGCCACCTGTGTTTGAACAGAAGCGGGGTGTCTGGGAACCCAGCCTCTGTCCAGTATTGCCAGCCACAAACCTGTGACCTTTGCCCACCCTGGTTAGGGGCTGGGTTCACCTTGTTCCCTGGATCCTAGTGAGACCGAGGGTGGAAACCCTGCTTTTTTTCTCTTCTCTAGGGAAAGCACTGTATTACCATGTGAATCAATTACCCAACCAACCGCCCCCAAACAAAACTAACTCTGTTTAGGTCTGAACCTGAACAGAAGGACCTTTGGAATCTGAAGTGCAGAACCAGAAAAATCAGGAAATTAAATTCCGAGTTCAGCGCCCCCTTCGCGCCTCGCGCTGTGTCTGTCGCAGCCCGGAGGCATCGGAGCCCCGGCCTGCACTTGCAGGCGCCGAGGCCATGGTGAGGCCCTCAGACGGTCCCGCAGCACCTCTGCAAGCGCGCTGGCTCCAGAGAGCGGTCCGCAGGGCTCTTTTCTACCCTCTGGCTTTGACTTATTTGCATGAGAACAGATTCCTTTGTGCTCACTTGGCCTGCCTGGTCCCAGCCAAAGGCCGAGTCCTTCTAGTCTTCACGTTGGGTTGCTAGGCAGATATGACCCTGGCTTGCAAATAAGCTCTCTGCATTTACCAGCCCGTGAGAACCTCAACTTGGGGTAAGGAGACTGAAAGGAATCTTGTCTGGAGCTCAGGAGGTGCAGGCCTGCTTTAAGGGCTGGGTCTTCAGAGCAGCCAGTGAAGAGGGGGAGATCTGGAGGGGGCTTGTGGGGAGACCTTGGTGACCCGCCTGCCGCCCCGTCTCCCCTTTTCATGTCTGCCCCAGGCACCCATGATCCAACCACTTGTATTCCATGGACACAATTTTTTTTTTTTTTAGATTTTTAAAATTTTATTTTTAAAAACACTTATTTCTTACTTATTTTGGTTGTGTTGGGTCTTAGGTGCAGTGCGTGGGCTTCTCTCTGTTTGTGGCCTGTGGGCTTAGCTCCCCGGCTGCACATACGGTCTCAGCTCCCCAGCCAGGGGTTGGACCCACGTCCCTTTTGTTGCAAGGCAGGTTCTTAACCACTGGACCACCAGGGAAATCCCTTGATGGACACAAATTCTTCCTTTAAAACTTTTAGTATCTGCTTTTGCAGGCATCAGAGAACGTCACTGACTTTAACCTCTAGAAATCTTGATTTTCCAGGCAGAGGTACTGGGTTTATCTTGAGGTTTATAGGAGTCCCTCAACCCAGACCCATCTGATGGTTTGAAGAAAGGCAGCGACCTTCAAGTGACCAAACTAAACAGCATAATAAAAAACAGAGACATTACTTTGTCGACAAAGGTCCATATAGTCAAAGCTGTGGTCTTTCCTGTAGTCATGTATGGATGTGAGAGTTGAAAGATAAAGAAAGCTGAGCGCCGAAGAATTGATGCTTTTGAAGTGTGGTGTTGGAAAAGACTCTTGAGAGTCCCTTGGACTGCAAGGAGATCCAACCAGTTCATCCTAAAGGAAACCAGTCCTGAATGTTCATTGGAAGGATCGATGCTGAAACAGAAGCTCCAATACTTTGACCACCTGATGCGAAGAGCTGACTCACTGGAAAAGACCCTGATGCTGGGAAAGATTGAGGGTGGGAAGAGAAGGGGACGACAGAGGATGAGATGGTTGGATGGCATCTCTGACTCGGACATGAGTTTGAGTAAGCCTCGGGAGTTGGTGATGGACAGGGAAACCTGGCATGTTGCAGTCCACGGGATCAAAAAGAGTTGGACACGACTGAGCGACTGAACTGAGTGACCTTCAAACAGAAATGCATGTTTTGTGAAATCTGAAGATTTGCCAAGGGGAAAATATGTTCCTAGGTGCAGGTGTGGGGGGATCGCTTTTCTGAACATCAGCTCTTTTCTAAGCTGCTTTGTGTGAGAGCCCACCATGGTGCAGGCCGGGTGTTTATTCCCGCGCAGTGGGCCTTCTCTCACTTAACTGGAGCCAAGGTCTCACCAGGGTGCGCTGCCCCAGCTGTAAACACCTCTTGGGGGAAGATCAAAATGTTCTGTCAGGGAAGACTCCTCTCTGCAAGTCAGTATGGCCCAGCCCCCAAGTGCATTCATTAAAGATGCATTTCCAAGAACGTTATTTGTGCTTAATGATAACCTGTCACAATTTATAATATGTTGGTTGATTATAAATGACTTACAGTAATGACAGTGGCTTAATCTAGAAGGGAATTTTTTTTTTTTTTTTACAGTTGGAGCAAAGCATAAACAAATTTCAACTTATATGTAAAGTCTGGTTTCCCAGGTGGTGCGAGTGGTAAAGAACTCTCAATGCAGGAGACTCAAGAGATGAGGGTTCGAGCCCTGGGTCACGAAGATCCCCTGGAGAAGGGCATGGCCGCCCACTCACAGTATTCTTGCCTGAAGAGTCCTATGGACAGAGGAGCCTGGAAGGCTGCAGTCCCCGGGGTCGCAAAGAGCTGGACACGACCGAAGGGACTTAGCAGAAACAGCACAAAACAGGATGAGGTAGTGAACTACTTTCCAACGTACGAGTATATCACGATAAGATGGAAATGCAGTTTTGGAAAAAAAAAAAAGAGTGAAATGAAAGAAAATTTCCAACCTAATGAGAACCAAGTCATTTTTAAACGAATAATGGTGGGAATTCCCTGGCGGTCCAGTGGTTAGGACTGGGCGCTTTCACTGCTGGGGCCGGGTTCAGTCCCTGGTCAGGGAACTAAGATTCCGCAAGCCACGTGGTGTGGCCATAAATAAGTAGATAAATAAAAATGAGTAAAGGTGGTTTTCACAATGCTGTGGTGTTTCTACGATACTGGATACATGACAAGAGTGGTTTACTAGTTTGGATGGTACTGTTACATACAGCTGAAATGACCTTTTGTGCCTGTTGAGAGCTGTGATGAAGCACTGAAGGTGCCTTAAAGCTGAGGGTTTGGGGCTGAATGTCTGCGCTCCTCCCCTTTCAGACTCAGCCCCGCCCTCTGGTCCCCGTCCCAGGCTACAGTGTCTGGACATGGCCCCTTTGAGAGGAATCAGCATTAGATGAGATCGCAGGGTGGGGCCCCAATGATGGGATTAGTGGCTCTATAGGAAGGGAGACGACTTCCCTGGTGGTCCAGTGGCTAAAACTCCAGCTTCCAAGGCAGGGATACGGGTTCAGTCTGTGGTCTGAGAACTCAGAGCCCACGCGCGGAGGGGAATGGCCAAAGAGAGAAAGAAAGGGTTAGAGAAGTCTGAGCAGACACCGAGCGAAGGCCACGGGGAGCTGCAGTGAGGAGACGGCCAGGAGGATGGCCGCACGGCCTCTGGGTCCCCTGACGGCAGGCCTCCCGCCCCGGGGCCGGGAGGAGACACATTTCCAGTTTCAGCCACCTGCGCTTCCCAGGAGGCCCAGTGGTAAGGAACCCGCCTGCCAGTGCAGGAGACACGGCTTCAATCGGGAAGATCCCCTGGAGAAGGGAACGGCAACCACTCCAGTGTTCTTGCCTGGAGAACCCCATGACCCCAGAGGCTGGTGGGCTACAGTGCACGGGGTCACAAGGAGTCGGACACGAGTGAGCGTGCACACGCGCACGCAGTCTATGCTGTCTTGCTAGGGCAGCTTGAGTTAATGCAGAAGGGGTTTATTGTTTTCCCCCCCAACATTTTTTTAGTTTATTTTCTGTGTTTTGGCCATGCCACACCCTTTGTGGGATCTTAGTTCCCTGACCAAGGATGGAGCCCAGGCCCTCGGCAGTGAAAGCAGAGTCCTAACCACTGGACCGCCGGGGACATCCCCTCCCACATTCTTTCAGAGGATACGCCATCAGAAGCATCTTCAGGCCAGTGAATAAGAAGTACGTTAACAGGAGGGCAAGAAAGATGGGATTTCCTGCCGTGCGGGATGAGTTCTCCCCGGGGAAGAAAAAGCCCCGCCCTGTAGTGGGCTGAGAAGCAGGCAGGGGGCTGCGTGCCTGGGGGGTCGATCTAGGGGCCCCCAGCCTCTGTGGCACCAGGGACCCGGGAGGAGGGATGGTTGGGGATGACCCAGGTGCATTACATTTATTGTACACTTTATTTCTGTTACTGTTACAGCAGCTCCATCTCAGATCATCAGGCATCAGATTGCAGAGGTTGGGGACCCCTGCTTTTAATGCTCTGATGCGTGTGGATGTGGACTCCAAGGCCTGGCCTGGAGTCCTGGGTCTGCCCTCACAGCTGTGTCGCCTTGAGTGAACTACTTAACGTCTCTGTACCTCACTCTGCTCATCCGTGAAGAGGGGCTAATGTGTGCCTGCGTGCTAGGTTGCTCCAGTCCTGTCTGATTCTGGGACCCTGGACTGTGTAACCCGCCAGGCTCCTCTGACCACGGGACTTCCCAGGCAAGAAGACCGGAGTGGGTTGCCATTTCTTTCTCCAGGGGATCTTCCTGACCCAGGGATTGAACCTGGGTCTCTTGCATTGCAGGCGGATTCTTTGCCGTCTGAGCCACCAGGGAAGCTTGGGGAATAAGAACAGGAATGGTAATAATCATGATGGTACCTCCCGCGGCGGGTCGCTGTTTGAGGAGCTCCGTGCCGCGTTGCTAGGGTAACAGACTCAGCGTGTGGCGGCCGGCGGTGCTGACGCCGTGGCTCCTGGCTGGGGGGCTGAGGAGGTTGGACCTGGGTGAGCCTGGAACAGGTGGGAGGGACCCTGCAAGGACCTGAAGGCAGAGAGGAGGAGGGAGAAGAGGACGGAAGGCAGGTACGGGCGGGACGGAGAGCACATCGCACTCGGGGACAGGCGGCCACCTCCCCGGGGCACCAGGGGCCTCTGGGGTCCGAACTGTCTCAGGCTTGGTTAGCGCGCTGGGCGGTGTTGATGCATCACTGGGCACACTGGATCCATGCTGAGTTTTAACTTGGTTGTCAACACTGATACTTGTTCTTTGTGTCCGTCCTTCGCTGGTCCTGTAGTTCTGTTGTCTTCTCGCCGCTTATAAAGATAGAAAGTGAACTGTGGCCCAAGGAGGCCTCTATACATGATCTCTAACCTGTTGCAAAAGTCCTAAAAACAGAACAAAACAAAAACCAAAATTCTCTGAACAAAGTGGTTTTAATCACATCACTTTCAGGATCAAACGCTTGTCATATTAGACTCTGTGACTCGGTGGCGAGTCATGCAACCTCCCTGGGATTGTTGGAAGGCGCTGGGTGTGGGACCACTCCATCAGCTCAGGCTTCCTTTGGATAAGCGTTGAAGTTCTCAAGTCCGGGGAATGAAAACCTGTTCCCTTGCTCTGTTCTCGCCTAAAGGGAGATGCTGGCTTTCCCCGTCTCGTCTAAACACGCAGTCCGTCCTGCTGCTCCCTGGAACAATACAGTCTTAAGCTTCTGTTTTAACCCTGTCGGAGCAGCGCATCCACACATTTCCAGATGACTGGCATGCGTGCCTGTCAGTCACTTCAGTATGTCCGACTCTTTACCACCCCATGGACTGTAGCCCGCCAGGCTCCTCTGTCCCTGGGATTCTCCAGGCAAGAATACTGGAGTGGGTTGCCATGTCCTCATCCAGGGGGTCTTCCTGACCCAGGGATCGAGTCTGGGTCTTTGACGTCTCTGCACCGGCAGGCAGGTTGACGGGATGACACAGTGAAGCTGGGAGGGGCTCCAGGACTGTGCAGGGCAGAAGGCCAGGTGGGACCCGGCCCCCTCGCCGGGGTCGGTGGAGGGCTCTGGCCTCCTTCTTGTCAGTTGCCAAGTCCTGTCCAACTTCTGTGACCCCATGGACTGTAGCCCGCCGGGCTCCTCTGTCCGTGGGATTCTCCAGGCCAGGACACTCCTTCTCCAGGGGATCGTCCCGACCCAGGGATGGAACCTGTGTCTCATGTGTTGGCGGGTGGACTCTGGGCAGTGAGCCAGCCGCAGCTGAGCTTGATGCTGGGTTGGGATCCGGGGCGGGGCAGGTGCAGGGCACCCACCAGTCCTCCCGGCCACGCCCACTGCTCCTCCCTCAGCACAGCCCCTGCCCAGCACCCACGCACCCTGGCCAGCGCAGCGGCTCCCCGGCCGCAAACCACAGTGTTCACTCTAGTTCAGGAGGGAGGCCACGTGTGGCTGTCACCTTAAGCGGCGCTGCAACAAGGGTGCCTATGCAAGTGAGTCTCCAGGCCGCGGAAGGTCGTCTGGGTTTAGGGAAGTGTTGAGGTGAAGCTGAGCTTTCGGGGCGGGAGCGGGGCTAGGCTGTAGCTCAGTTTAGACAGAGGCATTGTGTCTGGCAAACACGGGCTGAACCCACTCTGGGCCGGGTGACCCGGCTGGGCAGTGCCCTCGCGGGGTGCCCATCCTAAGGGTTGGGGCCCCTTCCTTCCGGAGCATCTGGCTCTGTGTCAGTGACTGTTAGTCCTTTTGGGCGTTTCTGATGTTAGAATGTAACTCCCACGTTTAAAAAACTGTTTTTTTATCAGAGTATAGTAGATTCACAGTGTTGCGTTCGTTTCGGGCATTCAGCCAGTGAATCAGGTAGTTACACGTGGACGTGCATCCACTTTCTCCTAGATTCTCTTCCCACGTAGGTCATTACGGAGCATCGAGTAGTCTCCTGTGCGCTATGGTAGGTCGTTGTAGATTATCTATTTAGACACAAAAGTGAAGGTGAGAGCTGTTCGGTCGTGTCCGACTCTTTGTGACCCAGGGACTATACAGTCCATGACATTCTCCAGGCCAGAACACTGGAGTGGGTAGCCTGTCCCTTCTCCAGCAGATCTTCCTCACCCAGGGATCGAACCAGGGTCTCCTGCCTTGCAGGCGGATTCTTTACCAGCTGAGCCCCCGGGGAAGCCCGTCTTACGTGCAGTAGTGTGCACACATCCGCCCCAATCTCCCCCAGCCCTGCTAACCGTGGGCTTGTTTTCTCAGTCAGTAGTTCTGTTTCTCAGATGAGTTCGTTTGTTCCCTTGATGAAGCTCACTCGGTTTGGCCGCGCTGGGGCCTCACTGCGCTGGTCTCTCTGTCGCAGCGAGCAGGAGCATCTCGGAGCGGAGTTCAGGCGCTCGGGCGCTTCGGGCGTCCTGGCTCCCAGGTCAGCTCCTCCACGGCACAGGGGATCTTCCAGGACCGGGGGTCAAGCCCATGTCCCCTGCGCTGGCAGGCAGATTCCTGACCACTGAACCCCCTGGGAAGCCCCATGTGTACTTTTTTTTTTATTCCATATATAAATGATATCATGTGACATTTGTCCTTCTCTGGTTGACTTCACTCGCTGTGATGCTCTCTAGGTCCATCCGTGTCGCTGCAAATGGCATTATGTAACTCCCACTTTCCGTCAGCATCAGCAGAGAGTCAGTTCCCCTCACATGCCCTCTGCGTCTTGACTTCACCTCCTGCTGCTCTGACGTGTTGGTAGGCGGCCTGCTCCCGAGACCACGCTGGCTGTCGCCGCAGGCTGCCGGGGGCAGAGAGACCCTCTAGGTTTTCCCAGGATGGCCCTGACAGCCTTAGGACTGCGCGACCAGGACGTGGCTCGGAGCTTTGAAGGTGCCAGTCAGGGCGCCTCTTCCCTGTGTTCTGCTGACACGCATCGTGTTTGTATCCTTTACCTTTTCTGGCAAAGAATCCAGCGGCGCAGAGTCAGGACAAGCACTCGGCCGGTAGCTGCAGGCACTCTGGATTTCGCCATCTGTTCTCCGAATCGTTTTGCTTATCAGCCATTGCAGTAATGCTTTGGCTTTGCACAGTGCTTTTTTCAGAGTGTTCTCACGTCTGTTATCTCTTTATCTTCAAGACAGTTGGGGGAGGGGAGAACGACAGCCCACATCTCTGAGCACGTCTTGGGAGCCAGCCCTTGTGTTGGGTTATTTCATGCTCACCATTGGGTTTGGGGTGGAGGGACTTTTCTGTGGTCCTGTTTTTCAGGCGAGTTGGGAAACAGGTCCAGAGAGATTCAGCAACTTATCCAAAGTCACACGGCAAAGGAATGACTCTTCTGGAGCCTGGACACATGTTCTGCAAAGTCAGTCAATGCCAACATATCCCGAAAGTCAGTTCTACAGAAGGCAGATTTGCCAAGTAACTGCTTCACTGGAATGAACTTTTTTCTTTCTTTGCAGGGGGTGGGGCGGGGATGAGGGGCAGGACCACACAGTCTGCAGGATCTCAGTTGCCCAGCCAGGGATGCAGCCCCGGCCTGTGGCAGTGAGCTCCAGAGATGGTGAAGGGCAAGGAGCCTGGAAGCCTGCAGTCCATGGGGTCGCAGAGAGGCAGACAGGAGTGAGGGACCGAGCAACAGCAAATGGCAATGAAGGTAGAGTCCTTACGCCTGGACCACCAGGGAGGTCCCTGGATTGAGCATTTATTTTTTCCCCTAAGTTTTGGGCTTATCCTTACTTCCGCCCGGCTTAAGCCTCAGAGCTTCTCAGATAAAACAGCTTTAGTCTCTGGGTGGGCGTGGGCGGCCAGAGTGAACCCCATGGACCGGGTAGCCGAGAAAACGACCCTGTCTGTCTCAGTTCTGGAGGGTGGAGGTCTAAGAGCGAGGTGGACTTGGCTCTTGAGGAGGGTTCTGGCCGTCACACCTTCTCGCTGTGTCTCCACCTGTGAGAGGGAGAACAAGTTCTCTCCTGACTCTTCCTGCTAGGGCACGAATCCCTTCCGGACGGCTGTGCCCTGCGACCTCACCTAACCTGCACTGTCCCCCAGGGGCGGCTCTGCAAGTTTGTCCTAATGAGGGGAGAGGCGCCAATATGTGAAGTTATCTATACGACTGCATAAGGTCTTAGTTACGAAACATGGGATTTTTTTTTTTTTTTAATTTTATTTGCAGCAGGTGGGATCTAGTTCCCCGACCAGGGATTGAACCCAGGCCTCCTGCATGGCGGGCTCAGAACCTTAGCCCCTGGACTCCCAGGGAAGTCCCACCAATAGAAGAATTTTGAAAGGACACAAACATTCAGTCCATAGTGAAATCTCACATATTTCATTTCAGAGGTGCAGATTTGGGGAGAAAATAAATCTACAAAAATAGGAAAGACAGTTGTTGCTGTGGTGGTTGTTCAGTCGCTCATTTCTGTCTGACTGTTTGCGACCCAGTGGACTGCAGCACACCAGGCCTCCCTGTCCATCACCAACTCCCAGAGCTTGCCCAAACTCATGTCCATCGAGTCGGTGATGCCATCCAACCATCTCATCCTCTGTCGTCCCCTTCTCCTCCTGCCTTCAAGCTTCCCCATTATCAGGTTCTTTTCCAGTAGCATTTAAGAGAAAGTTTTCCCTCTTCTCATGCAAAAATGACACAAGGAAAAAATACAACTCTGATACATACTCCCTTGACCAGCCTTACCGGGAGAAACAGAAGCATAAGGTCGGCCTGTCCCCCCTCCTGCAAAAATAACCCCCCCCCCCCGAGAGTCCCTGCTGGCCATCAGCTGAGACTCCCCACTTCCAACTAGGGGATTCAGGTTCTAACCCTGGTCAGGGAACTAAGATCCCACAGGGCCCACAGTGCAGCTGATAAATTAATAAAATATTAATAAATAGAATAAGAAAATAAGTTGAAAACTCACTTGAATCTAGTCTCACTTATAGAGCTACAGATTAACAGAACAGAGTTCCAGGGAACATTTTAAGGGATACCATGGAGGTAAAATCAGTCAGATCAGAAATTTTACAGGACAACAACCAAATTTATTTACAAATATGTTGTAGGGAAGAGAGAGGAGGAACATATAAATGAGAAGAGACAACGTGAGTCCAGTGCAGTGCAGAATGGACTCTGTTTGGATCACGATTAGAACAAACTGTTTGTGCTAAGTCACTTCAGTCGTGTTGACTCTCTGTGACCCCTTGGACTGCAGCCCGCCAGGCTCCTCTGTCCATGGGATTCTCCAGGCAAGAACACTGGAGTGGGTTGCTATTTCCTTCCCCAGGATATCTTCCCAATCCAGGGCTCGAACCCAAGGCTCCTGTGGCTCCTGCACTGCAGTCGGATTCGTTACCGCTGAGCCTCTGGGGGAGTCCAGAACAGCCTGTAGAAAAACCCAGAACCAATAGTGAGGCTCTGAGGATGTTTTGCAACATTCACTGGGTTTTCGATGGTGAACACAAATTACTGTATGATGTTTTAAAGGGGGGCTTTACTGAGAATTTGAAGTATGTTAAAAAACAGTTCTTATCATTTAGAGAAGCATATAGAAATGATTGTCGATGAGGTCACATGATGTCTGAGACTTGTTTGCAAAGGATGAAGTGTAAGTGGAGAGTGAGTGAGGGGACTGGGAGAGGCGGCGGCCTTGCGCTGAGGGCTGTTGAGTTTAGATGCTGGGTGGGTACATGTGAGTTTCTCAACTCTCGTATGTTTGACAAGTTCCATTACAAGAAGTTTGGTAAGTAATAGGTAAACACTGCTTTGTAAAATGTCGTTAAGCATTTGGCAAAGAGGCTTTAGGGGAGTGGATTTGAGGTAACCGACTGTAAGCCCTTTTCTTTTTTTAACAAAGTATTTTTTAAAGTTTAAGGTGACTGCTTTACAGTGTTTGCTGGGCACCAGAGTGAGTCAGCCCTCCGTGCTCACATCCTCTCCCTCCTCATGAAAGTCTTTCATTGGATCCTACCCCTCGTGGTTTTTCTTCCCAGTGGAGGATGGAGTTTTAGAGAAAGGATGTTGTTCAGAGGCCTATCTACTCTCTGTTTTTCTGACCTGTGTTCAAGGACCCAGATATAATTTCTGCAGCCTGCTGAGTGTTTAGAGTGTGACCTCAGGGCACCTCTGCTCTCCCAGACTGGCTCCTGCCACGTGGTTTCCTCCTGGGCCGATCCCAACAGGTGGCTCCAGCCGAAAGCCAGGCAGGATGTCATCTGTGCCCTGGCATTGCTGGGGTCACAGAAGCTGATGTTCCCAGCAACAGGGTCTGGCTAGACGTCTTCAAGCTTAAATTTAAAAAAATACTTTTACTTATTTATTTGGCTGCACTGGGACTGGGGATCTTCAATCTTAGTTGTGGCATTTGAGATCTTAGTTCCCCAACTAGGGGTTGAACCTTTCCCCTGTGCATTGGCAGCATGGAGTCTTACCACTGGACCACAGGGGAAGTCCCTTAAAATTTTTTTTCAGTCTTCTAAGTGGAATTGCTCTCCCAGTTTGGATGGAGGTATTCAAAGATTTCCTTTGTTCTGGTTAGAAGATGAATGAGTCGTGGGGATGAGACGGATGACACATGACTGTAGGGAACGCTGCCCTGTGGAATATTTGCAAGTTGTTAGGAGAGAAGATTCTCAAAGTTCTCATTACAAGGGAAAAACCATTTGTTTTTCTTCTCTGTCTCTCTTATTTGTATCTAGGAGATGATGGATGTTAAGGAGATTTATTGTGGTCATCATTTCACAGTATACGTTTGTCCAGTCCTTACGCTGCATGCCTTAGACTTACACAGGGGTGTGTCAGTGATACCTCAGTAAAACAAAAATACGGAACAGAAAACAGCTTTTCCTTTGCATCCTCTGTTGAACTGAGACCGAAGCCCCACCCCCCTCAAACACTCCTTCTTTCTCTCTTAATTTTGGATGCACTGGGTGTCTGCTTGCAGCGTGCAGGCTTAGTTGCCCAGAGGGAGGTGGGACCTTGGTTCCCCATCAGGGATCCAACCGAGTCCCACTGGGCCACCGGGCAAGTCCCCCCTGCCCCGGCCCACCATCGGCACTCAGGGAATCTTTCCGAGTGGGGCCGGCCCCAGGGTGACACGCTGGGGTCTCAGGACCAAGGTTCATCACGCCCAGCGGTGAGGAACCACCTGACGCCGGCCGCCGAGTCAGCTGCATCTTCGCCGGCTCTGGGCCTGGCGGAGGGCGAGGCAAAACCGAAGGCGGTGCTCTCGCCAGGGCTTGCTGGCGGGCACGCCTCCGCCTTTAGCGCTGCGCCCTGGCCCCTGGCAGCCTCACCCCATCCTCTCCCCGCCGCGCCGCGGCCCCAGCCAGGCAGCCCGGGGGCCCTGCTGCTTCCGCGGGGCTCACCGCCCCGGCCCTGCGCTCTGCTCGCGTGCTTCCCCGGGCAGAACCTTCCGGAACCGCGAGTCCTGCTCGCTTCTCTCCCGGGTCCGCTGGAAAGGCCGGCTCCTCGGTGGGGCCGCCCCTGACCTCCCGAAACCCACAGCCGCTCGCCTGCGCGCTCCTGGCCCCCTCCGGGCTCGTGCTCTCCGCGACTCGCCCCCGGGGACCTTCCCAGCCTCTCCCCCGCCCCACAGGGGGTGCCCGGCGGGCAGTGGGGTCCGTGTTTCATGCCCGGCTGAAGCACAGCGCCCGGATCCAGACCGCCCCCCGGTCCGCGTCCCCCGATGGGTGACGTCGGATCATTGTGGACACACGTGGGCAGCTGGTGTCCCGGGACCCCCGCGTGACGCGCGGCTGCAGCCGGCGCCCCTCCGCCCGCGTTCCGACCAGGGCTCTGCACCCAGAGATCGCCTCCCCCCACCGGCCTGCGTCTTTCTTGGCCGCGCTCATCCGAAGCTTTGTCTCTGGAAAACCAACAGAGCTCTCTGCCAGCGAGGGCCGCCGGCTGTCTTGCTGCTTCAGCTGTTTGCGAGGCCCTCTCGTGGGCCGCTTGGCCGGGGGCCGCTCGGGGAGCCGGGGTCAGCTGACGGGCCTCCCGCCGGCGTGCGGACCGAAGGCGCGGCTCCAGGTGGCCGCCTCCGCGGGTTCTCAGCGCTCCCGGCCCGCAGACTGCATCGTCCCCTTGTCAGGAGCACCTTTCCCCATCAGTCCGCCCCGGAAGCAAGGAGAACCAGGGTTAGCAGGCCGGCGCCTTGCTTTACACCGGGGCTCGCGGAGAAGAGCACTGCTGCTGCCGCCAAGTGGCTTCAGTCGTGTCCGACTCCGTGTGACCCCGCAGACGGCAGCCCACCAGGCTCCCCGGTCCCTGGGAGTCTCCGGGCAAGAACTGGAGTGGGCTGCCATCTCCTTCTCCGATGCATGAAAGTGAAAAGTGAAAGTGAAGTCGCTCAGTCGTGCCCGACTCTTAGCGACCCCATGGACTGCAGCCCACCAGGCTCCTCTGCCCGCGGGATTTTGCAGGCAAGAGGACTGGAGCGGGGTGCCGTTGCCTTCTCCGGGAGAAGAGCGCAGACCCTGGCAGAACTGACCAGTAGCTAGATTCCCTCTCCTGCGGCCCAAGGACAAGGGCAGGGTGCGCTCTCCCCAGCCAGATCTATCCCAGATAACCTTTTATTTCTTTCTTTGACTCTGCCGGGAGGCTTTCGGGACCTTAGCTCCCTGACCAGAGATCTTACCTGCACCTCTGCATTGGGAGAGCAGACTGAACCATCAGGGAGTTCTGCTCCGATGGAACAGATGGGCCTTCCTTGGAGGGGTTTGTTGAGTAAGGTGGTCGGGTAACTTCTGACCCAGTCGAAGGAGTGGTGATGGCTTTATTGCCAGAGACCCCCTTTTTGCCTTTTTTTCTTTTTTGGCCACACCAGGCAGCACGTGGGATCTTCGCTCTCTGACCAGGGACAGAACTCAGGCCCCCTGCGTTGGAAGCGCCAGGTCTTATCCGCGGGACCACCAGGGGAGTCCCTCCCCTTTTCTTCCTAAGCCCCCTGGAGTGCTCCTTGCCTGTGACCACACCCCCTTCTGAGATGGGAAGTGTGCTGTGTAAGGAAAATTGGGGAAGGTGACCTCAGATAAGACACTGAGCTTAAAGTCTCAGCCTGGATATTTATTTTTAAATTTTTATTTTATTTTATTTATTTTTTTGGCCTTGCCATGCACATTGTGGGGCTTCCCTGGTGGCTCAGATGGTAAAGAATCTGATTGCAGTTCAGGAGACCTGGGTTCCACCTCTGGGTCAGTAGAAGGGTATGGCAACCCAGTGCAGTGTTCTTGCCTGGAGAATCCCATGGACAGAGGAGCCTGGCGGGCTACAGTTCACGGGCTGGCAAAGAATCAGACACGACTGAGCAACTAAGACACATGCGCCTTGTAGGATCTCAGAGCTTACTGACCAGGATGGAACCTGTGCTCCCTGCATTGGAAGCACAGAGTCCCAACCACTGGACCACCAGGGAAGTCCCTCAGCTTGGATATTTAAAAAAGCAATAACAACCCAACTTTACTGAGTACAACTGACAAATGAAAACTGGATTACTTGCCTGTTGTTCAGTCACCGAGTCATGTCCGACGCTTCGCTACCCCATGGACTGCAACACACCAGGCTTCCCTGTCCCTCACCATCTCCCGGAGTTTGCCCAAGTTCATGTCCACTGTCAAGAACTGTATTTGTTGTCTGTACAATGTATTGTTTTGATATATGCATACATTATAAAGTGATGACCACATTCAAGCTAATCAACACATCCATCATCTCATATGGTCATCTTTAAAATTGTTTTGGTGGTAGAAACACTGAAGGTCTGCTGCTAGTGAATGTGAAGTTTGCAGTGTAGTTTCGTGAACTCTGCTCAGCGTGCTGTACTTTAGATGCCCGGACGTGGTTGATTCCAAATAACTGAATGTTTGTACTTTGACAAACTCCCTTACCCAACCCCTGGCCCCTGGCAACCACCATCCCCTCTCTGCTTCTGCGTGTTCTGCTTTGTTAGGTAGAAGTGAGATCACTATGCGAGATCAGGAGATACTTATCTTTCTGTGCCTGGCTTATTTCATTTTGCAGAACATCCTCCAGGTTCATCCAGGTTGTTATAAATGCAGAAGAATTTCCTTCTTTTCTTAAGGTCCACTAATTCCACTGTGTGTGTGTGTGTGTGTGTGTGTGTGAGATAGACGGCACATTTTCTTTACCGGTTCACCCGTTACTGGACACTTGGTGAATAATGCGGCAGTAAACACGAGTGTGCAGGTATTTCTTCAATATCTTAATCTCATCTCCTCTGGATACACCCTGAGAAGCGGGATTGCGGGATTGTCTGGCCGTTCTATTTTTAATGTTCTGATGAACCTCCATACTGTTTTCCATAATGTCAGCCTGGATCTTAATCAAGGTTTGTGGCTTGGAGACCAGTCTTTGAACGTCTGACTTGCTTTTTCCCTTTAGTTAAAAACAATAAGTGGGGGAAAGTATTAAATGTCTCCCTGGAGGTGTGGGCGTGGAGGAGAAGGATGGTGTACTGGCTAAATTAGCTTATTTCCATTCTATAAAAATTGTAAGGACTAATGACCCTCTTTGAAAAACCTCAGAGGAATGTTTTATCATAGAATTCTTAAGAAAGACAATCTGTTTATTTCTGTTCCCACCTTAATTTTAACTTCCTTCTTCAGTGGTTTTCCCCCACTCCCTGGAAGGTTTCGTGTTGGGTCATTCTGAAATGGATTATGGATGAAGAACTAGAGGCTCTAGGGTTCCAAGCTAAGTGGCTTTAAGAAGAAAAGCTTCCTCTGACTGTTGCTCATGGTCAGAAGCCAGTACAGTGAGACAAGTCAACAAGTGTTTGTAGGCTCCCTCTGTGTGCAAAGGCTTTTTCTTCTAGAAAGGGAGAAGTCTTTGGGGCCTCAAGATCAACAAATACCAGTTGAATCTAATTGAGTTTGAAATATTAACTTTCCTTTTGGAAAACAGGAATTTGCATTTCTGAACAATTGATTCATTGCCCTCCAGATGACCATGACTGTTGACTTGGAATTCCTTTTATTTTGATGAAGTTCATATCTGCCTCTCCTTCTGAGTTTATCTGGATCTTCCAGAACTTACATACCTCCAGCCACTCCCATCCAGCCGGTCGGCCTTTGGGTTGGCTGGCTGGATCTGTTCGCTGTTCATTCCTTCCCCAAAGGCAGGGATACAGATGGCATCTCTCAACACCCCAGCCCTGGTGTGTGCTGTGCTGAGTTGCTCAGTCGTGTCTGACTCTTTGCGACCCCGTGGACTGGAGCCCGCCAGGCTCCTCTGTCCAGGGGATTCTCCAGGCAAGAGCACTGGCGTGGGCTGCCCCGCCCCCCTCCAGGGGGCCTTCCTGATTCAGGGATCGAACCCGCTCTCTCCCGTCTCCTGCGCTGGCGGGCAGGTTCTCTACCACCGGTGCCACCTGAAGTCCCAGCCCTGGGAGCGGCTTCATTTATCATGACTTGGTTCTCCGTTAATAGGTCGGGTGTTCCATAGAGACGTTTAAAGTCTGATCCAGAATTTCAGGTCTGTGCCTCCTCACCGGCCGAGTCACTTCAGGGCTTTTAGATGAACGAGGGGCGACACGCTGCTATTCCGTGCTTCCACTTGCGGCCTGCCGTTGGAAGCGTAACCTTCCATTTCTGTCTTTCAAAACTCAACCTGATTCATTGCTTTTGTGTTTTTCCACTGAAGCTGAATCATCTCTAGTTATGTTAATCACCTACAGTTAGGTTTGTTTTTTTCTAGGACCAGAATCTTAATTTTTTGTTTGTTTGTTTGTGGCTTCCCTGGTGGCTCAGATGATAAAGAATCCGCTTGCAGTGCAGGAGACCTGGGTCGGGAAGATCCCCTGGAAAAGGGCATGGCAACCCACTCCAGGACTCTTGCCTGGAGAATTCCGTGGACAGCGGAGCCTGGCCGGCTACAGTTTGTGGGCTAGCAAAGAGTCGGACATGACTGAGCGACTGACACACTTCCCTTTGCTTGTTTTGAATCATTTGGGTCGTTGTGTTGTGGCTGTGCTGGGTCTTTTGCTGCGGGCGGGCTTTCTCTAGTTGTGGGGAGCGGGGGCTGCTCTCCAGTTGCGGAGTGCCGCTTCTTCTTGCAGTGGCTTCCCTTGCTGTGGAGCGTGGGCTCTCGGCCCACGGGCTTCCGTAGCTGCAGCACGTGAGTCAGTGGCTGTGGCTCACGGCACAGTTGCCCCACACCACGTGGGGTCTTCGTCGGCCAGGGATCGAACCCGTGTCCCCTGCATTGGCAGCTGGGTTCTTAACCACTGGACCACCACGGAAGTCCTTGATTCTTTTTTTCCCTTAAGCAACTTGCTACTCAAAATGTGATCCAAAGACTACATTAGAAATAGAGTTTCCAGATAGCAGCCTCCCCTAATGAACCTGCACCTGAGTAACCTCCCCAGGTGATTTGTGTGTGCATCAGAGTGTGAGAAGCACTGGCTGACAAGATTTTCTTTTTACAAATTACATTGTCAAGATGTAAAGGGACACATTTCCATTAAACACATTTTGGACATTTTTTTCCCTAACATTTTATTATGAAACATTTCAAATGTACAGCAAAGTGGAATGAGTTCTACAGTAAGCTCCCTGGACTGTCCACCCAGATCCAACCGTTAACTTAATTATTTTCCTTCCCTTTCCCCCCAGCTTTCCATCAAGAACTTCACAGAGGGACTGCCCTGGCGGGCCAGTGGTTCAGACTCTGAGCTGCCACTGAAGGGGCTTGGGGTCTGACCCCTGGTCTGGGTACTGCAATCCTGCATGCTGCACAACGCAACCAAAAAAAAAAAGTACAGACTGCTCTTTTATTTGGGAATTCCAAATAAACGCCAATAAAGTCCACGTGGTCAGGACTCGGTGCTCGCGTTCTATCCCTGGTAGGAGAACGAAGGTGCAGCCGAAAATCCAAAACAAAACCGCTGTTGTGTAGAATGCTAGTTTACAGCCTGACTGTTAGGAAGAAGCACGTCTTGGTAGTAAGGGTCTCACCCCTTCTTCTAGAATCCTTGATGGGTTTGACACGTTTGCACTTGGTTTCAAGTGAGTCAGGGAAACATGATGGGGCGGGAGTCGGGGAGCGCTGGTGTTTCACGGAGTGGGGTGCTGGCTCCTGCCCCCCGATCTGGAACATGGGGGCCTCGGAATATTCCCCCCCATACGGCGAGCGGGTTCAGACACTGTCCCTAATGTTGATTCCAGCCCTGTAATCGTCGGCCTATTGCAAATATTATTAGCCTCACTAACTCTCAGGTGGAGAAACTGATGAACCCGTTCAATACTCGAATAAGAAGGAAAACATGTGTTGGCATGGGAAAGTGATTATTTCCTAAGCTACTGAGTAAAACACAGCTGCACTGGCAGTTTTAACTCTGTTTTCTTGTCAATTTCTGTTCTTTCAGGAAACCTTACAGACACACGAAGCCTTCCACCATCTGGAACTCAGAAACTCGACTGGGGAGGACTGTGGCTTCTGGACTGTCCAGGTGTTTCACAGATGTGAGCATCGATCCCGCACTCGCCAGCTGGAGCCCCGAACAGCTGCAGGGCCTGTGCTCCGGCTCACACCGCCCTGAACTGAGGCTCGTTTTCCAAGTGGCCGAGAGCGGCTGCTGACACTGCGGTCTGACTGCCGCACGCTGCCCGCCCCATCCCAGAGCTGGGCTGGAGAAAGCCATGTTCGGGGCTGGAGTCTCCTGACTTGAATTAGGATTCCAGGTGGGGGCCTCGTTTCTGTAGCCCCCAATACCCCGATAGGCGTCCCCATCACCCCGGTGTCTTCTGGCAAACTCCACCACCGTGTCACTTCACAGACTCAGAATTCTCCCCGATCACCATGGCCTGGCTTTCCCTAAAGGTCTTGTTGGTGGGGCTGAGTTTCCTGGGATGTCTTTATCCTCTCGTGGATTTTAGCTTCAGTGGGGAAACAAGAGGCCAGAAACCGAATTTCGTGATCATTCTGGCGGATGACATGGGGTGGGGTGACCTGGGAGCCAACTGGGCAGGCACGAAGGACACCGCCAACCTGGACAGGATGGCTGCAGAAGGAATGAGGTGAGAGCTGGGCGTCTCTGTGGGTGTCCTACCCCGACTCTCCGGGGGAAGGGGGCTGTGTAAAAACACTTAGCGAGCAATTGATGGGTCCGTGTTGATTTAAGTAATTGACTGACGAATTGGTTTTTCAGCCAGTACAGCATCATGAAGAAATCCATTCATCCATCCATCCATCCATCCATCCATCCATCTACCCATCTATCCATTCATCCATCTATCCATCCGTCCATCCATCCATCCCTTCATCTGTCCATTCATCCACCCCTTTATCCATCCATCCATCCATCTATTCATCCATCCAAACATCCATCCATCTATCCATCCATCCATGCATGCATCCATCCATCCAGCCAGCCAGCCAGCCAGCCATCTATCCATTCATCCAGCCAGCCAGCCATCCATCTATCCATTCATCCACCCCTTCATCCACCCATCCATCTATGCATCCATCCATTCATCCATCCACCCCTTCATCCATTCATCCATGTATCCATCCATCCATTCATCCATCCATTTATCCATTTACCCATTCATCCATCCATGCATGCATCCATCCAATAACTTTTTTTTTTTTTTGGCTATGCTCCTCAACCTTTTGTGATCTTAGTTCCCTGATCAGAGATCAAACTCAGGGTCCCAGCATTGAGAACAGTGAGTCCTCGCAGCTCAGGGATTCTGATAACACTAACTGTGTGTGTGTGTGTATTAGGAAGTGGAAACACAAAGGTGAACAAGATAAAAATCCTTGCCTTCAAGGTCTCTTAGTGGAGACAGGTTGAAAGCAAAGTACAGATTACAGTCTAGTCCATGAGCTTGAATCAGGAGTTTTTGGAGTCTGTGGCGAGGATGTGGACCCCAGCCTGGAAGTTTAAGGGAGAAGGTGACCTTTGGAGAGTGACTGAAAGTCAGTGGGGTATACAAAGGCCAAAGGACTTAATTGTGAGCGGACAGGATTTATGGTCCATTTATGGACACGAAACTCTGAAGACCGCAGAAGGAAAGAGGGGTGTGTATCTGAACCAGCCCAAGGTCCGAGTGTTTATAAATTGTTTCCTCCAATGCAACTTTCCCCGCTTTGAAAGTGAGACTGAGAAAAAGTGTCAGGCTTCCAGACTTTGGGTTTTCCTTATTGGGTAGGGGTTGCTCTGACTGGCCAGATCCCGTTTGTCAGGGTTAAGTTCCTCCAGTGGGGAATCACCCCCGCCGGCTTGTTGGGACAGCTCACGGGCTTCTCTGGAGCTTCACCCACGAGCATCCTCACGCTTAGAGCTTTCTCCTGAGATAGGGACCCTGCGGTCCCTGCATCTGGTGTCACTCACTCTCATCCATCCTCCTCCCCTCGGCCAAGAGGAAGTTTCAAGAAACATCTCCCTGTTTCCAGCCTCTCAAAGGCATTTGGTAACCCTGAGGATAAGATCTGGACTCCAAGGAGCAGCGTACAAGCCCAGCCCATCACCTGCCCTGGTCCTCCGGAGGCCCCTCCTGTCTGACCAGCCGTGGTCCCCTCGTGGCTTCAGCTGCTTTCCCCCTCTGTTTAAGCCTCATCTGTGTCATGAGTTCTTTTGTTGTGGTGGTGGTTCGTCGCTCAGTCTTGTCCAACTCTTTTTAATATACCTTTTATTTTGTGTTAGAGTGTGGTTGATTTACAATATGATCATTTCAGGTATATAGCGAAGTGATTCAGTTATATGTGCACACACAGCCGTTCTTTTCCAGATTTCTTTTCCCACGCGGGTCATTACAGCGTACTGAGCAGAGTTCCCTGCGTGGCACAGTAGGTTCTTGTTGGTTATCCATTTTATAGATAGTGGTTAGTTTTTCTTGATACACTTTCCACTTGTCTGTTGTTATTCAGTCACTAAGTCGTGTCCAACTCTGTGACCCCATGGACTGCAGCACCCCAGGCTTCCCTGTCTTTCACTATCCCCAAGAGTTTGCTCAAACTCATGTCCACTGAGTCAGCAATGTCATCCCACCATCTTATCCTCTGTCATCCCCTTCTCCTGCCCTCTTTCCCAGCATCAGGGTCTTTTCCAGTGAGTCAGCTCTTCACATCAGGTGGCCAAAAGTATCTGAGTTTCAGCTCCGGCATCAGTCCTTCCAATGAATATTCAGGGTTGATTTCCTTTAGGATGGACTAGTTTGATCTCCTTGCAGTCCAAGGGACTCTCAAGAGTCTTTTCCAACACCACAGTTCGAGAGCATCAGTTCCTCAGTGCTCAGCCTTCTGTATAGTCCAACTTTATAATCCAATCCTCTCTCATCTCCTATTTAGTTTCCACTCACCACCTGGTTCCCAGTTGCACGTGAGGGCCTCAGGATGGCTTCCTTGGCTGCCTTGTGTGTACCCTATCATCATCTCTGCTGCTCTCCATGGTGACTGCTTAACCGTCTGACCACCTGTGTTGGGCTCAAAAGCATCAGCACCACATTCACGTCTGCCCAGAGCCTCAGAATGTGACCATATTTGGAAATAGGGTCTTTGCAAATGTCATTAGTTGAAGATCTCTGTGATATCTTTACCTGATATAGAGTGGTCCTACACCCAACCGTGGTGTCCTTATAGGACGAGGAGAAGACACAGGGACACAGAAGAGAAGGTGAAGTGAGGATGGAGGCAGAGGATGGAGTGATGCACCCGCAAGGGTTGCCAGGCAACCCTCGGAAACCGGGGGAGGCCTGGGATGGGCTCTCCTGATGAACCTGCAGAAGGAACCGACCCTGCTGCCACCTTGACTTCAGGCTTCTCGCCTCCCAAATTGTGAGAGTCAGTTTCTGTTATCGCAGGCCACCCAGTTTGTGGTTATCTGTTATGGCAGCCACAGGAGACTGCACAGAGCGCTTCTGGCTCTGGGCTTCAGGAAGAAAAATGCCTCGTCTCTCCCCCTACCCTTGTGTTCCTGCTCCATGCCTGGAGCCTAGTAGACATTTCATAAACGTTTGTTTGTCAGTAATTGGGCTTCAGTAGGTCCAGGTGCTTTGAAATGTCACCCCAGATTTTTCAGGTCAGATTTTTTTTTTTCTCCCCGGGCAGAGAGTTAATCCGTAGCATTGACGAGAGCCTCAACAGGAACTGGGTTGCCTAATGCTCAAGGACTTCTGCTTTCCCTGTCGAGTGGGTTTGTGGGGAAGTATGTGGCCCATTATTTAAACCGAGATTTGGGAGGCCGTCCCCACCTGCGTGCTCAGCCGCAGCGGAAGGCGCCTCTCGGGGACCAGAGGCGCCGCACGTGGGGGCCGCTCCTCCCGCCCTCCCGGCGGGGGCAGCCTGGTGACCGGCCCTCGCGCCTGTGTCGACAGCTTTTCACTCTGCACTGTTGACAGGAAAGCGCGCTTCCTGTGAGGCCGGGGTTGATGCACGGCGGCTTTGCCCTGCCTGCCTGCTGGCCGCTGGTGGGGCGCCGTGGCTCTCAGAAGGAGCGCTTATTGCCCAACGGGGGCCAAGGGGCACTTGAGCAACTCTCTCTCCTATTATCTTCCTTTTGTTTGTGGGCTCGCTTCCTAGGGTGCTGGCAACCCGTTACCACAGACGAGGTGGCCTCCGTGAGAAAGAAGGACATATCGGGGCTTCCCGGCGGGTCAGTGGTTAAGACCCCTCACTCCCACTGCAAGGGGCGAGAGTTGATTCCCGGTCATGGAACCATGATCCCACAGGCCGAGGGGCATGGCCGAAGGTAAATGAATATATGAAGGCGTGAGATGATGCCATTTGCAGCAATGAGAATGGACTTCGAGATGAACTTGCTAAGTGAAGTGAGTCAGAGAAAGACAAATACCATGTGATGTCGCTTACATGTGGGGTCTAAAAAAATTGAACCTGTTTACAAAACAGAAACAGATTCACAGATGTAGAAAAGAAACAGGGTTGCGAAAGGGGAAAGGTGAGGAGGGGTGGATTAGGAGTTTGGGGTTAGCAGATACACACCACTGCATGCAAAACAGACAAATGAGGAGGACCTGCCGTGTAGCACAGAGAATTACAGTCAGTATCTTGTAATAACCTATAATGGGAAAGAATCTGAGAAAGAATATATGAAAGGAAGATGAGAAATGGGGGTTAATGGATAAACCGGATCCTACTGCAGAACACAAGGAAGTGCCTTCGGTGTCCTGACAAACTGTCGTGGAAAAGAACATGAAGAAGCGCGTGTGTGTAACTGAGTCGCTGCGTTTACAGCAGAAATTAATAGAACCTTGTAAATCATCTCTACTTCAGTAAAATTTACCAAAAAAAGAATAGATATATATATGTAAAATGGTGGCTCAGCTGGTAAAGAATCTGCCTGCAATGCAGGAGACCTCAGTTCGATCCCTGGGTGGGAAGATCCCCTGGAGAAGGGCATGGCAACCCTCTCCAGTATTCCTGCCGGGAGAATCCCGTGGACAGAGGAGCCTGGCGGGCCACAGTCCGTGGGGTCACGAAGAGTCCGACACGCTGAGCGACTGAGCCCACAGCCCACAGTATAAACACATGGACTTCACGGTGGCTCAGTGGTAAGGAATCTGCATGCCGACGCGGGAGACTCGGGTTCAGTCCCGGGATGGGGAAGACCCCCTGGTGAAAGGAATGCCTGCCTGCTCCAGTGTTCTTGCCTGGAGAATCCCATGGACAGAGGAGCCTGGCGGGCTACAGTTCACGGGGTCGCAAAGAATCCAACATGCTGAGCGACTAAACGGCAGCAGCAACTGGAGATAGGTTAGCTGTGGTTTTTGTTTTTAGAAACAGTATACGTCTGAGTTGTCCATATGCGCTGGCTCCTCTGCATGTTGAGCAGTCTAGGAGAGAACTGTGGAGGAGGGCAGACCCGGGGCAGTCCCGGGGAATCTGTGCGGCCCGCGCGTGCCCGACCAGCACCCGCCGTGATAGTAACTAGCCTGTCCCGAGAGCTTGCCAGGCGCAGGCCCCGGCGTCGCCCCATTCGGTTCCTGCTGCCGCCCGAGGCTGCACTTCGTCCGCAGGTGAGGGCTCAAGGTCAAACAGCTGGCACAGAGTGAGTGAGTGGCGGAGTCAACATCCTCCCGTCGAGACCCTTCTCGTTAAGGGCTGGTGGGAGAGGGGAGTTTGCCAGGAGCGTCCTTCAAGGCCTGGGCCGGCTTTGCCGGGAAGAGGGAAGGCAGCTGTTGAAGGGGTGGGGATTGGAATCCTGCTCGTTTTCCTCCGTTTGAAGCTGGCAAAGGACTTGCGTGCTGCGCAGGTGGAAGGGGCGGCTGAGAGCTGTGGTTTAGTCGTCAGCCGTTGTCTTCTGGTTTGGCCTCCCTTTGAGGCTTGTGGCTCTTAGTTCCCCAGCCAGGGATGGAGCCCCTCCAGTGCGAGCCTGCAGTCCTACCCACTTGACCGCCAGGGAGGCCCGGGTTCAATCTTTTTCAGTCTATGGTCCATGCAGGTCCCCCGCCTCCCTGATTAGCAGCTCTTTGAATCTGACCTTCAGAACTTAGGGGCTTCCCTGGTGTCTCAGACGGTAAAGAATCTGCCTGCAATTCAGGAGACCCGGGTTCAAGCCCTGTGTTGAGACGATCCCCTGGAGAAGGGAATGGATACCCACTCCAGCATTCTTCCCTGGAGAATTCCATGGACAGAGGATCCTGGTGAGCTGTAGGCCATGGGGTTGCAAAGAGTCAGATACGACTGAGCAACTAACACGTTCGGAACTCAGGGAAGGTCATGGGGCTGAGTGACGCCTATTTTCTACAAACAAGAAATGGGGGGCGTGGAAAGGCTTTCCTGCCTGGGAGGGCCCCGCAGGGTCCTGCGCGGGTTTGTGATTCGCCTACAAGACTGTTATTTCTTGGTGCACAAGGCAGCGATTGGCTGCTTCTGTGCATGCCCAGATACCACCTCAGTGGTCGTCTGCCACCATGCAGAGGTTCTGCAGAATTCGTGACTGCAGTGTTCACGCTGTGCATTTCATTCCCATGACTCATTTATTTTGAAACTGGGAATATGTCCCTGTTAATTTCCTTACCCGTTCACTCATTCCTTCTCCCCACGGGCAGCAGCCTGTTTGTTCTCTATTTCGTTGTCTTGGTTCGTTTGTTTTCTGTTTTGCAATCCACATATAAGTGAAATCACACAGTAATTATCTTTTTCTGTCTGACTTACTTCACCAAGTATAATATCCATCCATGTAGCTGCAAATGGTAAAATTTCATTCTTTTTTGTGGCCGAGTAATATTCCCCTGTGTGTATATACCGCATCTTCTTTAGTCTATCAGTGGACACTCAGGTTGCTTCCCTATCTTGATTGTTGTAAATAATGCTGCAATGAACATAGGCGTTTAGGTGACAGTACTTTGTAAATACTTTGTTTGCTTCTGTAAGTTAACTTGTAATCTGTTAACTATGCACAGTTCTCTTCTTCCTCGTTTGGTGCCTTCTCTGCCCTTAATTTAATTTTGAGGCGAGTCCCAGCAGCTCTGAGAGTTCTAGGCAGTGACTTAGAATCTGAGATCAGCGGTCACCCCTGCAAGGTCAGAGGCCCCCAGGAGCCTGAGGCTGTTTCTAAAAACGGCCCTGGTGAGGAATGAACTGAGCTGTCAGTTTGAAACAGGAGAGAAGGGGGCAGGGCACAACCTTTAGAAGAATGACACAGCCCGATGACAGGACATCAGCTGATGAGAAACAAATGGGCCCAAGATGGCAGACCAGTTGGCGTCCACCAGCTCTTGCGCCTCCGTGCACGCTCCCTGTAACACGGAGCTACGTGGCACACCCAGAGGCGCCATGACGGTTTCAGAGCTAACCACAGAAGGTCAGCAAGTGGGCGGAGGCCCTTCCTGGAAGTCCCCACCTCTTCCCCAAAATAGCTGGCCTGTTCCTCCCACTGATTAGCCTGTGAAATTACCCACCTCTGTAAATACCGCAGCCCCGGCCCCTGGAGCCACAGTCACCTTCTCCACGGCCCTCACGGTCTGTGGACTGAGTTTCTCTCTAAATAAACCCACTTGTCACCTATCCCTTTGTCTCACTGAGTTCTTCCTGCCGTCAGGAGCCCACACTTCATGGTCCTGAGGCCAGGTGTGTTCATGTCCCAGGCTGGGTAGTGGCCTCTGCCCCAGCCAGTGGGTTCAAGTCTCCGTCCGAGGTGCACGGTTTCCACTTCGGTCCGAAGCTGGCTGTGACTTCTCTTTTCAGAACTGACTTTTTGCAAAACTGCATGTGCTCTGTCACCTCTCAGGACTGTCTCAGCCATTCTGCCGCTTTGGGGATTTTGTAGGACCTGGGGAGGTGCTGGAAGCTGCAGGAGAGTGAAGTTTGATAGACGCCCAAGAGCAAGGGCAGGAAGAACTTTCTGAAGGAGACTTATATCAGCCAGAGAAAGACCCTCCCCCACCAGGGCACCCCCTTCCGGCCTTCTCTACTCCGCCCCTGACCCTATAGTTCAGTAATCCAGGTTCAGGGTGGGGGACCCTCCTTAGGGAGAAAGCCTCTCCTCCTGTGAGCTTCACCTTTAACTCTGAGCTGTTTGCTCTGGGACGTCCCATTCTGTCTTCCCTTTGTAAGTCCTCAGCATCGAGGGATGGGGTTTACCTCTTTGTCCTCGGGGCACTGCGTCAAATAGGCATAAACCTCGTGTGATGATGCCTGCCTGTCCCCTGGGACCAGGTGAAGACTGGGTTTATCCTTGTGTAGCAGACGGGGACATGCAGGGACACGCTGATATTGGCGACAGCAGGTCTCAGAGAAGAGAAACTGAACCGTTCACCAGCCAGCGCAGTGGGCGCCAGTCGTTCTGCTTTTAAGTCTCCCAGCTGCAGCCGTTCAACAGTGAGTCTCTGCTAGGGCACATCGTGAGTCACACTGGGAGGTCCGGCCAGCTCTGCCCTTAAGAGAGTTTTACACTCTGGTGGAAAATCAAGACAGGAAAAGCAGCCTTTAGGATGCAGAAGGAAGAGCAGGACCTCCAGAAGCATCTCCCACCCCTGAGGCTCTTATCACCTGAGTTGGATGTAATCAGATTGACATTCTGGGGGGACAGAATTAGCATATCACTGGTACGTCGTCACAGCCACAAATGAGCAAGGTGGAGCTGGGCTTCTCACCTTTCAAACAATAAAGGCCCAGGGCAAGAAGCGCGTGAAGGACACGGCTGTGGGACCACAGGAAAGAAAGGCCACTTCTCCAGAGGGGAGCTGGGAGGGACTCCCTGGAGCTTATTGGTTAGGACCGTAAAGATGAGTAGGAATTAGCTAGCAAGGGGAGGTGGCGGGAAAGGCAAGAGCGGAGACCCAGCATTGACAGACGCCCCTTCTCTCTACAACTGTGCATACAGGCCTCCCCCGCCTGCCCCAGCATCACTGTCCTCGGTGCTGAGGATCCATCCAGACGATACACAGCCCGCGCTCTGCTGGGTCTGGCTGGCAATCTCATGGTTGAGGACGGCACCAGAGTGAGCGTGCAGGCTGAATGGAGGGCCTGTGGATGGAGCAGCTGCTGCAGGGCCTCCCTGCAGGTATCTGAGGGCTCTGAGCCCTGAAGCCAGCCACAGCGTTTGGGATGGGCTATTCCAGCTCACCGGCGTGGCCCACACTGGTGACTGGGAGGACGGGTGGGCTTGCAGGACGGCTCAGCTGTGACGGTGGGCGCTGGCAGACGTGTCCCATCTGGGGGTCCTGAGACGCTTGTGTGCCCAGCTTTTTTTTTTTTTTAATTTTTGAAGCTTCAGAAAAGTTATTTCTATCAATTGTAGAAATGTATGTTTTGCTATTATCCAACAACAGCGAAACATACATCTTTCTCAAACTTACATGGAACATTTGCTGAAATGGATCACATTCAGGGCCATAAATTGTGTGCCCATCTTGTTGTCAAGTACCTGGTGGGTGTCCACTGCGAGAGTGTGGAAGGGAAATGGGAGACTTGCCAAGGATCGTACCGAGCTCAGCTGCCAGGGACATTTTTTGGAAAAGAATAAGAGTAGGAGTGATGGATGGATGGGTGAGTTAATGGATGGATGAGTGGATGGAGGGGTGGATGGAGGGGTGGAGGGGTGGATGGATGGAGGGGTGGATGGATGGAGGGGTGGGTGGATGGAGGGGTGGATGGATGGATGGATGGAGGGGTGGGTGGATGGAGGGGTGGGTGGATGGAGGGGTGGGTGGATGGAGGGAGGGATGGAGGGGTGGATGGATGGAGGGGTGGATGGATGGAGGGGTGGGTGGATGGAGGGGTGGATGGATGGATGGATGGAGGGGTGGGTGGATGGAGGGGTGGGTGGATGGAGGGAGGGATGGAGGGATGGATGGATGGAGGGGTGGGTGGATGGAGGGGTGAAGGGGTGGATGGATGGAGGGGTGGAGGGGTGGATGGATGGAGAGGTGGGTGGATGGAGGGGTGGATGGATAGATGGAGGGGTGGGTGGATGGAGGGAGGGATGGAGGGGTGGATGGATGGAGGGGTGGGTGGATGGAGGGAGGGATGGAGGGGTGGATGGATGGAGGGGTGGGTGGATGGAGGGGTGGATGGGTGGGTGGATGGAGGGGTGGGTGGATGGAAGGAGGGATGGAGGGGTGGATGGATGGAGAGGTGGGTGGATGGAGGGGTGGATGGATGGAGGGGTGGGTGGATGGAGGGGTGGGTGGATGGAGGGGTGGATGGATAGATGGAGGGGTGGGTGGATGGAGGGAGGGATGGAGGGGTGGATGGATGGAGGGGTGGGTGGATGGAGGGGTGGGTGGATGGAGGGGTGGATGGATGGATGGATGGAGGGGTGGGTGGATGGAGGGGTGGGTGGATGGAGGGAGGGATGGAGGGGTGGATGGATGGAGGGGTGAAGGGGTGGATGGATGGAGGTGTGGAGGGGTGGATGGATGGAGGGGTGGGTGGATGGAGGGGTGGATGGATAGATGGAGGGGTGGGTGGATGGAGGGAGGGATGGAGGGGTGGGTGGATGGAGGGGTGGATGGATGGGTGGATGGAGGGGTGAATGGATGGATGGAGGGGTGGGTGGATGGAGGGGTGGATGGATGGAGGGGTGGGTGGATGGAGGGGTGGATGGATGGAGGGGCGGGTGGATGGAGGGGTGGATGGTTGGAGGGATGGATGAGTGGATGAGTCAGCAAAACACACCAAGTGGCTATTTGCTGCCACATTTCCTTTCCTTTTATTTTATTTTTTTGGCTGCACTCCTTGTGGGATCTTAGTTCTCCGATCAGGGATTGAACCCCCGCCCCTGAAGGAGAAGCTCAGAGCCGCAGCCTCTGGGCCGCCAGGAACTCCCTGCCCATGGCTGCTTGGTGGTCCCAGCTAGCACCCTTCTCACTAAACAGCAGCGACACGGCGGCTGAGCTGACCGCGTCCGCTGACGTCCTGCTGCTGCCCTTTCCGAGGTCCCCCACCCACCTCTGTCCCTCCGCACTCAGAGGCCGCTCTGCACGCAGATGGTCGTTAAAGCCTGTTTCCACCTCCACGCCTTTAAATTATGAATGGAGCCCAGATAGCTTTTATTCCAGTCACACAGCCATTTAGAGAGTTGAAAGAGCAGGGCTCGTCCTCTGTTTAAAATTCCTTGTAAATGAAGGCTGGACACGCTTCACTTCGAGATGTTGTATCTCCGGGGCTTTCGAGGCCACGTTTCCTGCACTCACGTTCCCCGATTCTAATATGAGTAATTGATGCAATGGCGAGTTGCTTTGGTTTCTGTCTGGCTGTGTCTTAATTTGCGTTGATTTTCCTCTTCACGGGCTGCTGTAACGTCTGGGTCTGTATTTCTAGCTTCCCTTTACCATGTCGATTCAGGCTTTAATTAGGACCCCTGTCGGTGAACTGGCCCAAGCCTGCCCAGAAAGAGTTGGGAAAAAACAAAGGATGCTTTCCAAAGAGCAAGACCATTTTATTGCTTATTAATTAGTCCCTGCCAAACGGAGACGGAGGCTGGGAGGGGGGAGGTGACCTGGAGGTCAGTGTGCTGGGCTGCGTGGGGTGTTGGCAGGCATTTTTTGTGTGGGGGGTGGGGGGGAGGTACAGCCAGGGCTTTCCAAAGACTTGGAAATAAAGGACATAAGGTTGTTGCTGAGAGTTAAGCTATGAACTTTAGCTCTCAGTGGGGAAGGAATTGAACCCTAAAAGCATCCGCTTAAGCGATTATGTGGAAAATGGAGTAACATGCTTTTTCAAATCAAATGACCGGGGCCTCTCTCTTCAATTTTTGTTCATTTTGCTGGAGCAGCCCCATCACCCTGAGGCACTCTGCTTGGGGCTGCAGTGACCTCTTGAAGCCCCGTCTTCATAGAACCTACAGTCCGGGGAGGAACTCGAGTTCCTTTTTTTTTAAAATAAATATTCACTTATTTATTTATTTGGCTGCTCTGGGTCTTAGTTGCAGAATGCAATCAAGATGTTCTCATCGTGGCATGTGGGACCTAGTGAACTCTTGAGGGAGCTTCCCCGGTGATGCTAGTGGTAAAGAGTCAGCTGCCAGTGCAGGGGACGCAGGTTCTGTCCCTGGGTCAGGAAGATCCCCTGGAGGAGGAAATGGCACCCCCTCCAGTATTCCTGCCTGGAGAGTCCCATGGACAGAGGAGCCTGGCGGGCTCTGGTCCACGGGGTCACAAAGAGTCAGACAGGACTGAGTGGGGAATGAAGAAATGTGGGGTGTAGTTCCCTGACCAGAGATGGAACCCGGAGCCCTGCATGGAAGCTCAGAGCCTTAGCCCTGGACCCCAGGGAAGACCCGCAGAGTGACATCCTTCCGCGGGATTGCGCTGTCGCGTTTCCAAGCGGACGGTGCGGGCGTATCCAGTGAGAGAGCGCTCCCAGCACACTTGGTAGGTAAAAGCAGGCACGCACAGCGGCGCCAACCCAGGACAAGTGTTGGGGCTGCGCCTGGATGTGTCCGCCGGGTGGGGCCGCTGTAACAAACGCACCCAGGTGGGTGGCTTAAACAACAGCTGTTTACTTCTCACAGTTCCGGAAGCCGGGACGCCCAAGATCCGGTGCCAGCTGGGTCAGGTTCCGGTGAGGCCCCTCTTCCGGGCTGGTAGACGGCCACCTTCTCACTGTGTCTTCACTCAGAGCAGAGAGAAAACTCTTCCTTTTCCTGTGCGATTAGTCGCTCAGTCACGTCCGACTCTTTGCGACCCCGTGGACTGTAGCCCGCCAGGCTCCTCTGTCCATGGGATTCTCCAGGCAAGAATCCTGGAGAGGGTTGGCATTTCCTTCTCCAGGGGATCTTCCCGGCCCAGGGACTGAACCCAAGTCTCCTGCATTGCAGGCGAATTCTTTACCACAGAGCCGCCTGGGCAGCCTGGGTTTAGCTAATGAGGACTTTCTCTGTGGCCACGTGAACTCTCTGAGCTCATCAGCTCCACACTCCTCCAGGCGAACTTGGGATTCTGATGGCCCGTGTGCAGGGAGAAGACGCACCGGCCCTACTCACACTCTGGTTCCTCTGCCTGTCCTTGGATGTCAGCTGGGAAATGGGCGTTCGGGTGTCACTCAGGTGGTGTGTGGCTGTGAGTCAGGCCGTCAGGGTGGGCAGCAGGGGGGGTGAGTCCCAGACCAGTGACTGGTGTTTGGATGGTTTCAGGGCCGCCCCTTCTGTGGACCAGCTCAGACCAGTGACTGGTGTTTGGGTGGTTTTAGGGCGATCCCGTCTGTGGACCAGCTCAGACCAGTGACTGGTGTTTGGGTGGTTTCAGGGCCGCCCCTTCTGTGGACCAGCTCAGACCAGTGACTGGTGTTTGGATGGTTTCAGGGCCGCCCCTTCTGTGGACCAGCTCAGACCAGTGACTGGTGTTTGGTGGTTTCAGGGCCGCCCCTTCTGTGGACCAGCTCAGACCAGTGACTGGTGTTTGGGTGGTTTCAGGGCCGCCCCTTCTGTGGACCAGTCCAGACCAGTGACTGGTGTTTGGGTGGTTTTAGGGCGATCCCGTCTGTGGACCAGCTCAGACCAGTGACCGGTGTTTGGGTGGTTTTAGGGCCGCCCCTTCTGTGGACCAGCCCAGACCAGTGACTGGTGTTTGGGTGGTTTCAGGGCCGCCCCTTCTGTGGACCAGCCCAGACCAGTGACTGGTGTTTGGGTGGTTTTAGGGCGACCCCGTCTGTGGACCAGCTCAGACCAGTGACTGGTGTTTGGGTGGTTTCAGGGCCGCCCGTTCTGTGGACCAGCTCAGACCAGTGACTGGTGTTTGGGTGGTTTTAGGGCGATCCCGTCTGTGGACCAGCTCAGACCAGTGACTGGTGTTTGGGTGGTTTCAGGGCCGCCCCTTCTGTGGACCAGCTCAGACCAGTGACTGGTGTTTGGATGGTTTCAGGGCCGCCCCTTCTGTGGACCAGCTCAGACCAGTGACTGGTGTTTGGGTGGTTTCAGGGCCGCCCCTTCTGTGGACCAGCCCAGACCAGTGACTGGTGTTTGGGTGGTTTCAGGGCCGCCCCTTCTGTGGACCAGCTCAGACCAGTGACTGGTGTTTGGGTGGTTTCAGGGCCGCCCCTTCTGTGGACCAGCTCAGCTGCTGGGCTTCTCCCGGGTGGAAGGGGACACGGGAAGAATGTGGGATTTGGGGTTTGGACAGGCCTGGGTGCAAATTCCAGCTCTGTCCTTTCCCAAGTGTAGGGATCTCCAGTCTTTTTTTTTTAATTTTTAAAAATTTGTTCATTTTTAATTGGAGGATAATTGCTTTACAATTGTGTTGATTTCTCCAAACGTCCGCATGAATCAGCCATCGGTTATACATGTGCCCCCTCCCTCCGGAGCCTCCCTCCCACGTCCAGGCTTGTTTATTTATTTAACTTCTCTTTGATGTTTATTTTTATGTATGTGTTTGTTTGACTGCGCTGGGTCTTGGTTGCGGTGTGGGGTCTTGGTTCCCTGGCCGGGGGTCGAACCCCTGGCCCCTGCACTGGGAGTGCAGTCTTGGCCACTGGACCACCAGGGAGGCTCCCGGGACTGGTCGTTGGCACGAAGCAGGGACTGGACAGAGCAAGATGCGTCCGTGTTCCTGCCAGCGGCAAGGTCTTGGGAAGGTTGCTCACACTCTCTGCCTTACCCTCCTTATCTGTAAAATGGAATTCTGATGATTTGAAATGATGTGTGTGATACGATTAGGGCAGTAGCCACTTGATAAATGGTAGCTATGTGTTTTGTTTTGTTTTTTAATTGGCATGTGGGATCTTACTTCCCCGACCAGGGACTGAACGCGAGCCCCTGCATTGGAAGCCTGGAGTCTTAACCACTCGGCCACCAGGGGGGTCCCATGGAGGCTCTTCCTAGAGTCATAAGGCAAACAAACATCACGTCAGTGGATTATTACTATTTTTTAATTGGGCTTCCTTGGTGGCTCAGAGGATAAAGAATCTTCCTGCAATGCAGGAGACCTGGGCTTGATTCCTGGAGGGGGAAGACCCCCTGGAGAAGGGAATGACTGGCTACCCACTCCAGTGTTCTTGCCTGGAGAATCCCATGGACAGAAGCCTGGTGGGTTATGGTCCACGGGGTCAAGCAGAGTAGAACGCGACTGAGAACCAACAGTAGTTGACGAGCCGGACACGGCTCAGCGCGTGCGCGCACACACACGCAAGCACATGCACACGCACGCATGCACACACACGTGGAATCTGAAACATGGCACAAATGGCCCTATCTGAAAAACAGAGACGAGGAGAACAGGCTGCATATTTACACCCTAGTCTCAGCCTACATGGCCCATTTTGCTGCGATTACCCACCTCTGAGTCAGAACCACGTGCAGCCTGAGGGCAGTGACCGACCTTCTGCTCTTACTGCTGTTCTCCAGGCCCCGCTCCCGGCTCATCGCCGTGTGATAGCCGGGACTCCCGCAGCCCCAGCCTGGAAGGGGCGCCGCTGCGGCTCGTGAACCCGACTCTGGAGAGACCTCCTCTTTGGTGTGGCCTTCTGGGCTGGTTAGGCCAATATTTCAGGCTACCGGTTACGGTGGGTACAGAGGCCCTGCCCTTCTGGGTTTAAGTCACTGTAGCTTGAGACTCAGGGGGAAGAAAGAGCTATTTCTTTCTCTCTGGGTTGGAAAATTCCAGGTTTGGGGGGCTTTCCTGGTGGCTCAGTGGTGAAGAATTCACCTGCTGATGCAGGAGACACGGGTTCGATCCCTGGTCCAGGAAGATCCTACATGCTTCGGAGCAACTCAGCCTGTGCGCCCCAACTACTGAGCGTGAGCTCTCCATCCCGGGAGCAAAATTACTGAAGCCCGTGCGCCCTAGAGTCTGTGCTCCACAAGAGGAGCCGCCCAGGGAGAAGCCCTCCCACTGCAGCTAGAGAAAAAGCTGGTGCAGCAATGAAGACCCCGCAGTGCCCAAAGTAAATAAATAAAACATATACAAAGAGAATATTATGTCTGAACAAAACTATATTAAGAAAAAGAGTTTGGGGAAAAAAGGAAAACAGAAGAAGATTCCGGGTTGGGTTCTGAATCGCCATGCTCGGGTCATGGGTCGTGGCCCAACCGTTAGGGAGGGGTCTGTGCGGCTCTGCTGGGCCCAAGTCTGGGTGGGTGCGTGTGGGGGCAGGGAGCAGGAGCGCACAGCCCCAGGAACCCCCGCTAGCAAGGGCCCCGGTGCTGTCAGACGAATGTCTGCTGCACAAGCCCAGAAGTCAAGGTCAGGATCATCCTTCTGGGGAAGAAGAGCTTCTGAGGCAAGGGCTTCCCTGGTGGCTCAGTGGTGAAGAATCTGCCTAGCAGCGCAGGAGATGTGGGTTCGATCCCTGGGTCGGGAAGATCCCCTGGAGGAGGGACTGGCAACCCACTCCAGTGTTCTTGCCTGGAGAATCCCATGGACAGAGGAGCCTGGTGTCCATGGGGTCCCAAAGAGCGGGACACGACCGAGCGACTCTCACTGGCTGTTGTGACAGTGGTAGGCTTTGAAGGTTAGGTCAGAACTCGGAAGGGTGAGAAAAGCCCGGGTGTGCTGGCTGAGCTCCAGCCGAGGGAGTTGTCGGCCGGCAAGATGCCTGCGGTGGGGGATGGCAGAGGCGGGGCTGGGAGGTGCTCCAGGACCCCGTCCTGTTGGGGGATCTTTGGGGATCTGTGGCGTGGTGTGTTAGTTGCCAGGAGCTGCGGTAACCAAGCCCCGCAAACTGAGTGGCTTAAAACACCAGAAAGGCCTTGTCTCGTGGTTCAGGAGGCTGGAAGCTAGGGGTGAAGGTGCTGGCAGGGCCTCGCCCCCTCTGAAGGTCTAGAGGATGCCCCTCCTCACCTCTCTGCCTCCCGGTGGCCGTGGGTGTCCCAAGGAGGTCCAGCCACGACCCGCGGGCAGGTGGCGATGCTCTGAGAGAAGCTGGTGCCTGGGAACCAGCTGGGAGCCCAGTGGTCAAGGGAGGGCAGGGAGGCTTCTTCCAACCACAAGGGATGGAGGGTCAGGAGGAAGTGCTGGCTGAGTGTGAAGGCAGAGCTGGGGCCCTGGACTCCCCGGGAGCAGAGCGCGGCCGCACCCGGCACACACAGACCCCACGATGTGGGCGCCCCTGCCCTCACTCCGCCAGGGGGAGGCATCGCCCGCCTGTTTGAAGAGCGTGCCCGCAGGCCGAGGTCCGTGCTTCCAGATGGCGTGGCCGGGGCCTCACGGGCACGTCTCTGCCCCCGGGGGCTGCTGCTCCTTCTCGGCTGTGTGCCCCTGTGAAATCTGGCGTCCGGGAATTCCCCCATCTTCCAGGGCCGAGGCCTGGTCTCTTTAGCAAGACTGACCGTGTTCACGGGAGCAGAGAGGGCGGGGACATCGCCCACCGCGTGCCGGGCTGGGGGCCGGAGGGGGAGGACCGCTGTCCCGCCATCTCTGCCCTGGTGCTGGCCTGCTGAGCCACAGGCCGTCCCCAAAGTCGGCGGCTCGCGACAGCCACCACTTGATTGTAGCTCATGATGCCAGGGGTCAGACATCCAGGCATCTCTTGAGTGGGCAGTTCTTTTCCGCTTTGGGTTGACTGAGGCCACTCTGGGGAGATTCAGCAGGCAGATGGCTGGGCTGGGAGGTCCAGGTGGCCTTGTTCAAACGCGTGATGTTTAGCCGCCGATGACCTCAGCTGGCGTCGTGGACCGCAGCAGCTATGGCCATCCAGGCGGCCCTGGGGTACTTAATTTCTCACATGGCAGGCAACACTTTCATCACCTCATCCGTACAGAACCTGGTTTTACCTGTGTTTGTTTAAAGACATCTCATTTAATATGTGCGTCAAACTCATTCAGTTGTATCTGACTCTTTTTGACCCCATGGAGCCCACCAGGCTCCTCTGTCCACGGGGTTCTCCAGGCAAGAACACTGGAGTGGGTTACCATGCCCTCCTTCAGGGGATCTTCCCGACCCAGGGTTTGAACTCGGGTCTCCGGCATCGCAAGCAGATTCTTTACTATCTGAGCCACCTGCTTCCCTGGTGGCTCAGCTTCCCTGGTGACCCAGATGGTGAAGAATCTGCCTGCAGTGCAGGAGACCCGGGTTTGATCCCCGGGTCAGGAAGATCCCCTGATAAAGGGCAGGGCAACCAACTCCAGTATTCTTGCCTGAAGAATCCCATGGACAGAGGAGCCTGGCTCTTTCTCCATGGAGGCTATAGTCCATGAGATTGCAAAGAGTCGGACATGACTGGGTGACTTATTTAATACATATTTGATTCATTGACGTTGAACTGAAGGTCAACAGCACCATGCTTATTGTGAATGAAGCTTGTCTGACACATGCATTTTCTCCATAAGGCCCATCACAGCCTTCTCAAGCTTAGACATGCTGGCCAGACCTTGAGTATTGAGCTTGGGATTGTTTTAAGCAGTAAAATCATCCACAGAAAGAAAACCGTTGAAAAACCATGGCACTGAATTGCCTGTGACAAGGAGGACACTTGCTTGGCGTGTGAGAGCCATGAGTATTGATTTTGGGGTTATAGGTACTTTGAGTAGGTGAATTCAAAATATACAATCTGCAGATAAAGGGGATATGCAGTCCATTCAATATGTTGTATTAAATCTAGTTCAGTTAGCTATGTGACCTTGGATTAGTTGCGTTATCTCTGTGGGCTTCATTTTCTTTTTCGGGTGGGTCACGTTGCAAGGCTTGTAGAGTCTTAGTTCCCCAACCAGGGATTGAACCCATGTTGCTTGCAATGGAAGTTAAGGAATCTTAACCCCTGGACCACCAGGAAAATACCAGTGGGCTTCATTTTCTTTGTTGTTGTTGTTGTTCAATTGCTAAGTCGTGTTCCACCCTTTGCGACCCTATGCACTGCGGCACACCAGGCTCCTTTGTCCTCCGCTGTTTTCTGGGGCTTGCTCAAACTCATGTCCATTGAGTTGGTGATGCCATCCGCCTTCTCCTCCCACCTTCAATCTTTCCCAGCGTCAGAGTCTTTTCCAAGGAGTCAGCTCTTCACATCAGGTGGCCAAAGTGTTGGAGCTTCAGCTTCAGTGTCAGTCCTTCCAATGAATATTAAGGGTCGATTTCCTTTAGGATTGACTTGTTTGATCTCCTTGCAGTCCACGGGACTCTCAAGAGTTTTCTCCAGCACCATAGTTTGAAAGCATCAGTTCTTCATAGCTCAGCTTTCTTTATGGTCCAACTCTCACATCCATACATGACTATTGGAAAAACCATAGCCTTGACTAGACGGACCTTTGTTGGCAAAGGAGTCTCTGCTTTTTAATATGCTGTCTAGGTTTATCGTTTACCTGCCCCACACCTGGATATCTTGGTGCTCCTCCCCAGCACTGGGACCCAGGTGACTGCTGTTGTTCATGTCTGGACCCCCCCATCACTCTCCTCTCCCCCAGGTTCGTGGATTTCCACGCGGCGGCCTCCACCTGCTCACCCTCCCGGGCAGCCCTGCTCACCGGCCGGCTGGGCCTCCGCAATGGAGTCACTCACAACTTTGCAGTCACGTCTGTGGGGGGCCTTCCACTCAACGAGACCACCTTGGCCGAAGTGCTGCGGGGGGCTGGCTACGTCACGGGGATGATTGGTAACATGACCTCCGCCGCCTGGCCCCTTGTCCCCTGCGCTTGCTGTGGTGACTGCTTCCTTCATCTGCAGAGCCATCTTTTCTGCTCGAGTCCACTTGTGTGTTCATTTCTTGTTGTGGAAACTAGAAATGCTTTCAGCTCTCAGTATCAATAACTGGAATGACCTAACAGTAGACTAGGGCTTCCCAGGTGGTGCTAGTGGTAAAAACCCACCTGCCAGTGCAGGAGACCCAGGAGGTTGGGGATTGATCCCTGGGTCGGGAGGATCCCATGGAGGAGGAAAGGGGAACCCACTCCAGTGTTCTTGCCTGGAGAATCGAATGGACAGAGGGGCCTGGTGGGCTGCAGCCCACGGGGTTGCAGAGAGTCGTACATGGGTTAGCGGCTGAGCACAACAGTGGACTAAACCACCCTCAGAACTAGTTCCTCCCGCCCTTCCTACAGCGGCCAAGGCAACCCAGCATCCCAGGGGCATCCTCAGTCCACCTGTGCTTTTTTTTAATTGGAGGATAATTACTTTACGATGCTGTGGAGGCCTCTGCTGTACATGGACTGGAGTCGGTCACAATTGTACACATACCCCCTCCCTCTTGAGCCCCCCCACCCCCATCCCGCCCCTCGAGGTCATCAGGGCAGGAGATGAGCTCCTGAGCTGCAGGGCAGCTTCCCACTGGCTCTGTTACACGTGGCGTGTGTGTGTCCATGCTGGCCTCTCAGTCCCCCGCCTCCTTCCCCTGCTGCGGACACCAGTCGGCTCTCCATCTCTGCGTCTCCATTTCTTCTCTGTACAGAATGAAGTCAGAAAGAGAAAAACAAATGTCGTGTGTTAACGCCTTTGCTTTTTCTCCTAACTCTCCGAGAGCGGGTGGCGCAGGATTCCCGCCGCCCTCCCCTCCAACGCACGGTGACGTGGCAACGAGAGTCCCGCGGGGATGTCCTTGGGGCCTGCAGGAAGCAGGCATTTCTCTGTGTCGGCTCGACCCCCTCTCTGGGCCAAGGAGCCTGACACATGCTTCAGACCATCAGACTAGAGTGGGGGTCTTCACTGTCCGCGAGGATGAGCCCCAGTCCGCAGGAGGCGGGACCCTTAAGGTCTCAACCTGCTCTCCTTTCTGCCCCTTGTCTCCACGCCTGGAGGCCCAGATCCCGGTGAGGCTGTCAGTGTGGGCTGAGCATCCTCAGGACTGGGTCCTTGCATCCGCGTGACTCCCAGCCGGGGGAGGGGCTTTGGTCCCTGGGCTCGCTGACCCTAAGATGGGGGTGGGGGGTTGGGGTGGGGTGGGTTCTTCTCAAGCTGGATTGGATCGCACTTGTCCCTCCCTCTTCATGCCTTTCAACCCCAAGAAAGCAACTGATTACAGATCAACTATTCACTGCTCACTGTACCTTCTTCTGTTTTTTCTGGGACAAGATACCAAAGCATATATCTCCTTGTTGAGACTATGACTTTCCCCAGAAGCACACTTACAGGGAAAATTAAAAGCCTGCTGAGGGAACATCGAGCCCACTGACACCACTCTCTCCTTGCTTATGATCTTTTCACTTTTTTTTTCCGCCTGTGTGAGGTCTTAGTTGCAGCATGCAAGATCTTTAGTTGTGGCATGCAGACTCTTAGCTGTGGCCTGTGACATCTTGGTTCCCTGACCAGGGATCGACCTTGAGCGCCCTGCATTGGGAGCTCAGAGTCTTGGCCACTGGACCCCGGGAGCCCCTGTTTGCTTCTAGCCTTGGTCTGTGTTCGCGGGTTTCTCCCTAGCTGTGTACCTACCTCTCCGTCCTACTTTCCTACCCTTCCTATTATCTTACATTTCCTGGTGGTGTAATTTTACATATTTACTGTCATTTTAGAAAGAATTTTAAAACTGTACTATGTCTATATTTCCACATCATACTGAACCTAAGTAGTCCACCTAATGCTTAATCCACTTCCCTTAACTTCTTATTACATAATTTCCCCCAAACCTTTAGACCAGTTGCTAGAAGGGACTCCCCGAGCACTGCCCCCACCCCCGCTCATACACACTTTCTGTGGAGGCAGCAGGTCTTTATTTGGGCTGCATGCATTCGTCTAAAGATGGGTCGGAAGCATTTCATGGAGGCCACCTGAGAGCATGTACTGGGCCAGACTCCTGCAGTTGCCTGTTCACTTCCGCCCTTCATGCTGCTTCACACTCTGCCGCTTCGGGCTCCGCACCGCACCTTCTCTTCGTCCCCTCGCCGCCTGGGTTCGCCACAGCAGGGCGGGCAGGGCAGCGAGTCCCGGGCTTGCCACGCGTCCGCCCCCGCCCCCCCAGCCCCTCCCAGCACGCTCACAGGCGGGAGCGCAGTGCAGTGCGGCTGACTTCCCCGATCTGCCTCGGGCTGCAGGGCCCCTCGCTCAGCCTCTGCAGGCGGCTGCTGCTGGCCAGGGAGGAAGGTGAAGAAACCAGGTGCGAGCAGCATCTCTGGGGCCACGTGGGCGCTGCACCTGCTCCCCGGTCCTTGGCAAGTCCCCAGCGTGGGGGGCAGAGCGGCCCGTGATGGGGGCTGCTGCCCTGGGCTCTCCACCCTCACTGGGGGCAGAAGCCCAGCCTGCTCACTCCTCTGGGCTCCTGGTAACCCGTCTTCCCCTTCCCTGGGCCGTTTCCCGTGTGAGCCCTGAGTCATCCTGGCTCGCTTTCTGTCTCCCTGGGGACCACTCCTCTGCCCCGAGAGCCAGGCTGGGGGCGGGCGCAGCGCGCAGCCTCTCTGCGTGTCGTCAGGGAGGGGCAAAGCCCACGGGGACCCCAGCGTGCGCTCAGCGCCCCGGCGGCTGGCCCCTCGGGGACTCCTCTGAGAGCCTCTCTCTCTTGTCTTCCTGCAGGGAAGTGGCATCTTGGGCACCATGGCTCTTACCACCCCAACTTCCGTGGTAAGGATTCCCCGGGGGACCGGCTGCCTGGGAAACAGAGGTGTCTGTGTGAAAAGACTCATTGGGTGTAAGCCGTCCGGATCCCGGGCCGCCTCCCTCCTGAGGCAGGACATCCTCGTTCACAGGGTCACTTGGGGGTCTGGGGCACCGGGGCTGCCGCTCCTCTCACGTGCCTCTTGCTTGGCTCTTGTCCTGGCCCACCCCCCCCCCCCGTCTCCCCTCGGGGCCCCCTCATCGTGAGGCCATCAGCAGTTTCCTTGACCCCGTTCTCCCGTGTCGGGGAACAGTGGCCCCCGTGAGGTCCCGTGTGTAAGACGTCAGATTGTCTGAGGGGTTCGCTGAGGCAGGGACTCGGGGGTGGGTAGGGAAGTTCTGTGAAAACATCACACTGAAGCTTGTGCTGCAGAAGGCGTGGGGTGACTGGAGGGGTCTCAGAAAAAAGTCTACTCGGGGTTTTCAGGTCTCACTTTGACCCTCGCGCCCTCCCCCCTCCCAAGTCCAGTCCTGCCAGCCCTCAGCATCCAGCTGAGATGCCAGCTATTTTGAGAAGCACTTTGAGATTCCCACCTCAACCCCAGCCCCACCCCGCCCCAGCATCCTGGGGTGCCTTCCTCCTCTGCTGTCTCTTGCCGGCTTCCTGGGAAGCCTGCTCTTCAAGCTAAATCTCTATTTCTTATCTCCTCTTCAGATGGGAAGTTTCTTGAGGGCAGAATGTCTTCTTTTGTCCCTCAGAGTGTCGTGCAGGGAGTAGATTTGCCCCAGATATTTCCTGCTGTGTCCAGCACAGCATTGGGCACGGTAGGAGTCCAGGAATTCTCCCCGCTTCCTTCCCCTTCGGGTTAACTCTAATCACAAGATGTTTTGCAAATCTAGTCTTGCGGCCGGCCGGGAGCCAGCAACGTGTTTTCCTTGCATACTTACCGAGGGATATTCATCAAATCCTCTTTTAATTACACACTCATAACACTGCAGAATTAAATCACGGAAAATTAAATTTCTGTCCTGGGTGTAAGAACGCAGGCCCGCAGTCTAACCGGTGCTTCTGTTCCAGGCTTTGACTACTACTTTGGGGTCCCCTACAGCCACGACATGGGCTGCACAGACACCCCTGGCTACAACCACCCCCCCTGCCCGGCGTGTCCCCGGGGCGACAGACCGTCCAGGTAATTCTGCCCAAGGTGTCGGCTCTGGGCGTCAGAGCAAGGGGAAGTCCCGGGGGGTGGTCCATCCAGAGGAGACAGAGAGGCCTCGGAGGACCAATAACCGCAGCAAAGAAAGGTCGCGATGGCTGATTCATGTCAATGTATGGCAAAAACCACTACAATGTTGTAATTAGACTCCAACTAATAAAAATAAATGGAAAAATAAAAAGATTGAGCCAAAAAAAGAGAAAGGTCACGTACCTTTAGTGCAAATCTTATGCATTATGTGCGTGGCGGGCAAGAACACTTTCTGTGGAGATGAGGGGACAGCACTTTTTAAATTGGAATTTTCCAGTTTCCTTGGACTGTTGAGCTCAGTTGGGGGGGGGTGCTACCAGGTCTCACGCGGGTGGCCTCCCCTCTTGTCCTGGACCACGCACCTGTCCCGCCAGGGGACATAGGAGGGAGACAGGAAAAGTGCACAGGCTCCTGGCGCGCCCCACCCCCGCCCGCAATAAGGCGGCGTCCAGCGTTGGAATGCCGGCAGGCTCTCAACAGGATGCTTTCAAAACGTATTCAGTGAAATGGGGAAGTGCTCACAATAGAATAGTAAGTGAAAAAAGCAGGAAACAAATCATCAACACGGATCTGAACTGCGTCTGTATTTACACCTCTAATAGCCCCAAAGGAAATACGCCAGAATGGCGACCATGGTTCATTCAGTCCGGTTGTGCCATTAAGAAGTTCTCATTTTTTTCTCTCTCATTGTATTTTTCCAGTATTCTGTAGTCAGCACGCAGTACGTTTCCCATCAGAGAAAGGCGATACACCGTAATCAGGCGATAAAGCCAGGTGCTCTGCTTGGTCCGAGCGTGCACTGCGGTTATTTGCAAGGCTTGCAGACGTCTGGGCCGCTTGGGGCAAGTGAGTCTCAGATGGCTTACCAATAACACAGCAGTTAGTGTGATAACGGCCCTTTACTGAGACAGTCACCGTCTAAGTCCCTGCGTGCTGACCTGTCGTCCGTGTGGCCGCGGACCGAGGCAAGTGCTTCTCCTGATTGTCCAGGGACGGCGCTTACCTCGTGGCCCGGGTCACACTGGGGCCGTGACGGGGAACTGGAGAGTCCCCCTGGGTCCCCCTGAGTTGGGAGGGTGGGGTCAGTGGGAAAAGTCAAGGCTACTGATTGGCCCTGGGACTCTGCTTGAGCATCTCAGTTTGTTTAGACCTCAGTTTCTCTCCCAGGAAAATAGAACTAATAACACCCTAGCTCAAAAAAGTCACTGGGAGCCTCATACAGCGGCCGGGCCTGCCCAAGGAGCGCACATTTCTGCTGGAAGGCTGTGGAAGGAGGTATTGTATCAGCTTCACACTCAGAGGAAGTGTGAGGCTGGAAAAACCGTCTGGGCCAGGCTGCTTGGTGTTCTGTATTTATGTGCATCGCCGCATCACGGCGTTTTGTCCGACTCCGTGACAAAGGAGTCGGACAAGGTGCGGGTCGTGGGAATGAGTGTTCTACCATCTGTGGTTTCCACACAGGAACCTTGAGCGGGACTGCTACTCTGACGTGGCCCTTCCTCTGTACGAAAACCTCAACATCGTGGAGCAGCCTGTGAACTTGAGCGCCCTTGCACAGAAGTACGCCGAGAAGGCCACCCAGTTCATCCGGCAGGCGAGGTGAGGAGCCCTGCGCCCACCCCCGTGTCCCCTGGCCCAGCTGGGTTCAGAGCCGTGGCAGAGTTCCATTGCCCAACAAAGATGCACATACGTCTCCTGGAAGAGATGCTCCTTGGAGAAGACCCTGATGCTCGGAAAGACTGGGGGCAGGAGGAGAAGGGGGCGACAGAGGATGAGATGCTCGGATGGCGTCACTGACTCAGTGGACATGACTCTGAGAAGACTCCGGGAGTTGGTGAAGGACAGGGAGGCTGGTGTGCTGCAGTCCATGGGGTTGCAAGGAGTTGGACCCGACTGAGCGACTGAACTGCAACAAATAAAGCTGGAAAACAGCCTGTCTTGGGGCTCCAGGCCTGGGTTCCCAGGGCTGTAGGTGCAGGTCCATTCCCGGGGTCCTGCTCAGAGCACGCCCTAGTCATGGCCATGTGTCCTCTCTGCGGCGTGTCCCCCTCTCGAGGCCGGGGCCCATCCGCTATCTTCCGTGCGTTCAGAGTGTTTCTTGGGCTCCTTAGTTGGCAGGGCACATTCGCTGCTATCACAAACTTACCCCCAACCTATTGGCTGAAACAACAGCAGTTTATTCTCCTACAGATCTGGAGACCAGACGTCTGAAATGCATCTCATGGGGGCTCAAGTCCAGGTATCAGCAGGACTGTTTCCTTCTCAAGTCTCCAGGGAGAATAGTTTCTTTTTCTTTTATTAAGAAATATTCATTTATTTTTTTGACTGTGCCAGGCTTGGTTGCAGTGTGGGATCTAGCTCCCTGACCAGGGATTGAACCTGGGCCCCCTGCATTGGGAGGGTGGAGTCTTAGCCCCTGGACCACCGGAAGTCCCGAGAACCGTTTCTTGTGTCTCCCAGCCTCTGGGGACTGTTGACATTTCTCGGCTGTGGTTGCATCATTCTTTTTTTTTGGCCACACCAAGGGCTTGCAGGGTCTTAGTTCCCGCACTAGTGGACCCTGGCCAGTGGAAGGGTGGCGTGCTCAGCCCTGGGCCACCAGGGAGCTCCCTGGCCACTTCACGCTGCTCTCTGCTCCTGTGGTCTTCTTGCCCTTATTCTTCTGTAGTCAAGAGCCTCCCCCTGCCTCCCCCGAGAGGACATTTGTGATTACGTTTAGGGTCTACTGGGCTTCTCTGGTGGCTTAGACAATAAAAAACCTGCCTGCAATGAGAGAGACCTAGTTTCGATCCCTGCATCAGGACCATCCCCTGGAGAAGGGAATGGCCACCCACTCCAGTGTTCTTGCCTGGAGAATCCCAAGGACAGAGGAGCCTGGTGGGCTACAGTCCATGGGGTCGCAAAGAGTCAGACACGACCGAAGCGACTAACACTTTCACACTTAGGGTCTACTAAGACAGCCCAAGAAAAGCCTCTGATGTCAAGACCCTTAGCTTCATTGTGTCTACAAAGTGCCCTTGGTCGTACAAGGTAACAGAGATTCCAGGAATTAGACCCTGGGTGTCCTTGGGGGCCGGTATTCATTTCCACTTGATCACACGACCTGCTCTAGACCCAGATTCTGAGGGCAGCGCCTTAGGCTTTAGAGGCGGCATCTTACAAGTTTTCCAGGGCTTTTCGCTGGTCTGCTTGTTTCTGTATCTTCCAGACAGCTGGTTTGAAGAGGGAAAAGCCCCTTCTCTCACTGGGGGCTGTCTTGGCCTCACGGTGCCCTGGGGCAGGCGCCCAGTCCGTGGCTGGTGGAGCCTGTCCCCGCCACGTTCGCAGTGGGGCCTCCGTGCTCCTGGGGGTTTGGGGGCGTAGCAGCTAGCTGGGGGGTGACGGATGCCCTGAAAAGGAAATGGTGCTGCTCAAACCAGTTAACTGACCAGTTGAAAGGCAAGCATGTCAGCGAGCAAACTCTTTGTTTTGGGAAAGAGGCAAAGCACTTGTGAGTTTATTAATTCGTTATTGAGTGAAAAGTCACATGAATCCTGTTGGGTTTTAACTTGGTGGAGAGTGATCCTCAGGCACCTGGCCTCCGTAGGACTTGACCTGCCGGGTCGCCCGTGGTTTCTGAAGAGTCAGCACGCACGAGGCCCCATCTGTGTTCCTTTCTCCTCCGTGACCCCAAACCCCGCCTGGGCTTGTTTGTCAGAACCGCTGGGGGTCCCTGGACGGTGGTTTCCTGCCCGCGCTCAGCAAGGGTCTCACCCCAGGACTTTGAACATTTTTCCTTAGATTCCTGACCTAGCAGGAATGCTGAAGGCTGATTCTTTTCTTTGGTTGTTTTTAAATGAAAGCGTAGCTAACTTACAGTGTCGTGTTAATTTTTACCGTAAAGCAAAGTGGCTCCATTATACATTCCTTTTTGTGTTCCTTTCCATTCTAGTTTATCACAGGATGTTGACTACAGTTCCCTATAATCACACGGAACTGTATAGTCATAGCTGTGCAGTAGGACCTTCTTGTTTATCCACCTACTTATAATAATTTGTATCTGCTGATCCCCAAATCCCAGTCCTCCTTCTCCACCCCAGCCCCACCAGCCTGGGCAACAACACGTCTGTTCTCTGTGAATCTGTTTCTGTTCCTTAGATAAGCTCATTTGTGTCTTATTTTAGATTCCCCATGTAAGTGATGTTCTCTGTTGTTCAGACGCTAAGTCACGTCTAACTCTTTTGGGCTGTAACCCAAGGGCTGTAGCCCGCCAGGCTCCTCTGTCCGTAGGATTCTCCGGGCAAGAATACTGGAGTGGGTTGCCGTTTCCTTCTCTGGGGGATCTTAAAGGCTGCCGTTTATTCAGTGCTTACTCTGGGCGGTTAATAGTCACAGCTCTGCCGGGGAGGCTTGGCAGTCCCCACTGCGCTGACGACTGAGGTTAAGTGAATGGCCCAGGGTCATCCATACACCTCTAGAAACTTTTCGTCTTCCCGGACTGAAACCCTGTCCCCATTAAACACCGGCTCCCTGTCTTCCCTTGCCCGAAGCCCCCGACAACCACCATTCTACTTCCTGTCTGTCTGAAGCTGACCGCGCCGGGGCCCTCCTGTAAGTGGAGTCTGACCATGCTTGTCCTTCGGCGATGGCTCGTTCCGTATAGCATGATGTCTACGAGGCTCATCCCTTGCATGTGAGGCACTGCATTCTTTTATTTCATTTTCATGAATCGAAATAGCCACACATGGTGTGGCTACGGCATGGGACAGTGAAACTATAGAAGTGTAGCAAGGAAATTGTTGATTTTTTTTTTTATTTAATTTTTTTGGAGCATAATTGCTTTACAATATTGTATCGCTTTCTTTGGCACAGCAAAGTGAATCAGCTGCACCTCTACAAATATCCTCCCCTTTTTGGATTCCCTTCCCATGTGGGTCACCACAGAATGTTAAGTAGAGTTCCCTGGGCTACACAGGAGGTTCTCCTGAGTTGTCTTTTTTTTTTTTTTTTTTTTTTAAGTATTTATCTCTTGTTAATCACTCAATTGTGTCCTACTCTGCCACTTCTTTCTCCCGGGGCTCTTCCTGCCCCAGGGATGGAACCCCTGTCTCTTACGTCTCCTGCATCAGCAGGTAGGTTCTTTACCACTAGCACCACCTGGGAAGTCATTTGTTTTATACTTAGTATAAAAAAGAAATTGTTGATTAAAATGGGGACGAGCAGGTCCCCATCCAGGACGTCTGTCCTTCAGAGAGAGCTGAGTCCACCCAGTCCCAATCGGGGGACCCCAGGAGCTGGGATGCAGGGGGTCTCCAGGTGTGAGGCTGAGCTGAGCCTGGGGGGACTCAGAGAACGTGACGTGGTGGGGGGGGGTTGTGAACCGAGGTGAGCCGGGAAAGCTCAGGCCGTTTTGAAAGTTAAGTGTCAGTTTCAGTTCAGTTCACTCGCTCAGTCCGTCCGACTCTCTGCGACCCCATGGACTGCAGCACGCCAGGCCTCCCTGTCTATCACCAGCTCCCGGAGTTTACTCAAACTCATATCCATTGAGTCGGTGATGCCATCCAGCCATCTCATCCTCTGTCGTCCCCTTCTCCTCCCACCCTCAATCTTTCCCAGCATCAGGGTCTTTTCAAATGCGTCAGCTCTTCACATCAGGTGGCCAGAGTACTGGAGTTTCAGTTTCAGCATCAGCCCTTCCAATGACTATTTGGACTGATCTCCTTCAGGATGGACTGGTTGGATCTCCTTGCAGTCCAAGGGACTCTCAAGACTCTTCTCCAACACCACAGTTCAAAAGCATCAACTCCTCGGTGCTCAGCCTTCTTCCTGGCCCAACTGGTGACCGGATAGCCACGCTTCGGTCACTCTGAGAACCTGCCTGAGGCCTCCCCCCCCCCGCTGTGTCCTGTGAGAGCCCGTCCCCCCACAGGCTCCCTCATGCTGCCTTGACCCTGCCCGCCGCGGGGATGCAGGTGGAGGCAGGCAGGAAGCAGAGTCCCCGAGGACCCTGCAGGAGCAGCAGAGGGGCGGCCGGACGCCAGCAGGACGTTCCTGGCCGCGTCCCTGGAATTTCCCGTGGCCACCTTGACTCATCCATTCATCCCCGAGAAAGGCCCGAGGCTGGGAGTGGACACGGGGGCCTGGATGCTCTGACAGAGCAGATAAAGCCTAAAAGCATGTGTGCATTAGGCATGAGCATGAGCAGCTCAGGGCTGGCACATTGCTCCCAGCCGGGTCTGAATCTGGACCCGGATGCGGTCGCTTATGAACCTCGGGTCCGTCTCTCAGTCTCCCTGAGCCCCTGACGCTTCATCCGGAAAAGGGAACTTGGGTGTTCTCATGAGCCCGAATTCAGACACCGTGAGTCAGTTTTGCAGCAAGTGTTAAAGGGTGGTTACGATGATGGCGGTGACTCCCAGACTTTAACCCGCTAACCAGGTCGCTTCCACGTTGTCTTTGTAGGTTGTAGACAGATGTGTGCTCCCTGGGCCCCGGGGCCCTTCTGGGGGGTCACCCCCGGCTCTCTCGTTTCAGCGCCAGCGGGAGACCCTTCCTGCTGTACGTGGGCCTGGCGCACATGCACGTGCCCCTGGCCGGGCCGCCGCCGTCAGCAGGACCCGGGAGTCTAAGGCCGTACAGCGCGGGTCTGCGGGAGATGGACCGCCTCGTGGGCCAGATCAAGGACACAGTTGACCTCGCGGGGAAAAACAACACGTTCCTCTGGTTTACAGGTGAACAGAAAACCGCAGCCAGCCTCCCTCGGGGCTAATGGGTAACCCTGCACGCGCCCCCAGAGGAGCAGCGTCTCAGCCCGTGAGCCTCTGCGCCGCGGCAGGGGGTTTGCCCTGAACGTGGGGCCCCGCTGGTGCTCAGGGGCCTGTGTGCTGAGCACCTGTCTGGGGGGTCCCCGAGGCCGCACCCCCGGACAGGCTTGCACGGAGAGCTCGGTTCCCCTGCGGCCCCTCGGGTGCTGGCCAGGGTCGCCCGGGGACTGCTCCTAATTGTCAGCGCGTGACTGACGCCATGAGCCTGTGTCGCCCTGGGCAGTCCTCGGAGCCCCGCTCCACCGCCCCCACCCCACCCAGGAACCGGGGGTCGGGGGTCGCTGTCTGCAGCGAGGGCTGTGGACACTGGTGTTTGAACCTCTGCGTTGGGAAAGTTCCTTTAGCCCCTCTGAGCCCCTCTCTCCTCCTTGGCAGTCGAGCCTCTTCCACCGCAGGTTGGAGGGTCAGGCAGTGATGTGTGGGAGGCACGGGCTCGTCACAGCTGCTCAGGAAGGAGTTTCTGGGGACTTCCCTGGTGGCCCAGGGGTTAGGACTCCACGCTCCCAATGTAGGGGCGCAGGTTCGATCCCTGGTCAGGGAGCTAAGGCCCCACAGGCTGTGTGGCCACAAAAGAAAAAGCGAACAGTTGCTGAGTTGAAGGCACTGGTAACGGGACTGCCGAGTCCATAACCAGAGGCCAGAGATCCCGCGTGGGGTGAGCTCGGGGCGGGGACAGCCCACGTCTCTGCGGGCCCGTGGGAGGCAGACGCCCTCGCCCCAAAAGGTGGTCCTCCAACACTTGTTTTCCCAAGTCCTTGTCTCCACTCGCGGCGAGGACGGGGTGTGGCGCCACGGCTGGCGGTGTCCCGCAGCCCACTGAGTCTGTGCTGCCTTTCCTGGTTTCTAGGGGACAATGGCCCGTGGGCTCAGAAGTGTGAGCTGGCTGGGAGTGTGGGGCCCTTCACTGGATTGTGGCAGGCTCGTCGAGGTAAGGTCTCCGCCGGTGGTGGGGACAGGAGACGTGACCTCTGGGAGGACCCATTTATCTCCCGGGCTTGGGGCATCTTTGTGACACAGGAACAGGTTACTCACAGGCACCAGCTCCCAGAAAAGAAACAGTTTGGGACGGAGAAACTCGGTGTGCTTTCGGGCATCCCTTCCTTTCCTCCAGGGCGTCAGCCCTGCCCCCAGAGGCCAGGCTGAGGGCCGTCCAGCAAACACACTTGCCTTTGCGTTCGTCCTGACGTCCTTGCTCTTCCCCCTTCCTTTCTTTTCTTTCCTTTTTTACAGTCATCCCTTCATCCATCCAACCATTACTTCACTAAGAAGTGGTTAGTGCACAATTATGCCAGGCTTCCGTATGTGTCGTCTCTAAACCTTCATGAGAGGCAGGTAGTAATAACTCCATTTACAGCTGAAGAAAGAGGCTCAGAGAGGCTAAGAAACTCGCCTGGAGTCACATACTGCGGAGGACGGAACCAGGCCTGCTACCACGTCGAGGTTGCTGATCCGCACTGCCTCTCTTTATTTAAGCATCCTTCACCCTCAGCTCAGCGCCCATCTGCTCTGGGATGGTCTCCCCACAGGGACCTCACCCTCTGAAAGGCAGTGCTGCGGGGGGACAATTCGACAGTACGGATGAAAGTCTTAAACAATATGCATGACGGATGGCGCTCTGATTCCTCCTTTAAGAGTTTGTTTTCAAGAGATAGTTAGCCAAGTGCTCAACGATGTATGTAAGAGAGTGCTCATTGCTGCAGATTTAAACACACACACACACACACACATAACCCAAGTCTCCAGCGAGACAGAAGTGCTCCAGGAAGTCATGGCACACGCGTCTAAAGAAACACGAGGGACCCACCGAAAACGGTGCCTATGACTCACCTGGAAACAGTGACATTAAATACTTTCCAGTGGATAACGCAGGTCACAAAACCATAAGTGAAGTATGATCTTACTGTCTAATACCAAGTACATGTAGTCTCAGAAAAGTCTTGACAGCGGCAACAATGCGTGAGGCAGTGGTTACCTCTGGGTGGAGGAGGAAGGTTGTTTATAAAGTAATTTTATGTGTGTGTTTATTTTTGTCTGGGACAGGTCTCCGTTGCTGAGCAGGCTTTTCTCTCGCTGCAGCGCGGGACCTTCTCACAAGTGGCTTCTGTCGTTGCAGAGCGTGGGCTCCAAGCTGGGGTCCACGTGGGCTGGGGGGTTGGGGCGCACGGGCTTAGCTGCGCCAAGGCCTGTGGGGTCTTCCCAGACCAGGGATCGAACCCGCGTCTCCTGCACTGGCAGGCAGATTCTTACCCAGAGAAATCCAGCGCCGGCCGGGCGTGGTTTCTGCGCTCACTGGGGGCAGCCCCTCTTCTCTGTACTGATGTGCCCTCGGGCCAGGTGCCGTCCTCCGCCAGAGGGGCCTGCGATCACTTCACTCTCCAGGGTGAAAATCCTGACGGCGTGGAGGCCGAGGTTGAGGGGACACGACTGTCAGGAAGCAGTCCCTCTCTGGGGATCTTTCTGTTCCCCAAGAAGGAGACCTCTGACCTCCTATCTGAGGACCTGTCTCATCTTGTCTGTTAGGAGGCAGTTTTAAACTAGTGAACCGGGCTTGCAAATGTGTTGTAGGGAAGAGAGAGGAGGAACTTATGAATGGAAAGAGAAGAGACGCGTGAGTCCGGCGCAGTGCGGAGGGGGCTCTGAATCATCATTAGAACGAACTGTGAGCGCTCAGCCCCTGCAGTCGTGTGGACTCTCTGTGACCCCCTGGGCTGCAGCCCGCCAGGCCCCTCGGTCCATGGGAGCCTCCCGGCCAGAACACTGCAGTGGGCTGCCATGCCCTCCTCCAGGGGAGCCTCCCCACCCAGGGGTCAAACCCGCGTCTCCTGCGTTTGCTGGCGCGTTCTTGACCTCTGAGCCCCAGGGAGTGTCCGTCCCCATGAATGGATGGGGAAGCTGTGGTGTCTGTGGGCATATGCGTGAGGCCACGTGCTGTGGGTGTCAAATTCTTCACAAGGGAAAAGAAGGCTTTTTCTATGATCTCGTATCTGTATGAGATGGCGAGCGGCCGCTGAACTCACTGGTCATCATCTCCTGGTGTGGAAGGCAGAGCTTTGTGTGTTTGCCTTAAACGCGTTCTCTCACCTCTGCTGAGTCCCCCAAAGCTTCATCACCCCAAAACCCGCCCCCCCCACTGCGAGCACTCACCGCCTGTCGCCCGCTTCCCCAGGCACGGGGGTGAGCTGTGAAGGCTGAGATGGGGGTGCAGCCAGGGCTGGGGCCAGCACGAACCTCATTTCTACCGAGTCAGCTGATGAATAGGGGTCGTGTTCAAACAGCGCCGGCTCGGAGGCTCAGCCGGGTCCCCCCTCCCCCGCCGCCTCGGTGGCCCAGTGAGGGGCCCGCAGGCTGAGCAGGGCGGGGGCTTCCCCGGGGCCGCCGATCGAGGGGCCTGCAGGGTCTGCCCAGCACCCGGCTCACCCCCACCCACGTGCTCGTCATCCCTGACCGACTGCCCCAGTGCCTGGAACGCCCGGCCTGTCTTCTTTGCCCACCGTGGTCGTCCAGGAGACTCCGGTTGGCCCTGTGACTGTCTGAGTGTCTCTGAATCTGTGGGCGGCACCGTGGGAAGGTGGAGAGGGGCTCCGGGAGCCGGGGTCCGACTCAGCTGAGCATCTGGTGCCCAAAGGCCTGGCCCCTTCCAGCCCAGGGTCCCCCTCTGCAAGCGGTGGAGACCCACCTCGCGGGGCGGCGGGAAACTCGGCCCTGAGGCGGGGGCTCCTTCGCGTGGAGATGACAGCCTTGGGAGGGGGCGGCACGGCCTCGCCCGGTCTGGCTGCGTCTCCATGGGACGCAGCGCTTGAGCATGCGGTGGGGCCGGGCGCCTCTGCTTTTCCCGGGGGGTCACGCAGGTGCCCCTGGCCGCGGGCTGAGCTCTGCCCCGACCTCGACCTCCGCATCGGCTCCCCGCCCCGCTGGCCGCAGCTGTCTCCCTCCCCTCTGCCCGCGACGCCACGGGGGGCTCCGGGGGGCCAGGCAGGGCCCAGGTGGAGGGGGTGTGGCTGGGGTCCTGCTGGGCCACCGGCCCGTCTTCAGGCAGGTGCCTGGTCAGTGGGGGCCTGTGTGTCCTGCTGGGAGCCGGCCCATCCCGAGGGTCGAGGAAACCGAGAAGACGGTCCATGTTTTCACAACGGAGCGGGACAAACAGTACCCGGAGCGCCGCCCGCTCCCCTGCCGCCAGCCCAGGACGGCAGGCCACGCGCTGGCGCCCCCTCCCCTTCCTCTCTTCCTCTCCTGGCCCGGGCGGTGCTCAGCTGATGGGATGAGGCAGCGTCTCCTGGAGCGCTGTTTCGTCCCGTGCTGGGCGAGGATGCTGCGCGGGGCTTGGCCGGCTCCCTGCGGGGGTGAGAGGCTGAGCCGGGGGCAGGGGGCACCTCAGAGTGCCCTGGCCTCCCCCAAGCGGAGGGGCCAGGGGCACGGGCTGCTGCTGAGCCCGAATCCCCCCACCCCATGTCGCAGCAGCGGCCCTCCCCCCCGCTCCAGACCTACTTCCTCTTCGGGACAGAACTAGCACCTTGTTTGTCCCCTAACGGACGGCTTCTCTGTCTGGAAAATCTTTCCTTGTTTTATTTGAAGAGCAGAGCTGTTCCTTCCTTCCCCTGGTGATGAGGAAACATGCTGTTGAATTTGGCATCCTTGCCTTCTGGGAGACCTTGGTTGTAACACGATGCTATCAGGAGCTTACATAACCTTTCCCACCCGGGCTGTCTGTCCCGTGGGGGGCGGGGGGCGGACAGGGCTCAGAGGGGGGTGGACAGGGGTCAGAGGGGATGTGGGGGGCAGACAGGGGTCAGAGGGGGTGCGTGGGGCAGACGGGTCAGAGGGGGGAGGACAGGGGTCAGAGGGGGGCGGACAGGGGTGAGAGGGGGGCGGACAGGGGTCAGAGGGGGGCGGACAGGGGTCATAGGGGATGTGGGGGGCGGACAGGGGTCAGAGGGGGGAGGACAGGGGTCAGAGGGGGGGCGGACAGGAGTCAGAGGGGGGCGGACAGGGGTCATAGGGGATGTGGGGGGCGGACAGGGGTCAGAGGGGGGTGGACAGGGGTCAGAGGGGGGAGGACAGGGGTCAGAGGGGGGGCGGACAGGAGTCAGAGGGGGGCGGACAGGGGTCATAGGAGATGTGGGGGGCGGACAGGGGTCAGAGGGGGGTGGACAGGGGTCAGAGGGGGGGCGGACAGGAGTCACACGGGATGTGGGGGGTGGACAGGGGTCAGAGGGGGTGCGTGGGGCAGACGGGTCAGAGGGGGGAGGACAGGGGTCAGAGGGGGGCGGACGGGGTGAGAGGGGGGCGGACAGGGGTCAGAGGGGATGTGGGGGGCGGACAGGGGTCAGAGGGGGGCGGACAGGGGTGAGAGGGGGGCGGACAGGAGTCAGAGGGGATGTGGGGGGCGGACAGGGGTCAGAGAGGGGCGGACAGGGGTCAGAGGGTGGCAGACAGGGGTCAGAGGGGATGTGGGGGGTGGACAGGGGTGAGAGGGGGGCGGACAGGGGTGAGAGGGGGGCGGACAGGGGTCAGAGGGGATGTGGGGGGCGGACAGGGGTCAGAGGGGGGCGGACAGGGGTCAGAGGGTGGCAGACAGGGGTCAGAGGGGATGTGGGGGGCGGACAGGGGTGAGAGGGGGGCGGACAGAGGTGAGAGGGGGCGGACAGGGGTCAGAGGGGATGTGGGGGGCGGACAGGGGTCAGAGGGGGGCGGACAGGGGTCAGAGAGGGGCGGACAGGGGTCAGAGGGTGGCAGACAGGGGTCAGAGGGGATGTGGGGGGCGGACAGGGGTGAGAGGGGGGCGGACAGGGGTGAGAGGGGGGCGGACAGGGGTCAGAGGGGATGTGGGGGGCGGACAGGGGTCAGAGGGGGGCGGACAGGGGTCAGAGGGGGTACGGGGGGTGGACAGGGGTCAGAGGGGGTGCGGGGGTGTGGAGAGGGGGTGCGGGGTGGGGAGGATGCTGGGATCAGGGTCTGCTGACGGGACCAGTGGCCACCAGGCTCAGAATGCCCCCAGCCTGCTCACGGCCACCCCGGGCCAGCTGGAGTCCTTGGCCCCACCAGAGGCCTGGCTGCCGTGTGTTTCTAGAAAACTAGTGTGTGAGCTCCGGGCATCCTTGGCAAAGGCACATATTTATATTTAGAAACGAAGCCTGCTTCTTTAGAAGTTCATAGAATGTGGGCTCCTCAGAACAGGCGTGTTCTTCTGCCCTGAGACACTCATATGAATGGCTCGAGGGGCCACGCAGGTAGTTTAAATGAACACATGCTTGTTTTCGCCCGTTGTGGACAGGACTCGGGATTCGGTCAGTGGGACAGAGGGCTCCTGTCTGACGACATTCAGATTCAGTTTAAAAGCAAAGTCCGCTTCGCACCAAAGCACGTTGTCAGAGGCCTGAACTCAGTGCCCGGGCTGCCAGGACGCAGCTTCTGCCGGTTTCTGTTTGTAGGGGATTTTGTCGTGCCTCTGTTTTGTTTGGCTTTTTTCTGGCTCGCGTTTGTTGGGCACTCCCGTGGCAGGCACGGTGCCTGAGGGCCTTGCTCAGAACTTTATATACATTGTCTGACGTCAGCTTTCCAGCGTCCCGTGAGACCAGTACAGCCACTTTGCCCCTTCATGACTGAGGAGGAGGAGACAGAGGGACATTAAGGTTTCTGCCTGGACATCCCCGGTGGGCCAGCGGTTAAGACCCTGCACTCCGATGCAGGGGCCGTGGGCGATCCCTGGTGGGGGAGCTCAGACCCCACGTACCGCCCCAGGTCTCATAATGAGAAGGCCTTCTCCCCTTAACCTTACTGCTTTTTCTCAGCCTCTGGTCCCCAGAGACTGCTGTCAGAGAGGCCTGGAATGACAGCCCCGCCCGAGACTTACAAAACCAGCATCTCCAGGGGTCCTTCGTGGCTCTGTGTGCTGAGAGGCTTGCCAGCCTCTGTGTGAGCAGCCCTGCCCTTCTGACTCAGGGGGCCGTGGCGTTGGGAGGGCCCCTTGCTGGGACGCGCCCGTGTGTCTGAACGCGGACCGAGGTGGTGCTTCCTCCACGCATCACGGAACGGTCTCTGCTTGCACAGCCAGGGAGGAGGAAGGAAGCCACTCATGAATCATGCTTCTGTTTATGTTTTGGTTGCTGAGGCTAAATATTTATTGCTTTAACTAAGAGGTTCGGCCTTAATTAGAGTCATAACTAACCACAAGTGCATCGAAATGCATTCTCTTGGCCGTCGAACATGGCCTCTCAGCAGAAAGCCAAATTTGACGGCTTTGGATATGCCCCTGCGACTGGTCCAGGGATGAAGTTTGCTGCCCACGAACAAAGAGCTTCTGGAATTAAAACCTGCACGTGTTACTTTACGGGCTGGACTCAACTGTTGTTCTTACTCACTGTAACGTAGGTCCCCTTTGTTCTCCGGGGCGTAAAGGCACAGGCCACATAAAACCTGTCATTAGAGACACACGCTGTGTTTAGTTTCGAGATGTATCATGTCCCCTCTCTTACTGCCCTGGAACTGGCGCGCTCTACATGAACTCACCAGGAGAGCTTTACAGACCTTTCCTGGTGTCTGGACCCCAGCTCAGGTCAATTAACTCACAATTTTTGGGAAATGGACCTTTGCGTGAGTATTTCTTCAAAGCTCCCCTAGTGACTCGAGTCTGCATACGGGGATGGGAATCACAGTCCTGGAAGGTCCTAGAAGTTCTTAATGACTGAGGGTGCCAGCCATGTAGTCAGCCTTGGACTCAAATCCTGACTTGACTGTTTCCTCGCTGTGTGACTTTGGGCAAATTACTTAACCTCTCTGAGCTTCAACTTCTGCATCTGAAAAATGAAGACTAGCAGTGCTCAGCTCACAAAGCTGCCCTAAGGATTACGGGAGAGTTCAGGGGTGCACTTAACTTGGTGCTTGGGAGAGGCTCAGTTAACTGGGGAAATTACTGTTACTAGTGTGTGTCTGCTAAGTCACTTCAGTCATCTGCAGCTCTGTGCAACCCCATGGACTATGGCCCTCCAGGCTCCTCTGTCCATGGGGTTCTCCAGGCAAGGACACTGGAGTGGGTTGCCAGGCCTGCCTCCAGGGGATCTTCCCACCCCGGGGACCGAACCCACATCTCTCATGTCTCCTGCACCGGCAGGCGACTCCTTTACCACTGGGGCCACTACTCCCGTGTTAAACGCAAGCTGAGGGCCCGTTAGCAGGAGCAGGTGTCGCTGAAGGGTGTCAGGGGGCCGGGGCCGGCTACCGTGGGTTTCCGTACTTGCTGGTGCGGATAAAGCCCAGCACACAGCGGCAGGTGTTTCTGATCATCAGATGCTTGGTTATCAGGCATCAGCCCCGGGAGCCCACCAGCAGCGCCAGCCGGACCTTTCAAAGTCGGTCCACCCTAGCAACGCTGACGAGATACTGGATACTGGAAATTGGAGCGAGAAGATGTGGGGTGTGTGTATGTATATAAATACATATATATATTTATAATTGCTTACCCGCACTCTGGGCTCTTGAGATAAGTTTCTTTCAAGTACAAGGCTTGTGGGCATGGCTGGAATATATCAATGTGTCTTTCTGGTAAAGCCAGAGGCCAGGGCACAGACAGGAGTCAGCCGGCCAGTCTCCAAAACATAGATGGGGGGTTGCCCCCTCGCCCCTGCAAGTGTCCACACCACAAGGCTTCTCTCAGCCCGCCTTCTCCTCTCTGTGCCGGTCCCTAATCTTTGCAGGCGGCTGTCCGCTCTGTTGACCTGTACATGTTTCATAACTGGCTCAATCCCTCCTCACCTCTCCAGCTTTCAACTCTTTGCTGAAATAAGGCAAACACATCGACATATTTTTCTCTGAAAAAGAATAAGGGAAGTTAATCGTCTGAAAAAGAACGATATAGAAGATTATGGCAAGTGAGCAGAACCCCTAGTGGCGAGGACCAGTCAGCAGATTCACTGATGACAGCCTGTGTGCGTGCTGTCGAGTCTGGCTCTTTGCTGCCCCATGCACGGTGGCCAGGCTCCTCGGTCCACGGGATTCTCCAGGCGAGAATACTGGAGAGGGTCGCCATGCCCTCCTCCCAGGGATTTCCCGACCCAGGAACCGAAACCACGTCTCTTGCCTCTCTTGCATTGGCAGGAGGGTTCTTTACCACTAGTGCTGGGAAGCCCAGGGGCCAGTGTGCGCTCTGGAAGCATCTTGGAGGCAGAGATGCAACTCTAGTGCTGACTCTGGTGCCCGCAGTCCCATCACTGTACACACCCCCAGCTTGGGCCTTCTGGCTGACCCGCAGAATCACTGACTGGTTTCTTGGAATCGAAGACTTCGCTTTTCCTTAGCATCTGGGGCTAAGCAAGTTCATCGGGATACTATGTTCCATGGACTTGCAGATAAATGGACTCCATGTTCTCACCCACCTATTCCCCAAGCGTCCCCGGAAACGCCCCTTGTGGGTGGGGGGTGAACGTGTGCAGGGCTCCTGCACGTGCGATGCTCCCACCCTGCTCTTGGCCCGGAGCAGAGGCATAAGTCATGCATTCTGCCGCCACGTGGGAGTGTGATTTATGCCCCTGCAGCGCCGGATTCTCTGCTGCATGTGCGTGAATAATGGGAGGGGGCTCTGGATGGTGACCAGGGGCTCGAGACATCCCGGGCCAGGCCACAGTTTCCCACCAGGCCCACTTGGTTCCGAGAGCCCCACACCCCTACACAGGAACCGTCCATACGGACGCGGGTTGGTGGGTGTTTTATTTCTTACTTCAACACTTGGGGGGACTCCAGAACTGGTTATGAGAAAATTCCAAGAATGCTGGGCATTTCCGGTGTTGCGAGCTGGGCCAGGGACTTCAAAGGTTGCCTTCGCTGCGGGGTGGGCGCTGCAGAGTCCCGGCAGCCTGGTCCTCTCCCCCCATCCCTGTTCACGCCAGCCAAACATAAGGCCGTTGCATGACCGCGGCCTGTGTGAGGCACACACAGCCTCGCCTTGGAAGGCCTCTGACACGCTAACTGTGTGGAATTCCTGGCTCAGCTGGGCTGAAGTCGGGGCGTGTGTGGGAGTGGTGGGGATGGTCATGGTTAATTCAACGCGACGTGTATTCAGGATGTTTCCATAAGGCATGACCTCATCCCTTCCAGCCCGCTGGTCACCGTTACACTGCTGGTCACTTTTGACTTGGTAGTTACATAAAGAATTCCCTTAATTACCCAGTGGAAATTCGTAGATTGCACATAGATTGTTCTTACCTCCCCAAGAGAGGTAAGAGGTCGGAGCTATTATGAATGCTGTCTCCACAACATCGGAACAACTCATTCATTCAAAAATAAAGGCAGACAAAAGCAGCCGGCGGCGGGGGCGGGGGGGGGGGGGGGGGAGTGAGGCAAAAGGAAAATACAGCAGAATCTATGCCAGATCAAATAGCTGGGGGGAATTTCTGCCTTTAGTCAAATGATTTTATTTCCCATCCTCAACATGACCTGTAGGAAGACACGTTCATTCATCCGTTTATTTGACAGGTGTTTGTTGAAGGCCTACTATGCTGAGGGCGCAGGCTGTTTGCCGGGTCATGGCGTGCAGGTCCTCAGGAAGCCAGTCAGTGAAGAAGCCAGGCAAGCTGACGGTCATCAGTGGAGTGAGGGAATTAGGGGACGTGATTCCATAACGAGGGACAGAGGCAGCAATTTACACCTTTATCCAGTAAAATAAAAGCACGTAGTGAAGGAGATTGGGCTTTCCAGGTGGCTCAGTGAGTAAAGGATCCGCCTGCCAATGCAGGAGACCGAGGTTCGATCCCTGGGTCGGGAAGGTCCCCTGGAGAAGGAAATGGCAACCCACTCCAGTGTTCTTGCCCGGAGAGTCCCGTGGACCGAGTAGCTACCGTCCATGGGGTTGCAAGAGTCGGACGCGACTAAGCGACTGAACACACACACACACTGAAAGGGATTAACTAGGTGAATAGAAATGGCTGATTTCCAAGGGAAGCTGGGCCTTTGCTGGAATTACTGGGAGCTCTCAGAGCATCCCTGACGGGAAGGACCGCTCCTCACAGAGAACCGACTGCCTCCCTGTCTTGCAGGAGGAAGTCCCGCCAAGCAGACCACTTGGGAAGGAGGGCACCGCGTCCCGGCCCTGGCTTACTGGCCCGGCAGGGTCCCCGTCAACGTCACCAGCGCAGCGCTGCTGAGGTACGACCCCCCGCCGTTTCCTTGAGATGCAAGGAGAAGGCGTGTGCTCGGGTGACTGGAGACCTCCGCCTCGCCGACCCTGGGCAGGCGTCCACAGGGCCTTCCCAGCCTCAGACTGCAGCCGTGCGGAGCTGCCTGCAGGCCAGCCTGTGAGCTCCTTAAGGCAGGAGCACGGGGGGCTCTGCAAGCCCTCCTCTGGGGAGACCGTCTCTGGGAAGAGGGCGCTGGGTGGGCTGCACGGCCGGCAACACTGGTCGCAGTGGTATCTGCAGCAGCGTCATCACCACTTTCATCTTGGGCTAAGCTTCCCTGGTGGCTCAGATGAGAAAGAATCTGCCTGCAATGCAGGAGACCTGGGTTCCAACCCTGGGTCAGGAGAAGGGTATGGCAACCCATTCTAGTATTCTTGCCTGGAGAATCCCATGGACAGAGGAGCCTGGCAGGCTAAGGTCCATGGGGTCACAAAGAGTCGGACACGATTGAAGTGACTTAGCATGCACACACGCCAGCTGGCGGTGGGGAGCGGGGGAGAACAGATCACTGCACACGAGTGACTCCCCCCTCGGGGGTAGGGCAGGTGTCCGAGGTGGGGTCACTCGGAACAGATGGCCCTGAGAGAGGGGTCTAGGCGTTCACGTGCCCTGGACAGGAGAGAGGGAAGGAGGGTCCCCCTGGCTGGGGAGGAAAGGCTGAATCCTTGGCTGAGGACCTTCTTCCTGCCTCTGCCTAAGAAGCTTCTACAAAGAAGCGCCTGCTTTCTTTGCAGACTGTCAATGTGATCACATCTCAGATCACACTCATCTCCTTATCGAGGCTGACCCAGAGGCCACGTCCTGGGCACAGGGCTCGGCCGTGGTGAACATCCTGAACGCAACACCACGCGGCCCTGACTCCTAACTGGGGGGCGTCCTCCTCGTGGTCTGCCCCGTGCCCGTGGGCAGGGGCACCCAGGTGCTTGCTCACACGCTCAGAGGCTTTGTTCTGGTTAAAGGCTAATTTTCTAGTTCCAAAGGTCCTTTGCCGTCAACCAGTTGGGTCCTGGGCTAGAGGACACAGCCCAGAGGAGGAGGGCACGTCTCACTGGAGTCCTCCAGCGTCCTGAGGGGAGGGGTGGGGGGACTGAGGCCGGGGGGACAGACGGGCAACCAGCTGTGATGCCGGAGCTGCGGGTGGCCAGGCCCTGTCCCTCGCAGCCTCTGGGCCCCCAGGAGCCCCCGGTCAGCCCAGTACCGTTGGGGAGGGGGGTGACCAGCAGGTGTGAACAACAGCTCGGGCTGGAGTTTGTGACGTCAGGCTGGCCGGGAAGTGGGCCAGGCGGGCTGCTTTTTCTGGGCCTGACTCGCTGCAGGCAGGCCAGGGGTTCACGTGCTGGGCTGGACGTGCGCAGGGAACTCGGCCACCTCGCGGGTGACCTCACCAGGAGCCAAGCACGCTGTTGTCAGTTGAGAACGGCGTCTGTGCCTTCCATCGGTCACGGTGCCACGATGCAGCGGCATCCGTGAGCTGATTATTTCAGGCTTCAGAGGTGAGAGCTGACTGAGGGGCTCACTGGTGAGTGTCCCAAGGAAGCCCATCTTGGGGACCTCCCTGGCCGTCCAGTGGCTAAACCTTTGCCTTCCAATGCAGGCGGTGCAGGTTCGATCCCTGGTCGGGGAGCTAGGATCCCCCACGCCCAAAACCAAATCATAAAATTCTTCAATGAAGATGGATCGTTGTGTCCAGTATGGATCAGGCATGGCTCCAGGGACTGGATGTTGGAACAGGCTCATCAGACCGATGGAGGAGGAAATGGCAGCCCACTCCCGTGTTCTTGCCTGGAGAATCCCTGGGACAGAGGGGCCTGGGGGGCTGCCGTCTGCGGGGTTGCACAGAGTCAGACACGACTGACGTGACTCAGCAGCAGCAGCAGCAGCATCAGGCCGAAAGCTCCTGTTGTTTTGGAGCCGACGTCCCTTCGGGAGGGCAGGGCTTGGCAGCCCCCGCCGGAAGGGCCCTGTGGTCTGACCCTAAAGCCCTGAAGCGGGGCTTCTCGACCTTGGCGCTGCTGACGTTTTGGGCCGGACCATTCTCTATGTGGAGGGTGTCCCAGGCGATTGAGGATGTTTGCTAGAATCCCTGGTCTCTAGATGCCAGCGGCTCCCCCAGCCCCAGCTGTGACGGCCGGGACGTCCCCTGGCAGCGTCTTGAGCCCCCTGGGAGGAGACTCATGCCGGTTGAGTCAGCACTGTCGTGCGATGCCCTGGGTTATGTGCAGAAAGGGGTGGGTCTGCTCGCACCTGAGCTGGGAGCCCTGTCTCTGTCTAGAACCGAGGACCACTCTCGTGGGGGCTCCTGGGCCAAGTCCACAGAGACGATCGGGGCAGGAAGGACGTGAAATAACTTCATGTGAAAAACAGCTAAGGGTCTGTTTTGCCAGGAAAGCGGATAGTCCCCCAGGCGAGGGGGGCACGGCTCTCTCCCAGGTCAGAAAGGCAGGCTGCTGCGTGCAGGGGGTGCGGCTGTCTCGAGGCAGAGGGTCCGGAAGGAGCTACAAGCAGGCAGGGCCCTTGAGGGGGTCCCGTGGGCTAGGCGCCACCCTCCCCGGCAAGGCCCAGCCACGCCTCCCCTTTCAAGACCGCGTCCCTGTTACTGTGTCTGGCAGCAGGCTCTGGGGGACGGGTGGTCCTAACGACCCCGCTCCGGGCTGCACTCTTCGGTCACGGACGTGCGGGCTTTGGTGTCGGGTTTTCCTGATGCTCTGGGTGCACTCTGCTCCCTGGAAGGTGGATGGAACTGCTGGTCTCCCGGGGGGACCTGGGGGTGCTGGGGGAGCTGCAGCCTCTCCAGCCTCCCCCACGGGACCCGGGCCAAGAAGGGGGGCACTTAGATTCCTCCGGGGGTAACCCGAGCAAATCCCATGCGGGAAGGATGGCAACTGAGAGAGGCTGAAGAGCGTGCTCCCCACGCCCTGGGCTGGTTCCCGCTTCTTCACAGTTCAGAGGGGGTTCTGCCAGCCCCTGCCTCACTCCAGACCCAGAGTTCAGGCCTCTGCACCCAAACCGACCCACCAGAGCCCCCCACTTCTCACTTCCTGCCTGCAGATCACACCTGCCCCGAGGTCATGTCCTCACTTCTAGGAAGCAGCCTCCCCCCGCATCCCCAACTCTGGACCGGCTTCTGGGCTGCTCCGTGCTCCACGAGGGCTTGCTGCCCTTCCTGCCTCTGCACGCGTGTGGGGTGCCAGCTCCTGGAAGGAGCGTCGCAGGAGATAAGCTGCCGGCCCCGGGGACTGTGGAGGCCAAAGGGAGAGCAGAGACCCCTGTTCCGAGTCAAGAGGGAGGCTCTGCTGTGGGTGGAGCCCTGGGCCTGAGGAGGGGAGTGGATGGCCTGCTGGGTCCCTTCTGAGACCCCTTCCTGGGGAGTGAGGCTCCCCTCCAGACCCAGGGCTGGGGAAGCCAGAGCCCAGCCTCGGGTGGGCACCCCCTCCCAGGGATGTCCGGCCTCACGGGGCCGGACCTTGGGTCTCCACTGAGTCCCACCGACTCTTGGTGAGCCTGGCCTTCAGATTCGCAGCTCTGTTCCTGCTGGAACTTTTTTTCTGACCAGAATGCAGGAGAGAGATGTGCCCTGGGGTAGAGGCAAATAGGAGCACGTGACTTCAGAGAACACCAGAGGAGGAACACCGCCGTCGTGGCCGCCTTCGGGTGGCGGGGCTGGAGGAGGAAATGGCAACCCGCTCCAGTGTTCTTGCCTGGGAAATCCCATGGACAGAGGAGCCTGGTGGGCTACAGTCCACGGGGTCGGAAAGAGTCCAACACGACTGAGCACCTCCCCTCCTGCCCCCAAACATAGACTAGTTTGTAAAAGGAATAAACGGGCTGAATGAAAGGGGACGGGACGTGTCACCCATGACCGCATTCTAAACACAGGCGAGACCCAGGGGGGGAAATGAAGTGAGTATTCCCCTGCAGATGCTGGTCACATGCTGCTCCCTCTCGGCGGGCGGTGGTGGCCCAGGCGGTGACAGGTAGAGCCCCTTAGTTCTCTTTTCATCTACTTTGAAAAATTAATTTTTATTGGAGTCGAATGTATCCGTTTCTGCTGTACAGCAAAGTGAAAGTTATACACACACATCAGTTCAGTTCCATTGAGCCTCTCACTCGTGTACGACTCTGGGACCCCATGGACTGCAGCACGCCAGGCCTCCCTGTCCGTCACCAACTCCCGGAGTCTACTCAAACTCATGCCCACTGACCCGTCCTCTGTCCCAGAGCCCCTCTTTAGAACCTTTTCCGTCTCGGCCATCACAGAGCATGGACTAGAGCTCCCGGCGCGCTACACTTGCTGTTGCTGTCTCTCAGCCCTGTCTGACTCTTTCCGACCCCGTGGGCTGCAGCATCCAGGCTCCTCTGTCCATGGGATTCTCCACGCAAGAATACTGCAGTGGGTTGCCATTTCCTCTTCCAGGGGATCTTCCTGACCCAGGGACTGAACCCGGGCAGAGAGACGGCCCGTGCTGGGGGCTGTCCGGGTGGGTCGTGCCCCAGGATGACCAGGAGAGGGTCTGGGGACACTGGGGCCGACTCCGCCTGGTCTTCCCGCAGCGTGCTGGACATCTTCCCCACCGTGCTGGCCCTGGCTGGGGCCCCCCTGCCCCGAGGACGACGCTTTGATGGTCTGGACGTCTCGCAGGTGCTGTTCGGCCGGGCACAGACAGGACACAGGGTAAGTGGAGGAGGTGCGTGTCTTCCCGGGCTCGTCTGGAGGCTGGCCTTCTGCCCCCCATCGGTGTCTGCCTGCTTCTGTGCAGGTAGGCCCATCCTCAGAAGATGTCCGTCAGTGGCCACTGGAGGTCCAGTGCGTCAGACCCTGGGGAGGGGGCCTCCTTTGAGAGGAGCCTCTTTCCACTCCCTGCTCTGCTTCCTGAGTCAGTTCAGTTCATCACCCAGATTTCTATGTAGCAGTTTGGCCTAGGGCGGGCATCCATGGGTACTTATTCCCTGTAACAAATGGTTTTTTCTTTTTTTTCTCAACATCATTTAATTTTCTGACATGACATAGGCAGAAGGCACAGTTTTTAGCTGGATGGGATGTGTGAGCAGTGTCTGCATTGTGTATCATGGGGCTCCCTGCCTCCCCCCTCCACTGACCCCGCCCGAACGAAAGCTCCTCAAGGGCAGGAATCTCATTGTGGAATTCTCAGTATGCTTAATGCGGGGTCTGGCACCCGGCCAGCATGCAATAAATGAGAACTGAGTGGATGACTGGATGACTGAGCGGGATGGATGAATGAGTGAGTGGATGGATGGATGATGTCCTGGGGGCCCTGACCTCTCCTGGCTCCTGGAGTACTCAGTGCACACAGTCCTCCAGCCCCCAGGCCCCTCTCGGGCGTTCCCGGAAGCATTCGGTGGCTGTCTCTCTCTGTTTTACTTTTGCCAAAAGGAAGAGGAAGTGGGAGGAGGGAAGGGGGCGGGTGGGAACCGGGCCTGGCCTCCCAGTTAGGGACCCGAACATCAAAGCGTCTATTTCTGGCCTCCCGAGGGTCACAGGGAAGTGAGTCGAATGTCCTGGGGCAGTTCCTGAAGGTTCCCTGCCCCTGGGCTGGGAGCTGGTGGTATGTGGCCCTGGGGGGTTGCTGACTGCGTCAGCAGAGAGATGCTCCTAAGTGTCCAGGAGGACGACTGAGGTCACCAGGAAGCTTCGACGTTGGCTCCTCAACGCGGTCCCAGTGCCCGTGGGAGCCAGCTCCTGGGCGCGGAACTTCCGTCTACAGCCGGCGGAGACCTCCGGCTTTCTCAGGCTGCCTCTTTCCGCAAACTCACGGGGCCCCTCTTCAGGGCTGCGTGGTGACTAACCTGGGCCCCAGCGACCTGGCAGGACGGCCTGATAAAAGCCACAGCGTCGTTTAGGGTTTTGTGGGGATGTGTGATGGGTGGGGGCACAGCTGGAGTGGGGCTGACAGCACCCGTGACCCAAGGGGAACCCCCACACCTTGCCACTCACCAGCAGCTCTGCAGGGACTTTCAGGTGCGTCTCCTGTGGGCCCGGCCCGGTCCCCCCAAGGACTAGTTAACCTAGTTAACCCCCTGCAGAGTTAGTAAAGTCACCTGAGAGGTCAGCGTCACTTGCCGCTGGCCCTGAGTTCGGCCTTGGTCTTTTCCGAGTGTGTGCTAAGTCGGCTCAGTCATGTCTGACTCTTTGCTACCCCGTGGAGTATAGCCTCTGTCCATGGAATTCTCCAGACAAGAATGCTAGAGTGGGCTGCCATGCCCTCCTCCAGGGGATCTTCCCGACCCAGGGATCGAACCTGAGTCTCTTTCATTTCCTGAGGTGGCAGGAGGGTTCTCACCCCGAGGCCCACCTTGGCCTCTCCTAGTCGGCCCCGAAAGAAACAATTGTAAATTCTCTTGAAGTTGCTGATGGAAGACCAGGAGGGAAACATAGGAGTGATTACTGAGTTGTGCATACATATACGTGTGTGTACACACACATACACGTGTGTATATTTCTGTATTCACTAACCACTTACTGAGTATCACGTGCAAGGCACTGCATCAGACATTCTGGGACATCCAGGGGCACATGACAGCCTTAAAAGCTAGATTTAAACGTTTCCACCTGTTTGGAACATTCCTTAATACTCAGAATGTATTCATTCGCTCCCACAGCATACACATGTATGTTTTAATAAACACAGCTTAGTGTTCACCCTCAGCTATATTCTGGGCTTATGAGGTTCTGGTATGGGTTGTGGGTTGGTTTAGAAAACCATTCCAGTTTCAAGAAGCTCGAAGGAACCCCTAGATTGTCATCTCAAAACTATGCAAAACGCCTCAGCCGTTGGGTGCTTCCGTTTTGCAAACAGGTGGCGGCAAGCTGGCAAGCTGAAGCAACGCGGCCGCGTGCACCCTGGCCCCGCCCTTGGGCCCGCCCATCATGGCCCCGCCCACCCTGGCCCCGCCCATCCTGGCCCCGCCCCCTGGGCCCCGCCCATCCTGGCCCCGCCCCTGGGCCCCGCGCTGAGAGCAGGTGCCGGGCTGTCGGTTTTCTTGCGGAGCGGTCTTCTCACCGCTCACCTCGTGGACAGCCAGGGCCGTCTTGTCTGTGATGTTCAAAACCACGGCTGCTGACTAAGCTGTGCGTTCCTCCGCCTGCAGTCCGGGGGGGGGGGTCTGTGTCCAGGCACCAAGGGTAGCCGCAGCGGGGAGCGGGAGGCGGGCAGGGGAGGCGCGGGGAGAGGGGGCGCGCAGGGGCGCACGCAGGTCCCACTCGGGGCTCGCCTGGTTCCCGGGTGGAAGCCGGAGGTGGCAGCGTCACGGCTGGTCACGTCTTATCCCCGCCCCAGGCTGACACGTCCAAGGCCCAGAGTGGTCAGCCAGCGGAAGGCTTCTGCAGCAGGTCTGCACCTGCTCTGCCCCGCCCAACCTGGGGCCGTGTGGTCACGCAACGCCCAGTCCATCCCTGGAGACCACGCGTTGGCGAAGCACTTGAGTCTCCGTCTCTGGACCACTGATCACCTCTCTTAAGGAGAAGAGAGGCCCCTAGTGGTCAGAGACGCTGTCCAGAGCGGTTGGCACAAGGCTGGCCACTTTTGGAGACGGGGGTCTGTGCCCCCCCCACCCGAAGGGCTGGGACCCCTCCTGGCTTTCTGGGGATGTCACCTAGGCACTGGCCTCCAGGGCTTAAAGTAAGGAGAGGCCTCCTGCTTGAAAAACGGCGATAGGATCGAATAAAGCGAACAGGTAAGAAAAATCACCAAGAAGATGCACATGTTTGCAGAAGATAAAGTTATCTTTGAAATTCGGACTGCGTGTGCCCTGGGGAGGAAATGGCTCCAGCTGTGAGTGTGTAAATTCGCCAGCCTCCTTCCTCTGTTGATATAAACAAGAACGCCACCGTGGGTAGGCTCAGCGGGGAGAGAAGTGCGCATACAGAGTCCTCCAAACCCATCCACGGGACTGAGGGTGAGCCACTCTGCTTCCTCTTGGATTTCGGAAGCGGTGCCTGGCAACATGAGTAAACATCCTGCCCGCGACTGTCTGCCCTTGCGGAGTTTCTGTTACTAAAAGTCACACGGTGTCAAGGATTCTGACCCACACACCAGGGCTCCCATCTCCTGGGTGTCTGAGTAAGGTTGCAGCTCCGCTGACAATAGGTTTTCCAAGCGCCTCCCCCCCAACTTCCTGCCCTCTCCAGAAGGAAACAACACAGCCTCCTGCGGTGAGAGGCTTGGCTTCCTTGGGCTGGAAGGGGTGAGGGTTCTGAGTTATGATCCTCTTCCTGTTTGGACCGGGCCTGCTGTCATCACGCCGCCGGGATCGCGGGCGCTGTCACGAGAGCTCGGAAGTGGCAGGTGTTGGGGGGGCCCACCCTCGCTGGCACCCGCTCAGGGCCGGGAAACTCGGGGGGGACAGCTGTTTACTGCTCCAACAGATGTTTCTCATTTTTTTTTAGCTCCATGGAAACTTTGAATCACGTAAGCGCCTTTCCAGCGATATATATCGGTCATGATTCATAGCAGGGCGGTCTCACGCTTCCAGCCCAAAGCCCCCAGATTTCCAATGATGCTGGTCATTTATTTCCTACCAGACTTTGCCCTTGGGAACCCTGAACTCCATTCTGGAGGGCGATTCTTTATTCTTTTTTTTTTGCAGGGTAGGGGGGACCATACCCTGTGGTCTGTAGGATTTAGCACCCCACCCCACAACCCCGCCCCAGGTAGCGAACCCATGTCCCCGGCATGCCCTGGCCATCTTGAAAACTGTAATTTGGGGGCCAAGGGTAGTAAGTAAAATAAAATAGCTATTTTTAAAATTTTATTTTAGGGGACTTCCCTGGTGGAACAGTGGCTTAGACTGTGCTCCCAGTGCAGGGGGCCCAGGTTCCATCCCTGGTCGGGGAACTAGATCCCACATGCGCCAACTGAGACCTGGGGCAACCAAATAGAGAAATAAAAATGAAATCACAAAAAAGTACTTAAGTAGAGTTGGTTACAACACTGTGTTAATTTCTACTGCATAGCAAAGTGACCCAGTTATACGTATGTATCCATTATTTTTCATATTCTTTTGTATTACGGTTTATCAGAGGATAATGAACGTAATTCCTTGTGCTGACAGTTGAAATTCTTGATGTGGGGACAAGGTTTCTTTCATCCTCATTTTGCACCAGACCCTGCAGATGACCTAGCTAGTTCTGGGCTTGGAATCCAGCCAGACCTGTAACCCACTCAGATGAACTGACCTGGAGAAGCGCCACCCGCTTAGGCTCCGGGGAGTAGGCCGTGTGGACCAGGGGCTGCCGTGTGTGGGGCGGGGGGCGGGGATGGGGTGGCTCGGCGGTGAGGGGAGCAGGCACCCATGCCAAGGACGCTCCTGCTGTCCAGGGAGGGGGTCGTGCGCTTCACCAGGAGGCCCTGTCCCCCCTCCCCAGGCGCTGTTCCACCCCAACAGCGGGGCTGCCGGAGAGGACGGAGCGCTTCAGACTGTCCGCCTGGAGCGGTACAAGGCCTTCTACGTCACTGGTGAGTCGGGGGGGGCGCCCTGTGGACCCCCGCTCAGGCCTAACGGCGAGGGCGACTGCCCTCCTTCGGGGTCGCAGTCGGCATCTCTGACGGCATCTTCCCCAAATCTGGTCCCAGGAGCCCCGCCACACCCACAAATACACAAACAAGGCCTTTCCACTCTTCCCGAGCTCCCCAGCCAGCTTGGAGCTGGCCCAGCGCGTCCACACTACTTTCTCCCGCGAAGAAACACCTCACCCCGTGGTTCTACTTGCAGGGCCAGGGTGACTGAACCTTCAGAGGAGCCTTGGAGAGACTTTGAAGCGTAGTTTACCTGACGAGAGGCTGTTTCAGAAAGTAGTTACAGAAGGTCTGTTTAGCAAACTGAGGTTTCCTACTTCTTGGCTCACCCTGTGGGCGTCTTCAGTGTCAACGTATTTTAGAAGCCTGGTACCAGATCAGGGTGCTTCTTAAAACCTTCCAGTGGCTTCTTGCCTCCAACTGAATTCAAACTCCCTCCAACCTGGGTCCCTGCACATTTGTTTTTTTTCTTTTTTTTTCTGGCTGCAGAGTGTGTGGGATCTTAGTTCCCCGAGGGGGGATCAAACCCGCGTCTCTTTTAGTGGAAGCAAAGAGTCTTAACCACTGGGCCACCAGGGAAGTTCTGTATTTTCTTTTCTTTTTAAAAGAGTGTTATTTATCTGTGGCTGTGCTGGGTCTTCACTGCGTGTGTGGTCGTTCACAGCAGCGGCGAGCAGGGGCTGCTCTTGGTTGCGGTGCCAGGCTTCTCACCGTGATGGCTTGTCTTGTTCCCGAGCGCGGCCTCTAGGGCGCACGGGCTTCAGTAACTGTGGACACAGGCTGTTTGCCTTGCCGCATGTGGGGTCCTCGGGGACCAGGGGCCAGACCTGCACCCCCTGCATTGGCAGGCGGATTCTCACCCAGCGGACCACCAGGGAAGCCGGTCCTTAGTTCTCCAGGAGCAATGACTCCTGGCCTCCAGATTAAAATTCCTCTCCGCTTTTAAGGCCACCTGGATGGCAGGATGCCTTTTCATCTTCCCAGCTGGTAGGATATGGAGAACTCTGATATTTACCACATTTTACCAAATATGCCAGTTGTTTAAGTACATCTTTTATTTCTCCTAGTAGTTTTAAGCCCTCTAAACTCAACTCCCAGTGGTGCTAGTGGTAAAGAACCCATGTGCCAATGCAGGAGACAGAAGAATCACGGGTTTGATCCCTGGGTGAGGAAGATCCCTGGAGGAGGAAATGGCAATCCACTCCAGTGGTCTTGCTGGGAGCCTTGAGGGTTACAGTCCATGGGGTCGCAAGGAGTCGGACACGACTGAGCGTCTAAGCACAAACTCAGCTCATAAGCTCTTTAATCTCTGTCCTCTTGATGTGCTTCACACAGAACCTTGGATCTGGTAGGAACTCTAATACTTTTTTGTAATGAATGAAAAACAAGACCTCTCCCCACCCCATGCAAAAAAAAAAAAAAATCCTTCCAAATATGGGATATGATATGGATTCCAGTTTGATTCAGTTATTTGAGGTCAGAGCTTTCCAAAGAATTATATAATAAAGAACAAACATTATTTGCCTTGAGCATGAATAAGTGACCCCAAAGAAAATGTGTCATAAAAGCAAAACCAGTTCTTTGAGTTCATCACTTGAGGAATATTAAAACTGCCACAAGAATGTGTGACTCTCCGAGACCTAAAATGCAAACCAGTCAGATATTTGTTATGCTTTCAGATGGGAAGCGTCTAGATTACAGCCCTTACATTACTCTATCGAAGAGGTATGGTTTCTCCAGGCTGAGTTAATTTCAGAAGTCGGGACCCAGCCAGAAAGGCCTTGGCACCACAACGCTGGGATCATACGACGTAATAAGACTGTTGGAAATGATCAGCCAGAAAGGAATTATGACACCCAGGGGAGGTCTGTTCTTCTCCTCAGTCACCCAACTCCCAAGAGAGTTAGCAAAGGGAGAAGGGAGATGTCAACAGATGGGGTGAAAGTTGTGAACAGGATAAAAGAGGACACAGCCTGAGGGAGCTCTGATTCCTTCTCTCACCCCCATCCTTGAAACTCTGCATCCGAACGACTTAAACCTGCTTTGCGATGAGTGAGGTGAACTGACACCTGCTACATTAGACCAGAGAAAGACCTACGTGTCCTGTGATGAGGACGAGATTTTGGATTTTTAGGTGAACTAGGCTGTTGTTTTGTTGTTGTCATGCGTGACTCTCTTTTGTGACCCCATGGACTGCAGCCCACCAGGATTCCCTGTCCATGGGGTTCTCCAAGCAAGAATACTGGCGTGGGTTGCCATTACCGTCTCCAGAGAATCCTCCCCACCCAGGGATCAAACCCAAGTCTTCTGCATTGAAAAGGGGATTCTTTACCCTGAGCCAGCAGGGAGGCCCCCTCACGGGCTGTTAATTATCGCCTAATCTCCTTAAGCTGGAGGAGGCTGGCTTTTATACTTTGCTAGGACTGGGCTCTGTTGAAGTTTGTCTTTAATCTTAGGTAAATGCCTTCATCCTGGGCCACAGTCTTCGCTCCTAGCATGAACGTTTAAGGACTTTGGTGGAAAACGAAGTGTTTATCAGGCCTGTCTAGCTTAGTAGCATTCGCACCGTGAGCTCCACGTGCGTTCCCGGCTGAGCCCTTCAGACTTGCAGTGTGGGTGAACCGGTCTCCCCGCTGCACGCCGGTTCAGGGCTCACTCCGGTTACCACTCAGAATTCACCGCGGTGCTCTGCACACCTCGGGCCGACGACGGGTTGACGGGGTCTCTGCCGTCCCCTCCCCAGGCGGAGCCCGAGCCTGCGACGGGAGCGTCGGCCCCGAGCGGCGCCACGAGCGCCCCCTCATCTTCGACCTGGAAGCCGACCTCGCGGAGGCCGCGCCCCTGGCCGGCGGCGGCGCGGAGTACCGGGCGGTGGTGCCCAGGGTCGCGGCGGCTCTGGCGGGCGCGCTGGACGACATCGCCCGGGACCGCGTGTCCCGGGCGGATTACAGCCAGGACCCTTCCGTGCGCCCCTGCTGCGACCCCCGCCGCCCCGCCTGCCGCTGCCCGGCCGCGTGAGGGCGCCCTGCGCCGGGACGCCGCGGTCGCTGCCCCCGCGGCCCCGGGAGCTCTGAAGGCCGGCTCAGAGCGGTTTGCGGCCAGCGCTCTGCGTCCCCGTTGCAGAGCGCGCCGCGCCCGCGCCGTGAGCAAAGACGCCGGAGCTTTGGAGTCGGGAGTCAGAGCAGCCTCTGCACTTGGGCGGTTATGTAGCCGGACTCGCAGGCTGACGCTGAGGGGGGACCAGGCGAGGCGTGAAGATGCCTGCCTGGCGCCGGACGTGACCCCGAGCCGCGCGGACGTGGGCCCAGTTTTGCGGGTCCTCTGAGCGGAGGCGCGTGCCCTCTGCGTCTGGAGCAGCCCCGCACCTCCTTTCCTGCGCCTGCGGACCACCTGGGAGCTTACGACCGTGCTGATTCCCACCCGGCGGCGGGGCGCGGACCGGAGATGCTCGGGGCCGGGAAGCTCCCCCAGCGACGCTGGGGCAGACCTGACGTAGGTCGCTTGTCTCCGAGCGGAAGAGCCACAGAAGCTTCCCCGCCTCCCTCCATCCCCTTCGACAGGCCAGTGTCTGTGCTTTGTAGATTTTAGAAATGCTTCCTGCTTCCTCAAACCACAAAGAAGTAAAATGTTAAAGCCTCAAGTGTATTGCCATGATTTTATTATTAGCGTCCTAAGTGGGACTGAAAGGTCATAAATGATTTACTCTGATCACTGCAAACATCTTTTGCCTGGCCACAGCAGCCTGAGTCACATACGAGGAATACAGTTCCGAGAGGTGTTCCTATAGGTACGTTTTATACACAGCATACATGTTCAAAAGGATGCCCTTGTTAATGTAAAATTCGGGTTGTCGATGGATACGGTTTGTTCACGTGGACGCTGCGCTGGGACACGCTTCCCAGGGCAGGACGCGGGCGCACGCCGGCCCCGCGCCCGCCAGCTGAGAGGAGCTGCCGGGCGAGAACCGCGTCCCGGGGGCTCTGAGCCCCGCGCTGCTCACTCAGCGCCTGCCTCTCGTCCGCCTTGCTCGTTGGCTCCAGAACCTCCAGACGGGCGGTCCTGCGGCCCGTCAGGACGGCGCGGCCTTGTCCTGCTGATCTCCACGGCACGAGGTGATCTGCCGAAATCAAAACAGAGCGGCCTTACCCTTTCTGGGCAGGCCGGCAGGGCGGCATGCCGGCGGGTCAGTGTCCAGGCGGGCCGGCGGAGGTTCCCCATCCGTCCGTCAGTCCACAGACCGACCCTTGCGTGTGGCCACAGGGGTCACCTGTCTTCTTTAGGTGCAGAAAATACTATTTGTAAAACATGTATGTGTATGTTTGCGAGTGTGTGCGTGTTCCGTCGTCTCTGACTCTCTGTGACCCCACAGACTGCAGCCCACCAGGCTCCTCTGTCCATGGGATTCTCCAGGAAGGAATACTGGAGTGGGTTGCCATTTCCTCCTCCAGGGGCTCTTTCCAACCCAGGGATCGAACCAGGTCTCCTGCACTGTGAGCTGATTTTTTTTTTACCGTCTGAGCCACCAAGGAAGCCCAAAATATACATGCATATTGATATGTATATGTGTATTTTCTTTAAAGGCTCATCTTACTTGTAAACACAGACTGCTAAGTCACTGTGAAAAAGTCAGTAAACACCCTTGGTCCCAGTTCCTTCACTCCTACTCCCAAGAGTAAGACGAATGTCAGAAAATATGCAGACTTGCCAAGGTGGACTTGTTACTGACCCAAAGCTGCTCCCTTCCCGCATACAGCATCTTTCCAGGGACCAGAAATGATCAGTCCTCTTTTCTCTCACTGTGCTCGGAGCAAAGAAAATCCCAAGGAGGGAAGACGGATGGTTCCCACTCCAGACCAGCAGTGACGACACAGGGACCCCTCGGGATTATCCGGGCAAACCTCTGCTCCTGTCTATGAGCTGCTGAGACCCCAAGATTCGTCAGGATCCTGGAGTGCCTTTAGGAATGTGGGTAGAGATGAGACTTCTGGGCCGGTGTTTGTAATGGGCCTGGCACTTCAGGACAGGCAGAGAGAGGAATGTCTAGACTCTCCGGGGATGATCACAGTCAGTGAGGGCGTGACTGAGACAGTCCCTCTCGTGACAACATCCCAAGCCTCTGGCCCTCGTGGCCGAGACGGAGAAACCTGCGCGCATTACCCGTCGCTGTGCCTGCAGCCTCGGGGCAGGGCCCTCCCGCATCACTGCGCAGTTTCAGGGGCTGCCTCAGGACCACTAAGGCCTGACGAGGATTCCAGGGGGCCTCTCTCGGTGACGGACACTTGCACTCATGTATAAATAAGAAGCCCCGATGCAATTTAAAGCAGCTTCCACTCATCTGGTCCTGACGCGGGAGATGGGATGACAGGCTCCTCCCAGGCTCCCTGGCATTGCCTAAGCAGACAGGCATCCCACTTTTATCGCTAGTTCTTAAGCATCTCCAGTTTTGTTTTGTTTTTTTTTTACTCCAAATGATGTATCAAATAACAGGTACACCAAATGACATGGGGTACCTTTATTTTGATACAGGTTTTCTTTGGCAAGAGATCACCTCTGAATGCTAATACCCAAGGTAACCCGGTTCTGTAAATATAAGAGGTTTCTCTGATTACAGCTGAGAGTCTCACAATCCAATCATCTTTTAGAGCAGCCCCAGACTTTTACAACTGCTTAAGTGGGATCTGATAACGGATAGGAAGGTCCCATAATCCACTGCATCTGACCTGCTCTGGGTCCCGATGATGCAACGTCAGGACCCAGATGCCAAGTTTTTGGGGACAGAAAAGCTCCCTCTGTAGTGAGGAGGGGCGAGAGACCCTCCCAAAGCAAAACAACTGCCCCATTGGGAGGCGTTGAGCCAACAAATTCTTTTAAATGCACAGTTTTAACGATGACTGCTTTCCACCCCTGAAATGTCAACTTCACTTGTTGGCACTGTGTGTGACGATCTATAAAAAGCCAGAAATGTTCGTCTCACACAGCACCCCGTGGAGCCTTTTGGGAAATGACGAATGTGGCCTTTCTGCCCCTGCATGAAGGGCCCATGGCAGCTTTTTGGTTTTTTTGGCCGTAACAAGGCATGTGAGGTCTTAATTCCTTGACCAGGAATCACCCCTGCACCCCTGCATGAAAAGCGTGGAGTCTTAACCACTGGACCACCAGAGAACCCACCTCCCTTTCCTCCCTCTGCTCACCAGACTGTCCTACAGATCTAGGCAAGAGAGAAGCCAGATCCAGAATCCATCCTTTTGTGAACGGAATGCAACTGACACGAAATCACCACCGAGAGGAGACACCGCACCCCAAGACCTCTGCCCCAGTCGCTCCCTCTCTGCCTCCAGGAGGGACGGTCAGGGAGCCCCCACGTTTAGGCCTAAACACTGCTTCCATCTCGAGATGATTCCAAGGTGACTGTCCAGGCTGCTCTCTAACTAAAGCTCGCAAGAGGGGGGGTCTCTGCTGCCCCGAACAGAAGCTTGAAGGATCAGAACCAGGGGGCAAGCTTCTCCGCACCCCAAGGTGTGAGAAGGAGCCATGCCCAGCGCCCAGCCCAGCCTTGGGCCCTCGCTGCCGGCAGGGTTGAAGCAGGATCGCAGGGTGGCCGGGCTAGAGGGGCCCGGGGTGGGGGAGGTCCCCACTGACACCTGGCTGGTAATTAAAGGGGTCTTGAGCATCGAAGACACAGCTAAAGAAGTGGAACTACGGCCTGGGTCTCTGAACCCGGAAGCCTAGAGACCCCCTGGGTGAGAACGTGCCGCCCTAACAGGCGGGTGGGCTGGTCTGGGCGCGGAGGCCCACGGCAGGCTAAACCCCGCTGGCCTCCCGGGTGTCCGGGCAGAGGCTCCGCCGCGGCGGAGGGGAGGGCCCGTCCAGGCGCAGGGACCGAGCTCTAGGGGCCGCCAGTGCTCACAGGAGGGAACTCGTTCTCGTCGTCCAGACACACCGGTCCCGTGGCAAACTCGTGTTCGGGAATGACCTCGCCGCGGAGCGCCCCGCCGTCCTCGGAGTAACCTGCAGAGCGCAGTGAGGCGTGAGAGACGCTGGGGGCTGATCTCAGGCCTCGGTCCGGGCCGCGCCTCGCCAGGCCCGGTGCTCACCCAGGCCCCCGCGGGCCGCTCACCTGGGACGGTGGAGGCTGCAGACGCACTCGGCCTGGCTACCGTCGCGGCGTAAGACTGAGGTAAGGGCGGTCTGAGGTCGTTTTCTTTATTCTCTTCGCTGGTTCCTGAGCCAAGCAAGCTACCGGCAGCAATGGAGGGGGCAGGGAGAGACGAGCGGTCACCTCCCGCCCGGGACACCTCCCAAGGAAGAGCCGGGGAGGCCGGGCCTGGTCCTGGGTTCAGGCGCAGCCCCGTCGGTTCCCCAGGCCAGCACGCCCTTCGACGGCCGGGTCAGTCACGAACGTCCCATTCCTGGCTCCGGAGCCTGCGCCCACCTGTGCGCGCCGGGCGGGACGTGCAGGCCGGCTCCCCAGGGGGCCCAGCGAGGGGCGTCTGCCCGCAGACGCAGGAGAGCGTCTCCATTCAGTTTAGCAAACACGTCCCAGGGCCCCGGGGGAAGAGGGGCTGGCGGGGAGAGCCCGGCGCCCTGCGTCCCCACACCCCCGCACCCCTGCCCCCCTCACACCCCGGGTGCCCCTCCCCGCGCACCCCGGGCCCCCAGCACCCTGCACTCGGGCGCCACCCCCTCACCCCAGGTGCGTCCCCTCGCACCCAGGGCCCCCCGCACCCCTCCACCTCCGCGACCCACACCCTGGGTGCCCCCACGCCCCCCAGCACCCAGGGCCCCCCGCACCCCTCCACCTCCGCGACCCACACCCTGGGTGCCCCCACGCCCCCCAGCACCCAGGGCCCCCCGCACCCCAGCCCACCAAGCAGAGCAGGAGACTCGTCCCTGCCCTGGTCTCAGGGGACGCAGAAGTGAGTCCCGAAAGCCCGGCTTTCTGAAAACTGGCCTCTTCACCTGTGGGTCTTGATTAGGACACAGTCTCCTCCATCCTGAGGGTCCAGGTTGTAGACATAAAGGTGCCCACTGGACGACGCGACCAGGAGCCGCGGCAGCTTCTGGATCCTGGGGGCCGAGAAGACGCTCGCTGCAGTGCCCACAGACGTGTGTGGGCTCAGACCCGTTTCCAGGGGCCGAGCCCTGCCCCCCGCCCCCGGCGCCCAGTCCCGCCCTCCACACGCCCAAGGCCTGCCAGCCCCGCGGCCTGGGTTTCTGGTGATGTCCTTGCCGCGTGTCCCGCTGATCTCCCTTGAGGACGGTTCCTTGTCTGTGAGTGTGATTGTGTGGATGAGACAAGAGGCCGCGGGCAAACCCTGCAGAGAAGGCCGAGTGGGACCCGCCTCTGCCTTTAGCAGCGAAGGAAACGGCGGGAAACTGGCCCCCAGCGTCACGGGCTAGTTTTACAGAAATCTTTCCAACATTCAGCTTTCACAGGTACACTTAAAGGTCTTAGATAAGATGTCTGTCCACCCCACAGGTGTCTGGACCTAGACTTTGGAACTAGAGCCCTTTTATATAATTCTGTAAAAATGGGAACTGTCTTCAAGACAGTATCACTGGAATGAGGAGCCCGTGCCAGCTTGCAGCTGCCCCCTAGGAGAAGAGTCCACCCAGATGGAAACTGGCTGACAGTGTGGGGGTTGGATGGTGAGGCGGGGGCGCTGGGGGTGGTCTGCCCTTACTTGCCCCTCCTGGCTCCCTTCTCTCGACTTTCCCTTAAACACGTTTGCATGTTTGGGGCATCCCGCACTTTGGGAAATACGTCCGTGAGGGTTTCTGCCTGGCGTTGGGGGGGCATACGTGGCGAGGGTGCAGATGTTCCTGTGGCCGGAGAAGCCCAGACGCCCGGTGGCGAAGGCCCTGTCCTGGTTCATCATGTCGGACACCTGGGTGGGGAGGTAGTTGGATGCGGCCAGGAACATCTTCCCCACATAGCCGGTCCAGGTCGAGGGCTCCTCGGGTCGGCTGGGGAGCAAGGCAAGCGAGGGTGAGCGCGAGCCCCACCCGGCGGCCGTCCAACACCCGCGGCCTCCGCACGGGGAAGGGCCCGAGCCTTGCTGTGCCGTCCCGCCCAGATGGCCGGGGACGTGCCCTCGGCCGTGCCCCAGGGCACGAGGCCTCATGTGTTCTGGGGAGGAGCCCTCGCACGGCCGCTGAGCGGCTCCGGGCGCTGCGGCCTCTCTCCATTCAGGAGGTGAAGGATGGGTCTGATTCTAGGCTGCTGGGAGGGGGCTGGGGAGAGGGAGATGGAATCAGTCCCTGGCCACTGTAACACAAACCCAGGCCTGTTCTGGGCTCGCCCAGAAAAGAACAGGCCGATCTCAGAGTCAGACCTCGAGGCCAGACTACGTGGGCAGCAAACCGAGAGGCCTGCGCGGTGTCGGGTTACGGCCCCGGAGCCATCTGGGTGGGCGCCAGGATGCTCACAGGTGGGGAGTCCACGGAGCCTGCTGCGCCCCCTGCAGCCGCCACCTGAGCCCCATCCCGGGGTCTCGGCCAGACGGGAGGGTGGGGGACGGACCAGCTCTGCCGTGAGCTGCCAGTGGACTGGACTCACACCTGCGTGCGCCGGCGGGACAGACGCACGCCCGGGCGACCTGCTGAGGTTGCGGGACGGACGGGGGGCGGGGGGGACGCGGACAGAGATGGGGGACGTGCGATAGACGGCGGGGTCGCGGGACGGACGGGGGGACGCCGCACAGACGTGCGGAGAGAAGACGTAAGCGCGTCCGTGGGGGCGCCCAGCCGTGGGGGCGCCCAGCCAGGGAGCCGCGGGGAGCAGGCCAGGGGGGGGTGCTCCTCCGCGGGAGGCGGGGCCTTCGGGCCGCCTGCTCGGAGCAGTGAAGCGGCTACACCACGCGGGGCTGGCGCACGGCAGGTGCTCGCTCATAAAGGGGTCTCTGGGGCTGCAGTGAGCAGGGGGCTTTGGGGGTTTCCCAGGCTGGGCCCCCAGGCAGGTCTGACTCAGAATCGGGAGGCGGGGGTGGGAGGACACGTCCGGTGCAGACAGACGCGCACCCGGACTCAGCGCCCCGGTGGACGAGGCAGGGAGCCCTGACGCTGCTAGAGCGGAGTCCGTGTGCCATCACCGAGCCCCAACACGGCCAGAGGAACACAGTTCAGACGCCCTGGCCGCTGCACGGGGGGACGCCAGCGTGCTGCTCCGCGCCGACGTCTGTGACAGGGACACGCAGGCCCCGGGCTGCAGCCCGGCACAGGCTCTGTCCCTCCCGCCCGTCCTCCCCGCCCAGGGTCAGCCTCGGGGGCTGGAGGCCCTGGCAGGCGCGCGGTGCGGGAGAGGAACCGCTCAGGCAGACCCTGGGGCTACTGCGGGCAGTAGCGTGTCCTGGCAACGCAGCGTGTCACACGCGTGTTTTGTTTTTGCCGTTTGTGTAACGGGGCTGCTCACACTATCGTGCAGCCTGGTAAGTGTGCACTGGCATGATGTCCAAAAACCGCATCCGTGTCTTCCTGAAAGCAGACTTATTGCTACAGGGTGATGACCATCACCTGAGCCTTCAGCGAGTCGTAAATCCTTTTGCAATCCTTGCACCAAAGATCCCTGATGACAGGTCACCATGACAAACGCCAAAATGTGACATATGCTCAGGACGGCCAAAATGTGACCCCGAGACACAAGCCAGCAGACGCTGTGGGGAAGTCGGCGCGGGAGGCAGAGCGGCCACACGCCTGCAGTTTTAAAAGCGCAGCAGGGGTGGCGAAGCAGGTCGACGCGCAAGGCTCTGGCACAAGGCTGGCCTGAGCATCGCGGTATTGACAGCGAGACTGGCGAACACTTAGTTGGTTTCCCTCTGAGCCCAGGGCTACACTGCAGGAAACCTGCTAGAGACTTAAGATGCACACACGATCGTTGTTATGTCAGGGTCTGCAGACGAGGACACGGGAGTTCAGTCACAACAGCTCCCCCGCCTGCGGTCTCCTGCTCACGGGAGCGGGGCTGCGGGCTCAGGAGGGCAGCCCTCGACCCCTGGGGATCACCCCGAGTCTGCCGCTGACACACTCACCACGTTGGTGGAGACAGCGAGTAACGCAGGCTCGTGGCCTTAGCAGAGAAGTCGGGGGCGCTGGTCAGACCAGGACCCCACTCCTCTCGTCCAGTGGTCCCCGGACGTTTGGGCACCAGGGCCTGGATTCGTGGAAGACAGTTCTTCCACGGACTAAGGGTGAGGGGATGGTTTGGGGATGATTCAAGCCCAGGTGGCACTAGTGTGGGTTTGATCCCTGGGTTGGGAAGATGCCCTGGAGGAGGGCGTGGCAACCCGTGCCAGGATTCTGGCCTGGAGAGTCCCATGGACAGAGGAGCCTGCTGGGCTACAGTCCGTGGGGTCGCACAGAGCCGGACGCGACTGAGCAATTTAGCAGCATGCACGCAAGCACATCCCATTTACGGTGCCCTTTATCTCTGGTTCAACACCGCTGCTGGCCTGATGGGAGGGGCCCGACGCTCGGCCCGCAGGTGGGCCCCGCTCCAGTCCCCCGAGCGTTTCCAGTCCTACCTGTTGGCGAGATGCTCCAGCCTGAAGATGTGCACGGTCTCCGTGTTGCTGGAGGCGCAGAGGAATTGCGAGTCCATGCTGAAAGCCAGGGAGCTGATGGTCACGTACCTGGAGACACAGCCACAGGGGGAGGGTGAGCCCGGGCACGAGCGAGGGGAGCGGCCTCCTGGCTGGAAATCAGCTTCATGAGAAAACAGACACCTAAACGTATCCCGGAGGGCCTGGGCACACGCAGACCTCGTTGCGTTGGGCTTCACTTCGTGGTGGCTGCAGACACTGCAACTTTTACAAACCGGGGCTCGTGGGACCCTGCGTGGAGCTCGTCCTCCGGGGCCGTCTTCCCCACAGCCTGTGCTCACTGTGTCTCTGGGTCACGTTTTGGTCATTCTTAACCTATTTTAAGCTTTTTTTATGATTATTCTATTTACCATGGTGATCTGTCAGCAGTGATCTTTGCTGTGAAAATTTTAAAAGGATTGACTCTCTGAAGGCTCAGGTGATGGTCAGCATTGTTTAACAATGAGGCATATTTTAAAATTCAGGCATGTACACTGGTTTTTTGGAGAAGGAAATGGCAACCCACTCCAGTGTTCTTGCCTGGAGACTCCCAGGGATGGTGGAGCCTGGTGGGCTGCCGTCTACGGGGTCGCACAGGGTCGGACACGACTGAAGCGACTTAGCAGCGGCAGCAGCACACTGGTTTTTAGGGCTTCCCAGGTGGCGCTGGTGCTAAAGAACCCGCCTGCCAATGCAGGAGACATAAGACTCAGGTTCAATCCCTGGGTTGGGAAGATCCCCCGGAGGAGGGCATGGCAACCCACTCCAGTATCGTTGCCTGGAGAATGCCATGGACAGGGGCGCCTGGCAGGCTACAGTCCACGGGGTCGCAGAGTCGGACACGCCTGAAGCCGCTGAGCACACGGAGACACACACGGTGAACACAGACCTTTTCACCCCTCTCCGGAACTCATAGAGCTTCTGCCCGTCGGGAACGGAGAACACCCGGATGACCGTGCCCTGGAAGAGAGAGCGGGTGGGCGTTTCTTCCTGCAGACCTGCCCCTTTGGAGGGGAGCTTGCTGGATCGGTCTGCAGCATCTGACCCCAGAGAGGAAACACGGAGGGCTGTCTACGTGCTGTGTAAGCTGTTCTTGGAAGATGAATTGAACACCCTCTGTCTCCCGGTCCCTCCCCAGCCAAGCCCAAGGCGCTGGCATGCGCCATCCGTCTGCTCTGGCTTCCCAGAACCCTGATCTGTCTGTGACAACCAGCACACCGGTTCTTGGTCAGACCGCGAGGCTATGGGCAGAGCGGCTCACGTCCTACACGCAGCAGCCCCGGGTCTGCGGAGATGACAGATGAGGTGGCACAGGCAGGGGCCGAGGGCCTCCCTCTGAAGTGAGTTCCAGCAGCTCCTTGGCGCCCAGGACCCTGCGCACCCCTGGCAGAGGGGGGGCCCCCGAGGACACGGCCACGGGCAGCACTCACCTTCTCGGAGGCGCTGGCCAGCCTGGAGCCCGAGGAGTTGAAGGCGATGGCGGCCAGCGTGCCCTCGTGGGCAGCGATGGTGCAGACAGCCTTCTGTTGGCAACAGGGACGGTGGGGTCGATGCCGGGGCGCGGGGGTGCCGTCCACCTCCCGTCCCTCCTCCTCCCTTGCGAGACGCCCTCCCCCCTTTGCTGGGCTCCCTGTCGCTCAGCCCGGCTGTTTGGGTCTAGGTTCTGCTTCACGGCGGCTGCGTTTCTGTGCCTTCTCCTGCCCTCGGGGAGACGGTGACCAGCCGTCTGGGGCCCGGCTCCGTGGAGCTCGGCGGGCAGGGGCAGCACAGGCGCTGGCGTCGCAGGGCGCACCGCGGCCCGCCGGACACGCTTCCCCCATCTGCCTGCCTCGTGGCGACGCGGACGCATGGCGCCGGAGGCAGAGCGCGTGGCCGTCCGTCCACACCCAGGGCTCAGCCGGAGCTGACCGCGCGGCCGCGCCGCCTTACCAGGGAGTGTCCGTCGTAGAGCGCAATCTCGCCTGTGGTCAGGCTCCCGGGATAGGCCACGTAGGAATTGGAATGGTTGATGGAGAGCGCGCACAGACCTGGAGGAGGGAGCCCAGTGAGCGGCTGGGCCCGCGGGGGCCGGGCGGGGGCCTGGGCGGGGAGAGCAGCCCCGTGAGCAGCCGGGTCCGTGGGCCGGGGTCGGGCGGAGGGCAGGGTCCGCCGGGCCGGGCGGGGGGCAGCCCGGTAGGCGGCTGGGTCCGGCGGGCCGGGCGGGCACCGCGGGGAGCCGTCCGCACGCGGCAGGGCCGCAGCGCCGCCTGCTGGCGAGCGAGGCGCCGCCCGCACACCCGGACGCGTCGTGACTCCCATCAAAGGGCCGGTGACCTGAGCTCCCAGGGGAGATCTGCCGACCGGACGCCGACCGTGTCCGCGCGCAGCTGGGGGGTCGGAAGGCAGAATGCCCTCCCTGCTCTCCTCTGAACGGTGCCCCGGGCCCTGACATGACATCTGCCTCGCTTCCAATCAGCCTCTGGCCGTAAGCTCCCAACTGAAATAAAGGTTCCTACTGGGAACCTTGAAAGAGCGTTTAAGTAAAGGATTTTCACAACATTGGTTTCGATGAACACAGGTGTTTGTGACAGAAGTGAATTCAGAGAATCCCCAGAACCAAAGCATCACCAGGACAGGCACCTGGAGATCAGACAAGAGAGACATCTTTTTAAATGAAAAAGCCTGCTGATTCTCTGTTTCACGTGAGCCTGTTAAGTGGGTTTCTTATAAAAGCATAAGAGAAACTTTAGATTAGGCTAAAATGGACCTGACCCTAACCTGCTGGGCAGAAGAGCAGAACTTTAAAAAAAAAAGAAAGCAAACGTCAAGAATGGGAACCAAGGTCCTGCCCTCCTCCGGCTTTGCCGGGGACTCGGCCAGCGCTGTGTTCTTGTCACCTGCCCCGGGGCCGTGGGAGGGATGGACTGACCCGGTGCCCTCTCCTGAGGCTCCCTGCAGCCTGCCTGGACAGGGCCCCTCCGGCCTTAGGAGAGACCACCCACACCTTCCCAGTTTTGCTCTGAGAACCCCAATGCTCCAAGTTATGTGGGGAATTTGCAATCAAAATGCAATTTCCATAACAGCTAGCCTAAGCGGGCAGAAGGTGTTCTGGCCTCACGGAAATGGGGAGGGCAGACAGTGAGACCGGTGGCCGGCCTGGTGGGTGCCCTCCCAGAGGGGCCCTTAGCAGGGAAGATGCTATGGTTGAACTGGGGCCTGAGCAACAAACCAGAGAAAAGAGTCACGATCTTACAAATGCAGCTGGTAACTGCTGAAGGGTTCTGATCACATGGGTTAAAAAAGAAAAAAAGCAGTGTTAATCAAAACCACGATGAGATGCCACTTTACACCCACTAGGATGCCTCTAATCAAAAAGACAGGTAATTGGAACCCTCGTACACTGCTGCTGGGAACGTAACATGGCACGGAGTGAGGCTTTGGAAAACAGCCTGGCAGTTCCTCAAAAGGTTAACATAGAATAATTATACAACCCCCAACTTCCAGTCAAGAGAAATTAAAATGTACACCCTCATCAAAACTTACACACGAATGTTCACAGCAACGTGATTCATCATAGTCAAAATGGGGAAGCAGTCCAAATGTCTATCAACCGATCAACGAACAGACAGGACGTGGGATCTTCTTACAGTAAAACAGTATCAGACAGTGACAAGAAATGAAGCCCTGATACGCACAGCGTGGATGAGCCCGGCCGATACTGTGCTGAGTGCAAGAAGCCTGTCACAAAGACCAGGTGCTGTGTGACCGCACTGAATTCGGCCTACAGGGAATGGCCAGAAACAGACACATCTATGGAGACAGAAAGATGGTTAGGGGCGCCTAGGACCGGGGGCAAGGGGGTGATGGCTACGAGTTAACGGGTTCTGGGGGGGACAGATGAGAACATTCTAAAGCTGATGGCAGTGATGGTTACAGTTTTCTGAATATGAAAGCCACTGAACTGTATGCTTTAAATGGGTGAATGGTGTGGCATGTGAATTATATCTCAGTGAAGCTGCTGGGAAGCTGCTTTGGGAACGTCTGGCTGAGAGAGGCAGCAGATGTGGGTTCAAGACCTGGTCTGCTGTCCACCATGTAACTCGGGCTGGGTTATCCCTGCCCTTTGCAGGCTTGATTCCCACCCCTGAAGTGAGCGAGGCAGGGAGCTGTGGGGGTCCAGCCTTTTTTCTAGCTTTACTGTTCCAAGAACCCCAGTTCTCATTAACCTACTTCCTCCACTCAGAATATCGAGGCCCATCTCTGGCGGGGATGACTGGGAGGCCTCTGAACAGAAAGGCTTGGACAGACCCTTCAGTTTCCCTTTTTAACTGAGGTGTAAAGGACACAGAACATCACATGTTTCAGGAGTCCCACACGATGATCTGATGTTCATATATATTACAAAATCATCACCGTGGTAAGTCCAGTCAACATCCTTCACCACACACAGTTACAAACATTTCTTTTCTGTGATGAGAACTTTGAAGGTCTATTCTCTTAGTAACTTTTAAACATGCAGTGCAGTATTATTAACTATAGTTTCCACATTGAAGAATATACTCCCGTGATTTATTTCTTCTTAACTGAAAGGTAGTAGCTTTTGACCCTGTTCAACCATTTATATCCCCCTTTCCCGAGCCCCTGGCAACCACCAGCCTGGGTCTGTGAGTGTGTCTATGAGCGTGTGTGTTTTGTTGGAGAAGGCTGCACATAGGTGAGACCTTATGGTGTTAGCCTGCTTCCGCCTGACTGAATTCACTTAGCAGATGCCCTCAAGGTCCATCCATGTCACCTCACTGGCAAGACCTCATTCTTTGTCATGGCTGGTTAGGTTCCATTATCTCCATGCCCCACACCTCTTTATGCGTTCATCCACCAATGGACGCGGAGGTGCTCCCACGTCTTGGCTGTTGTCAACAACGCTGCTATGAACATACCCCTGCAGATAGCCTTTTGAGGCAGTGTTTCCATTTTCTGTGGACAGATAACCAGACATGGGATTACTTAGCCATAAGGTAGCTCTGGTTTTAGATTTTAGAGGAAGCGCCGTACTCTTCTTCACAGCGGCTGCACGAATTTACGCTCCCACCAACAGTGCAAGAGGCCTCCCTCTTCTCCACACCCTCGCCGACACCTGTTATCTCGTCTTTTTGATAAGAGCCATTCTGGTAGGTGTGAGGTGACCTTCAGAGTCTTATATAAAAATGTAAGCTTCCCAGAAAGGAAGGAAGCTTGAACTTCTTCAGCTAACCTGTAACTTTCTGTAGCACGTCATGGAGGGGGAGCAAATGCCAGATTCTGACAAGAAGGGGCCAAGGATGGTGGTGAGGGTGGGTAACCCTGGGTGACCACGAACGACCCACCTGCCTCTGGCCTGCACCTCGGCCAGCCCACCTGAGCTTAGCCTAGGAGCCTGCATGCTGACCCCCGCAGACTTCACGAAGTTCCCTGGAAACGCTGAGTGGGAGCCCCTTTGGTTGTGTGTGGTCCAGTGCTCAGAAACTGGATGTTGCTACAGGTTTAGGGATTCCTGTTCTCCTAGGCTTCCATTTCTGTCACAGGTACCGCATGAAACCTTTGGTAGGAAGGGAAATGTGCCTTTTCTTTGATATTATTTTACAAGATAAAAGGGACAGTATAAAAAATTTGTAGAGCCTAGAAATTATAAAGGAAGAGAAAAAAAGCACACACAATTCTACAACCCAGAGGCTTTTCACCGTGCTCAAAATTTGAGTATATTTCCTTTTGATGTTTATATATATATATATATCTTTAAAGAGTTGGGTTTTTATGTGGTTTTGGGACTTTAGGCTTGACACACATTTTTACAGATCATGGTCAGCTGTAATTCCACCAGAATGGTCTGGCTGTAAGCCTTCTGCAGCTGGAGAAGAAATGCCTGCTTTTCATTCAAGAACCACTGGCATCATCAGCTGGAATGAGAAAGCGGTCCTGTGATTCTAAGTCACTCTTAGCTTGGTATTTACAGTCGTTGCTGTTTAGTTGCTCACTTCTGTCTAGCTCTTTGAGACCCCGTGGACTACAGCCACCAGGCTCTGTCCATGGGATTTCCCAGGCAAGAATCCTGGAGTGGCTTGCCATGCCCTCCTCCAGGGGATCTGCCAGACCCAGGGCTCGAACCCACGTCTCCTGCAATGGCAGGAGGACTCTAGGCCGCTGGGCCACCAGGGAACCCCCAGTACTTAGAGTATTATATGCCAAGCGCGTCAACGGTTGTTTATAAATGCAGTTCCCTCTGGGCTGATTAGCGGGATACGCTTTCCAGTTTTTAAAAAGAGAGAGAAGTCATCTCTGGACTCACAGGTGCTCTGTGCACAGACCCCACCTGCGGTCCGTCTTCGGAAGAGCGCTCCCTGGGGAGCACAGTCACGCCACCCGGTTTCCCGCACTGCCATGGGGTGCAGACTGCCCCCCGATATTCCCCAAAAGCCTGTGAGGCCAACAGTGTCCCCACATTCTGCGGCTGGCAGATGTTTTTATGGAGATTTCCACCCTCAGCCGCTCAGGGCGTAGACTGCTGTGCTGCCAGGAAATTAGCTTGGACTCCGTGGGCAGACCCTTTGGAGGAAGCGACTGGCCGCCTCTGACCCAAGAGGGGCGGGCAGGACACGGACGGACGGAGGGAAGGAAATTCACAGCCTCGGCGGTGCAGGGCGGGAAGCGATGGTGGGACGCGTAGTGTCCTGTACCCGAGTTCCCCAAACCAAAAGACACTCAGAGTCTGTGTGCCTCAGCCTGTTGGCCACGCGGCCCCGTCTCCCTCCTGAACCTCGAAATTCATCAGATCCAGAGCCCCAGTTTCCACCTCACAGGTTTTTGCGCAGAAAATCAACGAGAGGCTGGGAACAGACAAAGGAGACTCCTGGCCTCTGATCTTACATTGGTGGTTTCCGCCGCCTCACAGGGTCTGCTGGGGGTTCCTGAGTGAGGCACGGTCACGGCCTTGCAGGGGAGCTTTTACCATCCGGAGGCTGCTGTCCTCATGAGCCTCGGGGAGCCCTGCCCATAATATCTCCACGAAGGGCTTTTCAACTGGAAAACACAGCTGGCAAGCAGCCCTGGGGCATGAGACACGGGGCCCTCGTCCCAGGCGGGGGCTCACCTGTCGGGTTTGCGGGAATATCCAGGATGGTTTTCAGAAGCTTCATGTCCTTGATGTTGTGAATGTAAATGGACTCCTCCAGGCAGACCAGCAGCCTCTGAAATCACAGACGGTCAGTTACTGGGGATGGAGAAGCACCTGGTCCTCTGAACGCGCCCTCTGGTGTGCGTCCTAACTTGATTCTGAGCCTAAATGTGCAGGAATTGTGGCCATCAACTGTAGATTACGTTACGGATGTGTGCCCACTTTTCCATCACCATCCTCTGGACAGAACTGCAAAGTATAGGATTTGGGGAAATTTCATGTAGAAATTGAGATTTCTTTCTTTTTTTTTTCTTGTACTTTGCATGTTCAGTCACTCAGTCGTGTCTGACTCTCTGAGACCCCGTGGACTGTAGCCCACCACGTCCTCTGTCCCCGGGATTCTCCAGGCCAGAAGACGGGAGTGGGTTGCCACGCCCTCCTCCAGGGGATCTTCCCGACCCAGGGATCGAACTCATGTCTCCTGCACTGCGGGCGGATTCTTTCCCATCGGGGAAGGGGCTTTCAGCCTGGGGGCTCCCGCCTCCAGCAGCCCCTGCTCCTCACTCCGACAGCCTCGGCTTCCTCCAGACCACTGCTTCTTCGGCCCCAGTGAGCGCCGAGCGTCCCGGGGGCAAAGCCTGCAGACGTTGGTTCAGGGGGTTTTAACACGGACCCTGGGAGTGCGGACCACAGCTCCCAGTCCAATCCGTTCATCCCAGGAACAACTCTTGGGAAGGAAGGACCTAAAATTACTCTGAGAAACAGCAGGCTCTCCTTCTGAGGAAAACCTCTTCTTCCAGGAAGACTTTCCCCGCTCAGAACTTCTCAGGAGACTGCCACTTGAACCAAGCAGGAAAATAACACTGAACACCTCTCTCAGTTTTAGCTGAGGCCTGCGACCGCAGTGCTGGATGCCCAGAGGGGAAAAAGCAGATTCTCACAGGGTCTCCAGGTTGATGGCATGTATCAGCGTTCCTCTGTAAAACAGACATTCCCGGACTTACCCAGCGCTGTGCCATTTTCCCGCACTTCCTAAGACTTGACTAGAGTGTTCTATGCTCCCTTACTAACCAGCGGGCTTCCCTGGTGGGTCTGCTGGTAAAGAACCCTCCTGCCAGGGCAGGAGACTGGGGCACGATCCCTGGGTCGGGAAAATCCCCTGGAGGTGAGCATGGCAACCACTCGTGTTCTCGCCTGGAAAATCCCATGGGCAGAGGAGCCTGGCGGGCTACGGCCCGTGGGGCTGCCAAAGACTCGATCATCACTTGGAGAGTCAGACACGGCCCCGCGACTTTCACTTGTTGACGACCCAGTCTTGGTGGAACCTGGGGCCGGCCTCCAGCTCAGCTCACTCCCTGTCACCGTGGCTCGCATCCACTTTCCTAGGTTCTAGAAGGAAAGCTCCTTTTATCCTAAATAATTAGGAAATGGTTTGTAGCGCCTGCTCTCAGAAGCATCCATCCAATCACTCCCCGTCTGAACAATGAGGGTCCCTCGGAACAGACGGTCAAAGAAGTGTGGATGTTTACAAACCCAGATCCATCGGGTTTATTGTCTTTATGCCACAAAATACGCTTCCTCTGTTAGTGTTAGGGGATCAAGAGCCACTAAAAATGAAAAATCACAGTTACATAATTTTCTTCCTTTCTACCCAGATTTAGAGGAAAATGGGGGTTTTCTTTCCTCCTAACTCCCCGTACAAATCTTGGACTTTCCCCCCGTTTTCCAGAAAGGAGCTGCACTGCCTGAGGACCAGATGAAACAGACAAGCAGCCCCTTTTTCACTTCCTCCGGGGGGCAGGGCGGGACCCCGGCCTGGCAGGGAACAGGCTGCGGCTGCCCCCCAAGCCAAAAGTGGCATCCCAAACCTGAACGTTGTTCTCAGATTTATCAGTCTTTTATTGATTTTGGTTCTTGTTAGAAAAGCTCTTCTCTATACACAGATTAAAGAGGAATTTTATTTATGCTTTCCTTTTTTAAAAAATCTTAAATAAAACAACAAAACTTTTTTATTTTGTAACCAGTGGGCTCCCCTGGGGGCTCAGTGATGAAGAATCTGCCTGCAATGCAGGAGACCCAGGTTCCATCCCCGGGTCAGGAAGATCCCCTGGAGGAGGGAACGGCAACCCACTCCAGTGCTCTTGCCTGGAGAATCCCATGGACAGAGGAGCCTGGAGGGCTACAGTCCACGGGGTCACAAAAGAGTTGGCCATGACTGAGTGACTAACACTCACTTATAGTGGGTTAACAAACAGTGTTGTGATGGCATCAGGCGGGCAGCAAAGCGACCCAGCCACACACACACACGTGTCCATCCTCCCCCAAACCCCCTCCTGTCCGGGCTGCCAGTGCTCGGCGGTAGGACCCCGTTTGTTATCCACTGTAAACACAGCCGTGTCTATGGGTCCGTTCCAAACTCCCTAACTATCCTTTCCCCCCAGCCTTCCCCCTGGCAACCATAAGTTCGTTCTCTAAGTCTGTGAGTCTGTTTCTGCCAAATCTGAACGCTTTTAAGAAAAGCAAAACCTGAAGACTTTCCAGACTTGTTTCAGATCATCTCTTAGCAGAAGAAACATGAAAGGAAGAGAGCCTTGCTTGGCCTGAGGTCCGGTGGCTTGGCCACGACAGCGCAAAGTTCTAGGCGTGGGGTGTTCTTTAGGAGGTGGGGGAGGGGAGCTCTGAAGTTAATGAGTGTTTTATTAAGGAGAGGCTGGCAGCAAAGTTTAACAGCCCCATCTGCTGATGAAAATATTGGAGAGTGAGCAAGTGAGACTTTATACAAATAAAAACCGTGGGTACCATTTAAGGGTTCTGATCTTGACAGGACATTTGCCTAAACAGTCTTAAGATTTATACCCTGGCTACCAGCATATGCCAAGATAAAATGCTCTGCAAAGAAATTTAATGTGCAACCAGTAGATATCAGAGACAGCACCGAAGCCAAGAATTGTGCTTAAAAGCCTTCAAGTAAAAAAAAAAAAAGCCCTCAAACTGCCTTTCTCTCCCTTGCCGGCAACCCAGGTTTATCTTTTTTATCTCCTACTCCTCACTCAAACCTCCCGTATTCCGTTTCTCAGGCCATCTTCTGCCACCCCGGACTTCAGGGGGTAGTCAGTCAGAAGAGTGATCAGCCCAGAGAAACAACCACTTCCTTCTCAGAAACCTGAGACAGCACTTGTCTCATTTGTTAAAAAAAAAATCCAGTAACTGAGCACTTAATAGTTGAGGTACCAAGGGGCGAACGGTGTCCTCGGGGACGGCCACGGCCTCCAGCGTCCTGGGGCCATGTAAGTGAGTAGGCAGGTCTGCCTCACCATACAAAAACCCGATTCACTTGTCTCCGTGTTTAATGGGCTTGCCCGGTGGCTCAGTGGGAAAGAACGCACCTGCCAACAGAGGAGACACGGGGGACGTGGGTTCAGTCCCCGGGTGGGGACGATCTCCTGGAGGAGGAAATGGCAGCCCACTGCGGTACTCTTGCCTGGAAAATTCCATGGAGAGAAGAACCCAGTGGGCTGCAGTCCATGGGGTCGCAAAGAGTCAGACACGATATTCAACTGAACAGACAGGTCTGCCTAGTCGTCTATTTGTTTATGTGTTTATTAGACAGCTGGGAGACAGATATTCACTGAGCATTTTTCTACTATCCTTTCTAAGTGGCACTGTCTGTTCTACCTGGTCTTACAACAGTGAGCAAAATGGGTACAGTTGCTGCCCTCATAGGATTTATTTATTTGTTTTTATTTTGGGGGGGAGGCACATTTCCTGCAGCATGTCAGATCCTTGTTCCCCCACCAGGTATTGAACCCGTGCCCCTGGCATTGGAAGTGTAGTCTTAATCACTGAATCACCATGGAAGTCCCCCGTATAGGATTTAAAATCTAATAATTCAAGGGAAACTTGACTAATACCCCAAATGGTTATTTAACAGGAACTTGTAATTTGTAACAGAATGTGCATTACACATCGGCGATAACACTAAGGCTCTGTCCAACAAAGAAACCGGGAGTGCTGGTGGCTCAGTCGTGTCTGACTCTGCAACCCCTCGGACTGCAGCCCACCAGGCTCCTCTGTCCATGGGATTCTCCAGGCAAAAATACTGGAGTGGGTTGCCATTCCCTTCTCCAGGGGATCTTCCTGACCCAGGGATTGAACCCAGGTCTCCTGGAGTGCAGGCAGATTCTTTACCGTCTGAGCCACTAAGGAAGCCCCTAACAAAACACGGCCAGACACATCTTCAAGGGGTCCTCCTGCCTTGGACTTGTCACCTGGCCCTCAGGAAAGGCCTTGGTCACCGCAAGGCTTCAGCACTAACCGGGAAGGGCCACACTCTCTCTGCAAGAACTTACTCAGAGGGGCATGGCCGCCAGCCTGCAAGGACTGCCCGCATCTGGGCCCAAGGCAGACAGGTGCCCCTCTGGTTTAAGGCCCCTGCAGGGGCTCACGAGATGGTTTCTGAGCCCAGCCTGTACCCGGGGGGACAGCGTTCACCCAGTCCGTGGCCAAGGTTCAAGAAAGTGCTCCAGGCGGGAGGGCCGGGGAGGTCTGGCCACCGGGAGGAGCGCGTGGAGCAGACTCAGCCCGGGGCTGGGGCTTAAACCCGGCAGAGCAGGTGCCTGCGGTCATGAGAGGCGCTCAAGGCCGTCCTCGGTTCGCGCGACCCCGAGGGACGCCCACCCCGCCCCCGGGGCCCCCACCCACCTGCCGGTTCAGCCTGATGGACAGGATGTTGCCGGAGTAGCTGTAGTTGCAGATCTCCGTGCCCTTCTTGAAGTGGTACACGTTCATCTGGCGCGGCTTCGCGTGGCTCACCACCACCACCAGGCTACTGGAGAAGAGGCGCTCCACGATGTACACGTCGGGGGTGTCATCTGGGGGCGGGGCGCGCACGTCAGCCCCGTTCACGGAGGGGGTGAGGGGGCGCGCACGTCAGCCCCGTCCACGGAGGGTGAGGGGGCGCGCACGTCAGCCCCGTCCACGGAGGAGGTGAGGGGGCGCGCACGTCAGCCCCGTCCATGGAGGAGGTGAGGGGGCGCGCACGTCAGCCCCGTCCACGGAGGGGGCGCGCACGTCAGCCCCGTCCACGGAGGGTGAGGGGGCGCGCACGTCAGCCCCGTCCACGGAGGGGGCGTGCACGTCAGCCCCGTGCACGGAGGGGGCGGGGGGCGCAGACGTCAGCCCCGTCCACGGAGGGGGGCGGGGGGGCGCGCACGTCAGCCCCAAGGGCCGAGCGGGAGGGACGCAGACGTCAGCCCCGTCCACGGAGGGGGCGCGCACGTCAGCCCCGTCCACGGAGGGGGCGCGCTCGTCAGCCCCGTCCACGGAGGGGGCGCGCTCGTCAGCCCCGTCCACGGAGGGGGCGGGGGGCGCAGACGTCAGCCCCGTCCACGGAGGGGGCGGGGGGGGCGCGCACGTCAGCCCCAGGGGCCGAGCGGGAGGGACGCAGACGTTAGCCCCGTCCACGGAGGGGGCGAGGGGCGGGCGGGAGACGTCAGGCCCTGACTGGGGGGAAGGCAGGGCCGGGGGGCGGGCCGGGGAAGCAGACGACAGCCCCCCTGTCCATGAAGGGTGTGGGGGGCGGGCACAGACATCAGGCCCTACCCAGGGTGGGGTGGGCGGGTGCAGGGGGAGGGCTGGGGGCGCAGACGTCAGCCCCCTGTTTGGGGGGGCGAGGGACACAGACGTCAGGCCCTGACGGGGATGGGGGGAGGCCGGGATGGGGGGAGAGGTGAGGGTGGGGGTGCAGACGTCAGGGCCCTGCCCTGGGCACCCTCCTGCCCACTGCTGGCCTCCACGGGGCTCGCCTCCCTTGGCACCCACTTGCAATGACTTCCTTCTCTTGCACCCACAGTGAAGCTCTAACTATTTCCCGAGTCTCCACGCCCTTTAGGTGGTCGACAGGCAAGGGGACACCAGTGATCCGAGCGCAAAGCCGGCTCTCCCAGCCCCTCTGAGGCCGCCTGAGGCCGCAGCGCTGGAGCCCCGTTCTCTCCACCCCCTCCCTACCCGTTAGGGGCCCCGCTGGCTCTGTAGAACGTATCTGGGAGGTTTGTTGTTGCTGGGTAGTCCCTCAGTCCTGTCTGACTCTTTGTGACCCCGTGGGCTGTAGCCGCCAGGCTCCTCTGTCCTTGGGATTCTCCAGGCAAGAATACTGGAGCGGGTAGCCGTTCCCTTCTCCAGGGGATCTTCCCAACCCAGGGGTCGAACCTGTGTCTCCTGTATTGGCAGGTGGATTCTTTACCATCGCCACCAAAGGGGGGCCCCATCTGGGAGGTTTAGACCACCTCCAATCTATTCTCTCTTTTTAAAAAAATGTTTGAAATTTGGATTTTATTTGGCTGCATGAGGTCTTAGGTATAGGGCGTGGGCTTAGTTGCCCCGGGCCTGTGGGAATCTTTGTTCCCTGACCCGAATCCTCTGCATTATAAGGTGGATTCTTAACCACTGGATCACCAGGTTAGTCCCTCTTTTTTAAAAAACAGGTATGTTTGGCGTATTTATTTATTTTTTGGCCGTGGGGCCTGTGGGATCTTAGTTCCCCGACCAAGGAGTGAACCCGCAGCGCCTGCATTGTGAGCGGGTGTCCTAACCGCTGGATCACCAGGGAATTCCCTCATTCTGCTCTTTCTCCGTGAGCGGTTTCCAAGGAGTGACAGCTCTGTTGGAAGTCTTTGCTTCCGGAATTCTTCAGGTCCCTGTTGCTAAGAGGTAGGGGCACCTCAACGACGGGGGCAGGAGCACAGTGGGTTCTGTGCCCACGCCCCGTCCTGCGGTGCCCCGGCTCTCTCTGAGTCCCTTTCCTGGTGAAATTAGCCTGGACGTCTGTGTTACGACCAGCACAGTCCTGCACCCAGGAGCGAGGTAAATACTAACAGAAAGCCTCCTGAGCGCCCGTGGGGGGGCCTCTGCGTCTTCCTGGGAGCACTTTACACACAGACCTCTGCTGGGCTCCGTCAAGCCCCACAGGGGACAACACAGGGCAGATACAGAGCACGATCTTCTCCAAAAGTTATAATAATGACGATGACACCTTACAAAAAACTAGGAGCCCAGGACTTCATGTGCCAAGCCACTTCCTTTCCAGGAAATCCAGCGTGATGGATTTCATCACTATGATGCTGGCAAAAATGGTGACTTTCCCTGAGACAACGAGAGAGTCACGTTTCTAAGCTGGACTTGTTTCTAATGTTCGCTGGAAGCACTTCAGCGTCTTCGATGTGGACTCTGTGATTGACGCAGTATTGCTTTATTAAAACCAAGAAGTGACTTCTAGGACTGAATGAATGTGACCAATATTCTATGGTGCCAATGAAAGGGGAAAAAAAATCATTAAGTCATCTTTTGCTTTGGCAATTATAAAAACTGTTGACCATGCATATAAGTATACGAAAAAGTGTCAACAATACAGTTTCAAAGGCTTTCTTAATGTAAAAAGAAAAACGTTACCTAAGCTATAGTCAAATCTCACTAGTGCTTTATGGTGGTTTTTTTTCCTAAGCAAGTGGAAGCAGTGATTTATGTTTAAACCTGAAAAAGTACTGACTCTGTGGGTGTGACAGCTCACGGGGTTGGAGGGGAATGGAAAGCTCAGGAGCCCGGCTGGGAGTCCCGCAGGAGGACGTGATGCTCCGACAGTCACACACACACTTACTGCTTCCGTGGACGTGGTCCAGCTGTTCCACGGAGCTCAGGGAAAACAGCTTGTAGCCGGCCTTTGTTCCGACAGCGAGGGACCTGTGAAGACACGGACGGCCCGGGAGTGACGTGGTGCTGGGTCCAACCCCAGATCTGCCTGCGGACAGACACAGCCGTCCCTCTGGGCTCCCAGGGGGACAGGGAAACATACAGCCTCGTGTGTGTGTGTGTGGGGGGGGGGGGTGTGCATATGTGTGTGCTTAGTCGCTAAGCTTCCCTTGTGGCTCAGCTGGTAAGAGTCTGCCTGTGATGCAGGAGACCTGGGTTCGATCCCTGGGTTTCGAAGATGCCCTGGGAAAGAGAAAGGCTACCCATTCCATTATTCTGGCCTGGAGAATTCCATGGACTCGCCCACGGGGTCGCAAAGGGACTTTCACTTACTTACTTAGTCGCTAAGTTGTCTCCAACTCCTTATGACCCCGTGGACTGTAGCCCGCCAGGCTCCTCTGTCCGTGGGACTCTCCAGGCAAGAACACTGGAGTGGGTGCCATGCCCTCCTCCAGGGGAGCTTCCCGACCCGGGGATCGAACCCAGATCTCCCGCATTGAAGTGCTGAGCCAGTCCTACGTGGACCTAAAAATGAGTCCAACTCTCTCATTTAAAATAACTATATGAAAAGGTGTGTTTCACTCTTCACAGGGAGGCACAAACTAAAATAAGCAGCTTACTGCTACAAGTCTGGATGCCCAAGGCTCTTGTTTCACTAGCCTGAAAAAGAGAAGGTCATATGATTTTCATGGGAAGTTTTTTTTTTCCTTCCCAAACATTTGCTCTTCCCTGGGATGACAGTTGACTGTTAAGTGGCTCCTTCTGCTGAGGGGCTAACCTGGGGGAGGAGGGAGGTCAGAGGTTTGCTCCCGGCAGCAGTGGGCTCAGAACTGGAGCTGCGCTTCTAGAACCAGCGCGCTAACGACCACAAGCAGCACCTGGAAAGGCTGGCCAGCAGCATCTTAAACCTTCAAAACATACATACTCTGTAGCCAGCGCTGTTTTTAAAGCTTCTTCCTATAAAGATTTTTGAGGGAATGGCAACCCACCCCAGTATTCTTGCCTGGAATGTCCCATGGACACAGCAGCCTGGCAGGCCACAGTCCATGGGGTGGCAAACAGTCTGATGTGACTCAGTGACTACACTTTCACTTTCTTTCATATGTGTATTTAGTTGCAAAGCAACATTTCTAAAGTTTTCAAGTAAGGGGGGAAAGTTGTAATTAAGAGTCTTAAAATATTAATCAAAAGATCTGGCAACTTAAAATCATTTTCAAACACACGCTCTGCTCCGGAAGAGTTTTAAAGACCTGCAATGGCACTGTGATCACTGTTGTGCTTCTTCCCGCTGTGCCAGATCTCAGTGGCAAGGCGGATCTTTAGTTGCGGCATGCCGGATCTAGTTCCCTGAGCAGGGGTCGAACTGAGCCCCCTGCAAATTTCGAGCACTGAGTCTTAGTTGCTGGACCACCAGGGAAGTCCCACTGCTGTATTTTAAATGGTTAATCAATGGTCACGGAAATCTCTGACTCAAGGAATTCAGACTAAAACTTTATTTCATTCATAAGGCCTTTTTGCAGGAAAAAAAAATAATTTTCTCATCACCTCTCATGAAAACGGGATTTGGGACAAATACATATCATAAATGAAATGAGAAAAAATACACCCAAATTGTCTAGCACAGGGCCGAGTGTGAAAGTATGAGTGAAGCAGACTAGTAAAGCTTAGTTGTCATTACTCCTTTCTCTTGAAATACTGGATCCCAAATTCGGCCTATACTTACAGCTGATACTCCTAAATGTATTCGGTAAGGGGCGTGACTTATTTTAAAATCCAATGTCATACCCTCTAAGGCTCAAAGCAACTGACCGTGACAAAAAGTTTTATTTATAGGTGAGACAGAGCTGTCCAGCAGAGCCTTCATCCAAGAAAACAGAACTGACCGTAGAGACCAAGGAAATTAACTTCCCGAGCACCCTATGGTTTTGAAAATAACATGCTTCTCCAACTGCTATAGAAAGCTGGGACTCGCCTAGAGTAAAAATTAACACCCTTAAAAACATCTAATAAAGAGTGCTGCAAAGCAGAATTGAGAACACTTCCTGCTAAGAAGCAAACTAACTCTCCTCCTTAACCTGCTCTCCTCCTTAAGCTGAGTTCAATTGGGAAGGCAAACACCCAGGCATTTCAACAGCCACCCTCTCTTGCAAAATGTTTCTTACAAAACATCAGAATGGTATCTAGACCATCATTTTTGTAAACTGTTGGTCTTAAACCATGAGAAAACAATTCAGTGAGTCATAAGTGACTTAAAAAATAAAAAAAAAAAAAGGAGAAATACAAATTCCAGAAGGTAGTGCACATAGGAAGGGTAAGCAGCTGTGAATTGCTTTTCAGTGATATTATATATATAATACTGGAGAAGGAGATGGCAACCCACTCCAGTATTCTTGCCTGGGCGATTCCATGGACAGAGGAGCCTGGTGGGTCCATGGGGTCAAAAAGGGTCAGGGGACACCACTGAGCAGCTAAACAATAAATATTATATATATGTCTGTGTGCATATGGATAGATAGATATTGGGTAATGTTGTAACGTGTATTTCTTACTGTGGGCTGTGGTCAAGGAAAGCTTGAAAGTCACTCATGGAACCAAACTGTCTGGCCGCCAGCTTACACGATTACACGTACGTTTTTTTTTGAACAAAGGCATATTGTTTGGCATGGGGTGTTTTTAAAGAGAAGACAAAGGGCATGGAAGGCCCGGTTGCTTATGGCACATGACGACCTTAATGACACCGCTGACCGTTCAGTGTTAGCATAGTCCAGGCACAAACGGCCAGCACACCTGCCTGAAGGCGACTCCACGAAGGAACCCGACAGAAACTGGTACAGCAGGAAGTGGGGGACTGGGCCTGGTCATCGCTGCCTGATGCTGTGTGGCACATTCCAAAGAGGTTATTCCATATGGTCCCCAGGATGTCTAACAATCCCACAAAAGGAGGAAAGGGAGCAGGCTTCTGCTTCTAAGGGACTGACTCCACCATATGTCTCAAACACAGTCCAGCAACCCCCAGCTCACTGGCCAAAGTCCGAATGTGAACATCAAGGCGAGACATTCAAAATCTACTCAAGAAGCAACAGAGGGGAGGTCACGCTCCCCGGGAGGGCAGCCTGGGCCGGGGACAGCGTGCCTGGACTCCCAGGAGGAGTTCCATCTGGCCGAGTGGGCTTCCTGAAGACACACTACGGGCAATGGGAAGGTTCCTGACAACCCGGCCTGCAGGCAGGCGCCCAGGCTGGGCTGGGCTGGGACCGGGCTGGACTGGCTTCAGGGATAGGCTGCCTCCTTGTCGTTGGCCCTGCCCAGATGCCACGTTGAGATGCTCAAGGACAAATGGGAAAGTTTTTCCTGAACTCCCATCTTCCTGGACCCTAGCTATCTCGCCCTGGGTCAGCTTGCAACTTCCCCGTCCGCTCCCATCTCCTTTGTCTTGACCACCGCCCCTTCTGCCCAGACCCCCTCTTTGGTCACTCCCCGGCCCCCTAAGTTCCCCAGCCTCCTTCCGCCCCCTCCCTGGGCTCTGTCCCCACTTCTCCTGGCCGGCCCCTCCTGGCTCCCTGCCCGCAGGAGGACGGGGGCCGCGCGCCGGAGGAGGGGCGGCCCGAGGACCCGCACCGGCCCGGGCCGCGCCGACCGTCCCATCCAGGTCCCCGGGGCACAGGCCCGCGCCCGCTGTCCAAGTCGCCGACTGCACGACACCCCCGATCGCGACTTTTCTCTCCCAGCTCCCGACGGGGCAGGCGGCCCGGCTTACGTGCAATCCTGGTTGAAGGAGAAGCAGCTGAGCGCCGCCTCCGCCCCGCCAGGGGCGCCTTCCGCGCCCTCGGCCTCCATCGGGGGCTCGACCCGGGAAGCCGCGGCTCCGAGCGGGCAACAGCCACCTCAGCAGCCCGCTGGCCCCGTGGGCCGGTCCCCGGCCCCGCCTCGCCCCGCCCCGGCCCACCAGGCCCCGCCCCCCCCCGCCAGGCTCCGCCTCGCCAGGCCCCGGCCTGGCCGCCTCATCCCCTCCCGGGTCTGCCAGGCTCCGCCCCGGTCGTCCAGGCCCCGCCTCCTCCCGCGAGGCCCCGCCCCTTACCCGCCCACCGGGGCCACGCTACCCCAGCCCGGGCTCACTCAGGCCCGCCAAGCCCCGCCTCGGCCCCGCCCCGGCCCGCAAGGCCCCGCCTCCACCCTGTCAGGCCCCACCTCCGTCCCGCCCGGGCCGGGCCGGGCCGCCTCATTCCCGCCCAGGCCTGCCAGGCCCCGCCCCGTCCCTCCAGACCCTGTCCCTCCAGACCCCGCCCCGGCCGGCGTCGCCCCGCCCCTCCTCGTCAGCCCCGCCCCTGCAGCGGGTCCGGCAGACTTAGCCACCGAGAGGGCGGGGTCCCACCACCGGCCTCCATTGGTGGAGAGCCCACAGCGCGGCGCACAGTTAGCCAACGGGTGAGGGCGGTGGGCGGACGCGCCCTCCTGGAGACCCGCCCCCAGCTCCGAGGCACGGCTTGCCATTGGGTGGGGGAGAGTGACGCAACGGCTGCAGGCCACGTGGTGGTGTTTTCATTGCGGGGGCGGCGGGGCGGAGCGCGGTGAGGGAGAGACCCGCAGCTGCGCCCGGCCTGCGGGCTGAGTCCAGTCCGGCGTCTGCGTCGCGGCCCCGGCGGAGCAGACGGGCCGGCGCGCCGGTCTCACCTCACCCGACGCCCCGGCTATTAAACTGACAGTTTAGGAGCGCGCGTTGGACGCTAAGGCCCCACCCTCTTCTGGAGTCTTCGAGCTGCTTGGAAACTGTTTCTAGCAAGGGTGGTGAGGCCGGACAGATAAGGGGCTGGCTGTCTCATCGCCTTGTCCCGCCGTTACAGCTCTTACCGCAGGTCCAGAGCTATGTTAACAATGAACTTTAGCTCGTTGAATTCTTATAAAAGTTTGTGAAGAAAGTATGATTACGCCCAATTTAGAGAGGCCGTAACAGAAGCAGAGAACTGCTACACAATTCCGTCTGAAGTAACACAGTAAATGGTAAAATGTGGAGTTGCCTGATTGCAAGACCCGTACACCAAACGACTCTGCCAGACACTATTTGGCAAAACCTGTCTGATCTGTAGCTGAAAAAAACCCGAAAGAAAATGTGTGTAACATACTGTGTTTAATAAAAGGGATGGAGTTTTGTAGACAGCACAGTAAAAATCAGGTAATTGGAGGTGAGTCCTGACAAAGGGTCTCTCTTCCCAACCTAAATACATGTTGCCATCGAACTACCAACACAGCTTATGAATCAGCAAGCCTGCTAGTTTTAGGTTTATATAATTACTGATGAATTTTTAATTCAGGCTTTTCCAGTTTTGAGACAAAATGGTATTTTATTGTCTTGCCACAGCATCCAAACTGGCGTAGTTCAATTTTTCTATTATGTGACAAAGCTATATATGTAGTTTTTGGAACAGTGAACAAAGTGGGCTGCTTCTCTTAAGCTTTTCTGGTTGACTTTTGGTTTTGTTTTTCTGAAATGCAAATATAACAATTTCTTCTTTCAGTGCTATTATTCTTTCTCTCAGCTGATGTAAAAATAGCTCAGCTCATAGATGGGCAGATGTTGATTGCTCTTCAGTCAAATGTGAGGTGTTATGTAAATTGTTGTGAGGGAAGCAGCTGCTGCTTGGATGATTTAACTGAATCATCCTCGTAACCTCTCAGTTCAGAGGTGATTTCCCGCTCAGGCAAATGCTGCAGCCCTTTTTGTTCTATTTAGAAAACAATGGCATTTTAGAATTTAGGCATGTTTAGAAAAATATGGCATACTAGGTGTGAGGTTGTTGGGAGAATTACATAATGTGCCCAGTAGATTTTTAAAGTCTTATTATTACCAAGAATTTGGACTTGATGGAGTAGAGATGGGAGCTGGTGTTAGTTTTTGAGCAGGAGTGTTTCATGATAAAAACAGTGTTTTAGGCAGATAAACTGGACCAGGGTGTGCAAAATAGATTAGAAGGGGGAAAAGCCTAGACTAAGGTGAAATTTTAGGAGTGAAAGAAGTGAGAAAGTGGGCTCTAGGTTAGTGGCAAGGTCAGAAAGGACAGGACAAACCCAAAAGATGTTTTTTCCTATAATATATTTGACGTAAACATTGTGTAAATTTACACAGGTTTACAACGTGTTGTAAAGTTTACAACGTGTTGATTTCATACATTTATGTATTGTAATATGACTGCCATTGTAGATATAATTAGCCACTCTTCATGTGGCACTAAGGGCTATTTTGAAGCAGTGCTATCCAACAGGAAGAAATGAGAGCCACAGGTGTGAACCCCAAATGCAACTTAAAGTTTTTGAGACATACGCCATTTAAATTTTTTGAAACCCCACCTTGTTAAAAAAAGGTAAAGAAAAATGGGCAAGTTAGTTTTAATAATATTTAACCCTTTAAATGTTATTAAATTTAACCCAGTATGTCAAAAAGATCATTTTAGTAGGTAACCCACGTAAAATTATTGATCACTCAGTTAAATTATTGATCACTCAGTTTAGATTGTCATTGTTTTTTAGCATAAATATTTAAAATCCCACGTTTCTGGGACCTCCCACGTGGTCTGGCGGTTAAGACTCTGAGATCCCAGTGCAAGGTGCCCAGGTTTGTTCCCTGGCTGGGGAACTAGATCCCAACTAAGATTCAGCACAGCCAAATATATAAATTAATAAATATTAAAAATAAACTAGCAATATTTAAAAACAAATCCTGTGTGTCCTTTTCACTTCCTGCATATCTCAATTCGCAGTAGCCACATTTTAGGTGCTGTCTCATTGTCCAGGGGACTTTTGAGAGCCTAAGCCTCAGGGCCCGATGGCTGATGGGGAGGTGGGGGTAGCTGCAAAGAAGAGGGAAGATTTAAAGCCAGTTCTGTGGCAACCCACTCCAGTACTCTGGCCTGGAGAATCCCATGGGCAGAGGAGCCTGGCGGCTGCAGTCCATGGGGTCACCAGAGTCGGACACGACTGAGTGACGAAACCACCACCCACCACCACTCTGCTGCCTTCAGCAAGCAGACGTCTGGCAAGTGTTCAGGAAGATGCTTTCAGTTTCAGACACGCTGGGGAGGTAGACTGGACGCTCATCAGAATCAAGGTTCCGAACTAGAGATGTGGAGACAGAAGAAAAGCGCTCACCTTCCCGGCTCCATGTTTTCCCGCGGATGGTCTGCCTTGTCTACTTCCTACCAGGCTAATGGGTCACCACCCACCAGTTACCACGTGGGTATATCCCAGGGCGGCCTCATCTGCCTTTATTTTCCCCAAGACACTACAGAAATCCATATCTTAGGTCAAGGTATATAGAAATATTTGTTTTATAGAAACCTATATTTTTATGTAAAAATTTTAAATGCTGACAACTAATTCTTCTTTTTAAAAAACAGTATGTGAGCCAAACTAAATGCATCAGCTGGCTGGATGTGGTTTGTGGACAGCCAGTTAGAGACAGAAGGTGCCACTTTGAGAGGTTCCACCCTCAAATTAAAAAAAAAATCCCAGAAATCCATTTGGATAAAAAACCAAGGGAAAGATTATAAATAAATCCAGAGGTGCTGAATTCATTTACTGTCAGGCTGGTTTGTTTTTTTTTTCAAGTTCTAGTTCTTGTGTAGGTTCTATATGAGTGGAAACTCTTGATTTAGATATTGGCTTATGGCATCTTTTTTTAGAAGAATTTTGTTTTGATGTGGACCATTTTTAAAGTCTTTACTGAATTTGTTACAATATTGTTTCTGTTTTGGTTTTTTGGCCGTGAGGTGTGTGGGGTCTTAGCTCCCTGACCAGCGATGGAACCTGCATCCTTTGCATTGAAAGGCCAAGTCTTAACCACGGGACCACCAGGGAAGTCCTTGCTTATGGCAGTTAATCCTTCCATATTCTTGGAACAGAGTTTTCAAGGCCAAGTAACAGAAGCAAAGGGGGGGAGGGAAAGACCACACAGTTTACTGAAATGGGAACAGGAGTCTAACTTTTTCTCTTTTTTCTCCAATTAGAACTCCTATGGTCCATCTTTTCCCAGACGAAATATCCATTCTATCTAGGGAAATGTACATCAGCAGAAGATTGGGAGGACCAAGCCAGGGTCTGGAAATCTAACATCCTCGGTAAGATAAAATTGCAGGCCACAGTTCAGCGAATGGGAAGACTTCCTATTTGTGTAACAATCAGATTGTAATTGAAAGATGCTGACCAGGGCGTGCGCAGGGCATTAACAGAGGAAGCTGGAAATGAGACATCCTGTCTGATGCAACCTTCCGGACACCCAATAGGGCTGCCCGTGACACCCAACTGTCTATAATTAGGGTGATTGCTAGGTAAGTAAATACCACTCCTGGCTGCTGCTGCTTTTTATAAAATCTATTCTATTTTTATAAAATCATGTCACGGAAATGATCTCCCTTTTCTCTTCTGGTTGATATGTTTCGACACTCTGAATGAGAGCTGAGAAAGAATAGACCCGCAATGGCTAAGTGTATGTGGTAGTTATCTGGTTAAACAGGAGAGGAGGAGCCGTCAGAGTAGGCAAGCCTTGGGGGTGATGAGCGGGCAGGGTGACGGCTGACAGTGTGGAAGCAGCGCAGGGAGTCATCCCACAGCTCTCAGTAGGGAGGACGCGCTGGAGTATAGGGTGACTTCTGGGAAAGGAGACGGTCCCATGGGCTTGGCCATCAGGAAGTCCTCAGTCAGGGCAAAACTGGACTTCTTCGTTACTCATCGTGGGCACTGTCTGTGTGAGAGCGTGGCTGCAGTGAGTGAGCAGACCCTGGGATGTGCCTTTGTTCCCCAGATGGAACCATTGTTTCTGGTTTTGTTGGTTACATAAAGGGACGACAAGGAGCAAAATCTAACAACTGTTCTAATATGCCTTGATGTGTGTATTTCCTCTCGAGGGAAAGAAACAGTGATACGTCACTGAAGAAGGGGTATCTTTGTCTTCACCCCGCCTCCCTGATCTGCCATATTTTGGCTTCCAGAATAACCTTCCTAAAACACCCAAGCACATCACAGGTTCTCCATGAATAGTTGCTGATGAACTGACGTTCCTGAAGTCAGTACCTTCCTATGCCCGTGTTTGCAGACACACCTTGAGCTAATGGTCTATCATTCAAGATGCAGGGAGGTTCAGTCACGGAGTTTCTGTTCACTGGGACCTCTGAAGACCAGCCAGGATTACAGACTTGGGTTCATCAGATCAGCCAGTCACCCGGACTTAAGTGTTAGCGTACAGATGTAGGTGGTATCTGCAAATGGAAAACAAAGCTTTATAGAAAACTTGGCTCGAAGCATCTCATTAAATGCTCATGACATCCCTCCTGCCCATTGTCTTGCCTGCGTCGTGGAGCTGTGTAAACCAAGTGGAGAGATGCCGGATGAACCTCTCGGGGTCCGGGGCAGGTTGCCCCGGGGACGTTCACTCAGTCAGACTTGTTCACTCCATTTCACCCCGCCTCTCACACAGTCATGACTTGAGGCCAGAAACAGAGTTGGAACTCTAACCTCTCAGCCATTCTCTAGGGAGGCAGGGTAAAGAGAGAAAGGCAGGGCTGTGCCCCGAAGGCCAGAGGTCAGGTTCACAGGGGAGGCCCGGAGTCCTGCTGCCTTTCTGAAAGGCCCACAGCTTGGCTCGCCTTCGCTGGGTTACTACTTGAAGGACGTTGGCCCTCCGTGTCTGTGGATTCCACATTCATGAATTCAACCGTACTTTGATCAAAAATCTCAAAATAAATAAGTGAATTCCACTTCTACAAGGCAAACTTGGAAGTGCCATGCCAGTAAATATTTACATAGCACTTATACCGTATGGAGCTTCCCTGGGGGCTCAGACGGTGAAGAATTCTCCCTGAAGGAGCTGCAGGTTTGATCCCTGGGTCAGGAAGATCCCCTGGAGAAGGAAATGAGAACCCACTCCAGTATTCTCACCTGGAAAATCCCATGGACAGAGCAGCCTCGTGGGCTACAGTCCACGGGGTTGCAAAGAGTCAAACATAACTGAGCCTGTCTAACACTAACACTACATTGTATTAGGTATTACAAGTGATGCAGAGATGATTTAAAGTATGTGGAAGGTGTGCCTAGGTTGTGTGTGAATACCATGCTATTTTATGTAAGAGGTTTGATTTATTTTTTTCCTGCCTTGCACAGAATGTAGAATCTTAGTTCCCCAACCAGGAATGGAATCTGTGCCCTCAGCAGGGGGAAGCGTGGAGTCTCACCCACTGGGCCACCAGTGAAGTCCCTAAGGAATTCGATTTTGATATGGGGAAGGTTCCTGGAACCAATTCCTTGGGGTATCCGGGGTCGACTGCACTAAAAACATCTTTTGCTCCCATCAAAGGGTTACTCTGCACTCCGTGGTGGGGGTGGCTAGTTGATAAGTGATGCGGTGGGACGCTGGGTTTCTGCCTGGTCTAGACAGATGGCCTCGGGAATGGTCACCGTTCCTTGGAATTCATCCTCCCCAACAAGGTGGTTTCAGGAGTCTTAGGACTGCAGGGCGACAGATAAGAATCCAACAATGCCTGGTGAATGGCGCCATCTAGTGGCCCACAGTATTCCATTCCAGGCTGGTGGCTGGATTTTGAAGAAAAGACTGACTTGAGTGAGATCTGGAGACTTGATTCTTTTTTTTTTTTTTTTTTTTTGGCAAGTTACAAAAGGAGTTTTTATTTATATTTTTGAAATTATTTATTTATTTTCGGTTGTGCTGGGTCTTCAGTGGTCTCTGCATCCTCATTGCTGTGCATGGATTTTTCTCTAGCTGCGGTGAGCCGGGGCTACTCTTGGTGGGGCACCGGCGTCCCACTCTGCAGGCTCCTGCTGTGGCTGAGCACGTGCTCCAGGCTCAGGGTCTTCAGCAGAACCGGGGCCCAGCGGTTGGAGCGTGTGGGCTCCAGGAAGCAAGGGCTTCAGCAGCTGAGGCACACAGACTCAGTGATTGTGGAGCAAGAGCTTAGCTGCCCCTTTGCTTGAGGAATCTTTCCAGACCAGGGATTGAAGCTATGCCTGCTGATTGGCAGGTGGATTCTTTTTTTTTTTCTTTTTAAATGTATTATTTATTGGAGGCTAATTACTTCCCAATATGTATTGGTTTTGTCATATATTGACTTGAATCCGCCACGGGTGTGCATGTGTTCCCCATCCTGAACCCCGCTCCCACCTCCCTCTCCATCCCATCCCTCTGGGTCATCCCAGCGCACCAGCCCCGAGCACCCTGTCTCATGCACTGAACCTGGACTGGCGATTTGTTTCACATATGATAATGTACATGTCTCCATGCCATTCTCCCAAACCATCCCACCCTCGCCCTCTCCCCGAGTCCAAAAGACTGTTCTCTACATCTGTGTCTCTTTTGCTGTCTCGCATACAGAGTTATCATTACCATCTTTGTAAACTCCATATATATGTGTTAGTATACTGTAATGGTCTTTATTTTTCTGGCTTACTTCATTCTGTATAATGGGCTCCAGTTTCATCCACCTCATTAGAACTGATTCAAATGAATTCTTTTTAACGGCTGAGTAATATTCCATGGTGTATATGTACCACAGCTTCCTTATCCATTCGTCTGCTGATGGGCATCTAGGTTGCTTCCATGTCCTGGCTATTATAAACAGGGCTGCGATGAACACTGGGGTGCACGTGTCTCTTTCAGATCTGGTTTCCTCGGTGTGTATGCCCAGGAGTGGGATTGCTGGGTCACATGGTAGTTCTATTTCCAGTTTTTTAAGGAATCTCCACACTGTTCTCCATAGCGGCTGTACTAGTTTGCATTCCCACCAACAGTGTAAGAGGGTTCCCTTTTCTCCACACCCTCTCCAGCATTTATTGCTTGTAGACAAGAACTAAACAGACATTTCTCCAAAGAAGACATACAGATGGCTAACAAACACATGAAAAGATGCTCAACATCGCTCGTTATCAGAGAAATGGAGACTTGATTCTAAAGCTTTGGAAGAAGAGTTCCCGAGGCGACCCCTGTGTTCTGCCCAAACCTCTTTACAGGGTTTGCATTGAAAACCTGGGCTTCACCCCCACTTCCTCTGTTGGAAGGGGTTTGCACAGTCACTGACTTCACACATTTGTGCTTGCCTGTGACTCACCGGCCACCGTTCCAGCCCTGGGGATGCCCCAGGGGACAAAGTGTCTAAAAGTCCCTGACCGAAGATCTAAACAGGCCTTTCTCCAAGAAAGACTTACAGGTGGCCAAGAGGAATGTGAAAAGACACCCCATGTTGCTAGCTATTAACATCAGAGAAATGCAGATTGAGACGACAGTGAGGTTTCACCTCACACTGGTCAGAATGACCGTCATTAAGGAGTCCACCAACAATGGACACTGGAGAGGGTGAAGAGAAAAGGGAAGCCTCCTACGCTGTTGGTGGGAATGTAGGTTGGTACAGCCCCTGTGGAAACGCTATGGAAGTTCCGTAAAAAACTAAGAACAGGACTGCCATATGACCCAGCAATCTCACTTCTGGGCATATATTTGGAGAAAACTATACTTTGAAAAGATACCTGCACCCCAGTGTTCGTTGCAGAACTCTTTATAATAGCTAAGACATGGTAAGTAAGTGAGTGAAGTCGCTCAGTCGTGTCTGACTCTTTGCAACCCCCTGGACTGTAGCCCACCAGCCTTCTCTGTCCATGGGATTCTCCAGGCAAGGACACTGGAGTGGGCTGCCATTTCCTTCTGCAAGACATGGAAGCAACCTAAATGTCCATCAGCAGATGAATGGATAAGGATGTGGCACTTACATGCAGTGGAATACTACTCAGCCATAAAGAGGATGGGATGATGGCACTTGCAGCGATATGGATGGACCCAGTGATGCTGACACTACATGAAGCACGTCAGGCGGAGAAAGACAAATACCGTGGGATATCACTTAGATGTGGAATCTTAAAAAACGATGCAATGATCTTATTCACAAAGCAAAAACTGACTCACAGACATAGAAAACCAACATGGTGACCAAAGGAGAAGGGGAATGGGAGGGACAGGACGGGAGTTTGAGATGAGCAGACACACAGCGGCCTGAAACACGCGATCCGCAAAGACCCACTGTGGGCCTCCCCGAGAGCTCAGGTGGTGGAGGATCCGCCTGCAACGCGGCAGACCCGGGTCCACCCCTGGGTCGGGAAGATCCCCTGGAGAAGGGGTAGGCTACCCGCTCCAGGGTTCTCGGGCTTCCGTGGTGGCTCAGCTGGTAGAGTCTGCCTGCAGTGTGGGAGACCTGGGTTGGGAAGATCTGCTGGAGAAGGGATGGGCTGCCCACTCCAGGATTCTCGGGCTTCCCTACCGTCTCAGCTGGTGAAGACTCTGCCTGCAATGCGGGAGACCTGGGTTGGGAAGATCCCTTGGAGAAGGGAAAGGCTACCCACTCCAGGATTCTGGCCTGGAGAATTCCAGGAACTGTATAGTCCTTGGGGTCGCAAAGAGTTGCATACCAGTGAGCAGCTTTCTCTTTCAAAGATCTACCGTATACCACAGGAAACTGCACTCAATATTCTGTAATAACCTATATGGGAAAAGAATACGAAAAAGATTAGATACATGTACGTGTAGAACTGAATCACTTCAGTGTACACCTGAAACTGATACAGTGTTGTAAATCAAGTATACTCCAAGATAAAATAAAAATTAAATATAAAATAATTTTTTAAAAAGTGCCTGCCCGCATAGGCAGAAAGACCATAAAGAAAAAAATACAGTGGAGAGTGACTTAGATGTAATGAGTGCTCAGAAGAAAAATTAAGCAATGACCAGGGCGTCTGGAAGAGTCGGGGGAGGTGGGTTTCTTGGAGTGAAAGCAGGGAGGCCGTCCTGGAAGGTGCCATCTGCAAAAGGCCTGAAGGAGGGGAGGGATGGTTTTCTGCAGCGACACGGGAAAAGCACTCTGGGAAGAAGGAACGGAAACAGGAGGAGGCCGGTGGTGGGAGCAGAGGGGAGGGTGCAGGGTGAAGAGGAAGAGCGGTCAGAGGGGACAGGCCCGGAGCGGGGAGGGGAGAAGCCCCGGCGGCTGCGGCTTCTGCTCGGACGGAATCAGGTGGCTGCGCCGATCCCACGGGGGTGCCTTGGGAGACTCAGGCGCTTGAGTGTGTAAAAAGCTCCTGGAAGCGCAGCACTGTGTTTATTTAACACTGTTTCACAGGCTTATTCTCCAGGCTTATTTAGATCTCCTTTTCCCCCCAGAACACCCACTAACTTCTTGTGGGGCTTGAGAAAGTACAAGTCAGCCCCGATAAGACGCTCTGGTGTCCCCGACGGCCAGAGATGCGGTCACGGCACGGCCGCAGTGGCCGGACCGACCCAGGCCTCCTTATCGCCAGCGTTGCTCCCCAGGCTCGCTCTGTTCCTCCCGCCCCCGGGCAGAGATCCCTGGGACCAGCCCGCCTCAGGACCGCCTGCAAGCCCGCCTGATTCCGGCTGCCCCGCGCTCCCCGCCTTGGAGTGCGTCGGCACACACCCGCGTCCTGCACACCCCCCACACAGCCCCTTCCCGGGACGCCCGGGCCGCGTGCGCGCCCCCTCGCTGCGGCGAGTCAGCGAAGCCGACGCTGACTGTGAGCCTGGGGGTCTTTCCTGGAACCGCCGTCAGCCCTCAGTGTGGTGTGCCCTCAAGCTGAAGAGAAGCCAGACGACACGACTATTTCCTGTTGCTGTTCAGTGGCTCAGTCGTGTCCGACTCTTCATGACCTCACAGACCGCGGCTCGCCAGGCCTCCCCGCCCAGCACCAACTCCCGGAGCTTGCTCAGACTCATGTCCGTCGAGTCGGTGATGCCATCCAGCCATCGCATCCTCTGTCGTCCCCTTCTCCTCCTGCCCCCAATCCCTCCCAGCATCAGGGTCTTTTCCAATGAGCCAGCTCTTCACATCAGGTGGCCAAAGAATTGTAGCTTCAGCATCAATCCCTCCAATGAACACCCAGGACTGATCTCCTTCAGGATGGACTGGGTGGATCTCCTTGCAGGCCAAGGGACTCTCAAGAGTCTTCTCCAACACCACAGTTCAAAAGCATCAATTTTTCGGTGCTCAGCTTTCTTTATGGTCCAACTCTCACATCCATACATGACCACGGGACAAACCTTGACCAGATGGGCCTTTGTTGGCAAAGTAACGTCTCTGCTTTTCAACATGCTATCTGGGTTGGTCATAGCTTTTCTTCCAAGGAGCAAGAGTCTTTTAATTTCATGGCTGTAGTCACCATCTGCAGTGGTTTTGGAGTCCCCAAAAATAAAGTCTGTCAGTGTTTCCACTGTTTCCCCATCTATTTGCCATGAATACCATGGTCTTCATTTTTTGAATGCTGAGTTTTAAGCCAACTTTTGCACTCTCCTTTTTCACTTTCATCAAGAGGCTCTTTACCGAGAAAATCGAGGCTCTGCTTTTGCCATAAGGGTGGTGTCATCTGCATATCTGAGGGTTATTGATATTTCTCCCAGCAATCTTGATTCCAGCTTGTGCTTCTTCCAGCCCAGCATTTCTCATGATGTACTCTGCATATAAGTTGAATAAGCAGGGTGACAATATACAGCCTTAACGTACTCCTTTCCAATTTTGAATCAGTCGGTTGTTCAGTGTCCAGTTCTAACTGTTGCTCCTGGACCTGCGTACAAGTTTTGCAGGAGGTAGGTAAGGTGGTCTGATATTCCCACCTCTTTAAGAAATTTCCACAGTTTGTTGTGATCCACACAGTCAAAGGCTTTACTGTAGTCAATGAAGCAGAAGTAGATATTTTCCTGGAATTCTCTTGCTTTTTATGATCCAATGGATGTTGGCAATGTGATCTCTGGTTCCTATTGTACTTCTATTGTACTGTTCCTCAAGTCTAAAGCTGAGACACTGCACCCACTGAAGTGTCTGGTGTACCCGTTGGAGAGGGCTTCCCAGTGGCTCAGGTGGTAAAGAATAAGCCTGCAGCGTGGGAGATGTGGGTCCAGTCCCTGGGTTGGGAAGATCCCCTGGAGGAGGGCATGGCTGCCCACTCCAGTGTTCTTGCCTGGAGACTCCCGTGGACGGAGGAGCCTGGTGGGCTACCGTGGAGGAGTAGAGGCTACACAGGAGTCCATGGGGTCACAAAGAGTGGGACACGACCGAAGTGACTTAGCGTGCGTGCGTGCAAATGTCAGGAACCTCTGGCCACCCGCACTGTACAAGACTGCAGTCTGAGTGGCTGTGTCTGGATCCGCCCCAGAGTGAGAGATCCTGCTGACCCCGAACAGGGAATAATGCTTCCACTTTCTCTGTGTCACAATGGTCTGGGCCCCCAGGCTGCTCCGGCCCGACCACGTGGATGATGGTAACTCACCAAGTGGCAGTTTCCACGGGTTTCCATTCCTCTCACTGATCAGATCTGCCGGCTGCAGAAACGTGTGGCCTAGATGGTCTGATGAAACTGTGCATCACAGCCCTCCACCCGCCAAATGCTGCCCGACACTGAGATAAGCTGCTGCTCTAAGGCCCTGCTGGCCGGAAGAGGCTGGCCTCGCTGATCACATCCGTTTTACCCGGCTGGTCTGCAGGGACGTTCAGCATGGAACTGTTCTGGCATCGGGAGCACGGGACAGGGCAGGCCCGTGAATCTGCCTGTGAACCTGCTCCCGAAGAGTGGGCGGGGGGCTGGGGGGTCCGGAGGGCTGTTCCTGGCTCCCCTGGGGCCCTCAGGCTAATTCCTCTGGAGCTGATTTTCCACAACCAGATACTGCTGCCATTCTAGCTTCTGCTGGTGCGTCTGAGCGGCTTGCTTCCTTTCCATCTCTGTCAATCTCAGATGCTTCCAATTTGTGAAAATTTCAGCTGTGTCTTTGTTCTTGCTTTGCAGATATTCTTGGTATTCCATTTGATATTTCTGTAAAAGGCCCCTTTTCAATTCATCTTCCCTTGGGAACACAATCTCCTGTATTCTTACGTCTATTCCTTTCAAGGTCTTCACGTCTATTCTGGGCCATGCTCTGGGCTACAAAGCTTTGTGTCATAAAGAAATTCGTTCAGCTTCAGCACACAAGCTCAGAGGTGAATCCACGGCGCCACGTCGAGAGATCAATATCTGAGCGTATTGATCTGAGCCCAGGCCAGAGCGTGCGTGTGTGCAAACGTCAGTAACTTTTGGCCACCCGTGCTGGACGTCTCTGGCCTGTTGGTTCCATTCTGGTCTTTTATTCTCTAGCTAACTCCTCCTAATGCACCGCTGGTCCTCTAGATATGCTGGGACAGGATCTTCAGATAAGCCTGGGTGTGCGATCCCAGCTTTGGGTCAGCCTACGATCTCCAGTCTGCAGGTTTCTTTGTTAGGGCGAAATGTGGTACCAATCACAGCTGATACAGGAGGAGAAATTGCACTGGGAACCAGAGCCTTCGGTTCCTTTGAACCAAAGATGCGGGTGACATCAAAGAGGGAACATCTCAGCGGCAAACTGATACCTGTGTCCCGGGCGTGGAGTAGATTTATGGGATTGAGAGAGAAAGACAGACAGAGAGAGGGCTGGGGGAGGGAGGGAGAGAGCGAGCGAGAACCGGATCAACGGTGGAGAGGAAGTAGCTGAAGCCATGAGACCAGGTAATGTGTGATGGAAAACAGGCCAGGTGCCGGAGAACTGGAATGCAATGTCTGGACTGTTCCTTTAATTTTAGTTACGCTGTCGGAAGGGAAGCTGGCTTGTGTGTTTAGCCGGCTGTGGCAGCTCTAAGTCACACATTGCTGACGAGTGACAGCCTCCGTTATAAATGGAAACTTGAACTGCCCGATGCTCATCAGCCGAAACTGAGTGCCCAGGTTTATTCTGGTGCCTATTAATTACCCACAGATCACCTATTTTCCTTATTGCTTGCAAATACGTGCAGGGAATAAAAAGTTGGTGTGTTCTCCAAAAACACAGCTGTGAGTTTTTACGGCTGCATGCCTGGAGTGGGCGTGATTTAGATGTTTCCTGATTCCTCTGAGGCTGGAAGCATCCTTCGGTGGGTCTCTAATTTCCTGTGGAAGTTTGGCTTCAGAGGTTATTACAGACATTGAGCCGACAAGATGTATCTTAAAACACGGACAGTGGCAGTTTCCTAGGCCGTCAGTTCTTCCCTTTTTTGCTCTCTCCCCACACTTGGTGCTTTAAGTCAGCCTCTATCTACAGTTGACCGCGGCCTGACCTCACTCTCTGGAATGCCCTGCCCGCCTCTGACGTTTGTGGCACATCCACATGCCCTCCCAGCGGCATTCCTGATGGGATCACTTTCTCCTGAGCTCTTGAAAGAATCCTGCTTCAGCAACTCCCAGGCCGAGGTGGGAGAGGTGCTTTTCAAAAAAGAGATTTGGCACACACCAAGAACAGGCATCACTGGTTCTGTGCACTTTCATGCGTGGACTGTCTGTGTGGTGGGCTGTTCATCCCCCTCTCCTGTCCTCCCAATCCATGAACATAGTATAGATCTTAAGGTCTTCTTGACCCAGATCTGTAATTTCCCATGGACACATAGCCCAGTGCCTCCCACTTCCCGGGATTCTTCTCACATTAGCCTGTGTATTTCCTTCAAGGCAGTTATTGCAACCTGAAATTATCTTATTTGTTTATCTGTTTACCTATTTGATGTCTATCTCCTCCATCCAGAAGGTAAGGTCCATGAGAGCATTGTCTTCTCCCAGCATCTGGAGTGATGCTTGACCACATAATAGGGGCTCATGAAATATTTGCTGAATGACCTACTTACAGGACCAGTCATTTAAAAATGAAAAAAATTATTAATTTCATAAAGTTAAGCTTTCCATGAACTCATTATCTGTGTCAGTTTCCTGTCTTTCTTAAACAAAGATATTTTCCAAATTTAATTGTCATTATGTTGTTTAGATGCTAAGTTGCAGCTGACTCTTTGCGACCCCATGGAGTAGCCCACCAGGCTCCTCTGTCCACGGGATTATCCTGGCAAGAACACTGGAGTGGGTTGCCATTTACTCCTCCAGGGGATCTTCCCCACCCAGGGATCAAACCTACGTCTCCTGTGATTCCTGCAGGAATTCTTAGCCGGCAGATTCTCTACCACTGAACCACCTGGGAAGCCCTATATTTTTATAGTATTCTTTTTTTCATATTGATACATGAAGGAATCTATTAATATGTCTAAGTCAATTCAGTACATGGTTGGCCATCTCATTCCTGCGATGTAATAATGTACCATTGATTTCATAATAAACATCAGTATTAAAATAGAAGCTGCTACATGGATCATATAGTACTCTTTTTATATTAGACGTAGCTATCTATCATTCAGCATCTCAGTTCAGCTGAAAAACGGCCAAATGTAGAGCATTAAGTCGGATCAACTGCCGTTTCCTGGGGCTAAGTTTTTGGAAAGGCAGGGAGTCAGCTGTCGTTTGGTGACTGTTTTTAAAAAGATGAGGTGTGCTTGCTAATAATGAATGAAGAGGTTACATCCCGTGCTGGCGTGCCGTGTGTGAGCGCCTGTGCCCAGGAGGGGTCAGGGGCTGCCTGCCTCGGACGGCGCTGCCCACTCCCTGCAGCTGCCTGGCATCAGGCGTGGTGAGAAGGCTGGCGGCTGGCAGACGGGCACCTCCGGTCGTGTGACAAAGGGTCAGCCCAGCAGGGCGTCCGGCGCGTCCTCTCCGGAAGATCCCCACCGAGTCCTCTCCAACATCTCCTCCAGTGAAAACCAAAGAACACCAACTTTCCAAATCAAAACCCCGGGCGCGCAAGGGGTGGGCTGAACTGGGAGACTGGAGTGGATGGTGGATTTGCATTCACTGTGCTCAGCCCCTCAGCCGTGTTCGACTCTGTGTGACCCCACGGACTGCAGCCCGCCAGGCTCCTCTGTCCACGAGGACTCTTCGGGCAAGACCACTGGAGTGGGTTCCTTATCCTTCTCCAGGGCATCTTCCCGACTCGGGGATCGAACCCACGTCTCCTGCGTCTCCCGCGCCGACGGGCAGGTTCTTCACCGCTGTGCCAAGGGGGAAGCCCCCAAATATTCATGACAATGTGTAAAATAGGCAACTAATGAGAACCTGCTGCAGCACAGGGAACCCTACTCTGTACTCTGTGGGGACCTAAACGGGAAGGAAATCCAGAAAAGAGGGGAGGTGTGTGTACGTGCAGCTGATTCACTTTGCTGTTCTGTAGAAACTAACCTGACATTGTAAACCAACTAAACTCAGTAAAAATTAATTAAAAAGTCAAAGCCCCTGAGTTTTCCTATTTGTTTAAGTAAGTAAAACATTTAAAATGTCTTCTAAAAGTTATAAAAGCCAAATTGGATTTATCTTTGTTGATTTCCATTTGCATGGAGTACCTTTTTCCATCCCCTCACTTTCAGTCTTTTTGTGACCCAAGATCAGAAGTGGGTGCCCAGGTGCAAAGTGGGAGCAAAGCTCTACTTTTAAGGAGTTTCTCACTGAGCAGAGAGAGCTAGGGACGGACGAGGACATAGGTCCTGGCAGTGTGGCGACTGTCACGTGCTCCAGTCGGGAGACACAGGATGTCAGGGGAGCAGAGACAACGCCTTCAATGAGCTTCTTGAGTTGAATTTTGAAAGATGGGTGATCAGTCACCAGATGAAGCCCTAAGGAAGGATGCTAACAGTTTTGATTGCATACAACTGCAGATTGACATGCGCAAACAACAGTGGCTGATATTTATTGAGCATTTAATATACACTTGCTATGGGTTTTTCTTTTTTTATTTTTTTGCTATGGGTTTTTCATGGTTGTCCTTTATTGGATTAAGGATGCTCAACTTGGATCAGTTTTGAAAACTCATTGCTTCCCCTGTGGCTCAGCAGTAAAGAATCTGCCTCCCATGCAGGGGACACAGGAGACTCGGGCCTGATCCCTGGGTCAGGAGGATCCCCTGGAGGAGGAAATGGTAACCCACTCTAGTACTCTTACCCGGGAGAGTCCACGGACAGACGAGCCTGGCGGGCATTCATAGGGTCACAAGAGTTGGACACAACTGAGGGACTGAGCATGCAACCTAGCAAGAAAAGGCTGATCATCAGAACAGCGTCCTCCAACTGAGACCAGACTTGTGGTTGCCAAGGGGGAAAGGGGAGGCGGGAGGGACAGACGGGAGTTTAGCAGGAGCAGATGCAAACTATTTTACGTAAGACGGAGAAGCAGCAAGGTCCTGCCGCATGAAACAGGCAATGCACTCAGTATGTGACAAGCCATAAGGGAAGGGAATGTGAAAGGGAATGCGCGTGTATTATAGCCGAATCACTCTGAGGTAAGCAGAAACCACCACGGCATTGTAGACCACTGTGAAAGCGAAGCTGTTAGTCGCCCAGTCTTGTCTGACTCTTTTTGACCCCATGGGCTATACGTCAATAAAATAAAATAAAGTGTTCTCCATCATGATACAGCAAAACACTAACAAGTTAGTGGTCTAGTTTGTAAGAAATTCCTGGAATACATGAAGACATCATGGGTGAATCTGCTTCTCCAAGGCCTCAAAGAACAGCCCGAAATTTTATGGTTTGCTTGCTCGACTCAAGGGTAGATGTTGGGCTGCCTCTCTGCCAATCAGATTGTTTCACCGACCAAATCATCGTGGAGAAGGGCCGTCACTTCTGCACGTGGCACTATTTGTCTGGAGTCGAAGGAAAGCTCAGCAGAGGAGGGGAGTGGGAGAACATGCCTGACTTCCATTCCACAAAGAGTTGGGTGCCCGCTGACCTCTCAGACCAGCTTCAGCTGTCTGTACCAGGATATCATGGTAGACCTCGGCGTGACTGCATTACCCTTGCATGATGTTGTATTAAGGCAGCAGTGGGTCTGCTTTGTGGAGAGGGAGGGCAGAGTAGGAAGGAGAAGACATCTGTTACTTCTGTGAGTTAAGCCTTCTAAAAATACTTCTCGTTCAGTGACCACTTGTTCCTTTGACCTCTTTGATCTTTTACTCTGGAAATAGGACCTTCTAAGTGCCCTAGTCCCCTCTCTGTGTTTGTAAAATGGTGGTAATGCCTGAACCACAGAAGCAGAGACTTCACTTTGCATCTGCAGCTTTTGGAGATGAGAGGCTGTGGGGAGTAAGGGAGGAAATCTTCCTGTGCTTGCAAAATCTGAAGAACTTCAGATACAAAAATTACGTTGGTTCCATTGATTCTCAAGAAACATTCCTGAAGCTCAGTGATCAAGTCCGACATGTTCTGTGCTTCATAGAATGGTTGATTGGTCAACATGATAGAATAGACTCTCTCAGCAAGCAGCCTCCTCTGCAATCCATTTCACAGCTGATGTTGGGACCAGGCAGAAAGAGTCCATGAGGTTTAGAAATGTCTGTGTGGCTGTGGAGTCTTGAAAGCTTTAGGGTTTTCCAGGGGACTGTCCTGTGAAAGTAAACAGGCATTCAGAGTCCCTGGGACGGCAAGGAGACCAATGGACTATGCTGTCGGGAGACATGGGCTCCTGATTACAAGGAGATTCTTCCTCTTTCTCTTCCTCTCTCTTTTTCCTCCCCCACTTTTCCCCTTTTCTCCTCTTCCTTTTTCTCTTTTTCTTTTCTTTTAAATAAGTACTCCCCCTCTGGCTTCACATTCAAAGAATAAAGTATGCTCACTGAGGAAAGTGATTACACAGGATGGCCCTTGCTCCAGAATTAAGCTTGAGTTAGACGTCTGGGGGAATTCCCTGACAGGCCAGAGGTTAGGACGCTGTGCTCCCACTGCAGGGGGTACAGGCGCTATCCCGGCTAAGATCCCACATGCCAGCTGTGCAGTGTGGCCCCCAAAATTGTTCTGTTTTTAAAAATTAAAAAAAAAAATAGATAACTAAGACTATCTGGGCTCCAAAATCACTGCAGATGGTGACTGCAGACATGAAATTAAAAGATGCTTGCTCCTTGGAAGAAAAGCTGTGATCAACCTAGACAGCATGTTAAAAAGCAGAGACATTACTTTGCCAACAAAGATCCATCTAGTCAAAGCTATGGTTTTCCCAGTAGCCATATATAGATGTGAGAGTCGGACTATAAGAAAAGCTGAGCACCGAAGAATTGATGCTTTTGAACTGTGGTGTTAGAGAAGACTCCTGAGAGTCCCTTGGACAGCAAGGAGATCCACCCAGTCCATCCTAAAGGAGATCAGTCCTGGGTGTTCATTGGGAGGACTGATGCTGAAGTTGAAAATCCAATACTTTGGCCACCTGATGCGAAGAGCTGACTCATTAGAAAAGACCCTGACGCTGGGAAAGATTGAAGGCAGGAGGAGAAGGGGATGACAGAGGATGAGATGGTTGGATGGCATCATCGACATGATGGACATGGGTTTGAGTAAACTCCAGGAGTTGGTGATGGACAGGGAAGCTTGGCGTGCTGCGGTTCACGGGGTCGCAAAGAGTCACAAAGACACGACTGAGCGACTGAACTGAAAACTACCTGTTATCCCGAAGGCTGGTAAATATATTGTATCTGCAGGTTCACTTTTACAATCTAGAGTTTTCAAATGAAGGCCAATCAAATGAATTAGTAGTGAAAGATATATAGTTATAATTTAGTGAATATTTTAGGTCTTTCTCCTGTGCTAATTCCCTTTCTAGTATTCATTCATCCATTACGGACTCGTTCAAAGATATTTTTGGCACTTTTATGTACCAGATGCTGTTCCAAGTATCGGAGGCACAACAGGGATCAGAGCAAAAACCTTGTCCTTGTGAAGCTTTCATCTCCGTCTCTATGTACGTGTGTGTATGTGGGGGGCGGGGGAGAGACAGACAGAGACAACAGTAAGAGAGAGGCCACAGAGAGATCAAGCAAACCAGCAACACACACTCGTCATACAGCGATGAATACGGAGTACGTGCGGCTGTGCCGAGGCTGGCACAGGAGAAGGAAGGCTGATGTGGAATAGACAGTCGGGTGACCTGCAGGCTGGGGGTGGCCAGCGGACAGCCAGCCCTGCGGTGGGGGCTCTGCCTCGTTTGAACAACAGCAAGGACGCCCGCGTGGCCCGAGGGCGTGTGGGCAGGAAGCGGAAGGGCTGAGATCTGGGGCCGACAGAGACCAGATGACAGGGGCCCGCAGGCCGGCCGGAGTCGTCTTGGCCCGGTTTCCATCCTCCCTGATCCAAGATGTGCTACCACCAGCGAACCGCCAGAGGAACCGCTCTGGGTCCCTCCTCTACGGAAGCTTTAAGAGCTAGTCTTTTCCCACTACCATGATGTTCTAGACAGAGGCCACATTTAAAAACTGAGGTCTGATGTGGAGATAAGGCGGAACGGAACTGCAGGCTATCTGGGGTAGATTTGTAGTGTGAGTGAGAAAGGTATTTTCAAGGGGCTCCTTCTCCAGCAGATTTCTGGACTGGGCTTGTGCTAGTTGGATCTGCAAAGCACTCTGTACGGTATTGTTAAAGCCAAATTGTCCATTGTTGTTGGTTAGTTGCTAGCTCACGTCTGACTCTTCGTGACCCCAGGGACTCTAGCCCACCAAGCTCCTCTGTCCGGGGGAGTCTCCAGGTAAAAACACCCACGTGGGCTGTCATCTCCGCCTCCAGGGGATCTTCCCAGGGATGGAACCTGCTCCTCTTGCTTTGTAGGTGGATTCTTTACCACCGAGCCACTTGGGAAGCCATGAATTGACCAAAAATCTAAGTGGGGAGAAGCTCCTGGAACAGCTACACCCTCCCCCGGGCAGCGGAGCCTCCGAGGGCTGCCTGTCCAACTGTCCCGGGTGCTGAAGCCAAGTAATGTTTCGACATGCAAATTTGATAATGTCTCATTCCTATTTAAAGTCCTTCTGCGGAAAAGTGAGGAACTATATGGAGAGTCTGGGAAGGTGGAGCTTCAAGGATGTCAAAAGGGAATTCCTCACAATGTTATGGCGTCTTTTCTAGGTAGTGGACTTGTGGATGATTTCTAACGCCCTTGTTTGTGTTTTTCCACATTAAAAATGTTTTTAAGAAATCACATAGTCCGAAAAAGAAAAAAAAAGTGCTTCACCAGCTCCCTGTTTCTCGATGGGGCAAATTAAAGATGGTCTAGGATTTGGGGGGCTCTTCCCATTGAGAGATCAGGCTTCATTTTTTAAAAAAATAAAGTTTTAAAAATTTTATTTAAAAAAATTATTTGCTTATTCATTAATTTTATTTTTAATAATTATTTTATTAAAATTGTTCTTATTACATGTTTTATTTTAAAATTTATTTATTACTTTTCACTTTTATTTATTTTTTATTCTGGATCTTAGTTTCCTGATGAGGGATGGAAACTGCACTGAAGCTCTGGGAGCCCAGAGCCTTAACCAGTGGACTGCCAGGCAAGCCCCATCTTCCTTTGTGGGTTGGCGTGAAGACGGCATGTTAGTGAATAAATCATTTCTTAACTTATCCAATAGGAGCATGGAGATTTTTATATTGTTATTTTGTAGGACAAGATCAGGGACTTGTATCAGTCAGAGATCTATTAGTAAGCAAAGGAACAGTTCCTTGATGACATAAATAGAAAAAGAATTTATTGAATGTATATCGGGTAACTCACAGAACTCCTGGGAAGACCTGAGAACCAGGCTTGAGAATGTGCCATTTGCGGGGCAACACCCAAAAGCACAGTGTGGAAGTGGCTGGGAGGGCCCTACTCAGGGTTCGCTTCATGGAACACGAGTAGAAAAGCTCTTAATAGAAACAACGCGGCCTCGGTAGTCTGTGTCTTTTCCCTGTGCCTTTCGAGGGAGACGAGTTTCACACGACTTTAATCAGCACAATAACCTCGTCATTATTTCACCTCTAATCTCTAGTCCCTTGGACTGCAAGGAGATCCAACCAGTCCATCCTGGAGGAGATCAGTCCTGGGTGTCATTGGAAGGACTGTTGCTGAAGCTGCAGTTCCAATACTTTGGCCACTTGATTCGAAGAGCCGACTCATTAGACAAGACCCTGATGCTGGGAGAGATTGAGGGCAGGAGGAGAAGGGGATGGGACAGAATGGGATGGTTGGATGGCATCACCGACTCCATGGACATGAGTTTGAGTAAACTCCGGGAGTTGGTGATGGACAGGGAGGCCTGGCGTGCTGCAGCCCCTGGGGCTGCAGAGTCGCACCTGACTTAGTGACTGGATAGCAACAACAATCTGTTGCTGGCTGGTCATGCGAAGAGTCCATGTGAAGACGCTGTGAGCACCCTTCCCCTCTTTGGGTCCGAAGTGTCGTCTTGGTTCCCAGGCTCCTGCCTGAGTTCTGAGCGGCCCTGCCTCTCCGTTTCTTGCTCCACTTCTCGGCAGCCTCTGTTTCCATCTCTGGACACATGCTCCCCGCGCTCCGGCGGCCTCCACCCTCGCCCGCTGAGCTGCCTGCCCCCTGACGTCCCTCCTGGTCCCCTTCTCCTCTTCCCTTCTTGTTCTCCGTCTTCCTCGCGCCATCCTTCTGCTTCCCCTTTGCTTTTCTCTCAACGCCCACAGCCAGGAGGGATTTCACTCCCTCCCATGGCTTTATAATTAACAAGCTGATGATTTCAAACCCTTTAGCTGTCTCTTGAGCTCTCAACCAGCAGACAGCTGACAGCCCCTCATGGATGAGTCACGGCCCCTCATCCCACCCACCCGCACCGCTCCTCCCGCGTCCTCTGACTCAGGGAAGGGCAGCAGCCCTGATTCACTGGCTGAGGCAGACATCTCGGGATCATCTCTGAGTCTCCCCTCCTCTGGTCCTCCATGTCAGGCCCGAGGTTCTGTCTCTCCTATTTCTTAAATGTTCCTGAAATTCACCCAGCTCTTTGTTGTTGTTCAGTCACTAAGTCACGTCCGACTCTGCGACCCCACGGACTGTAGTACATCAAGCTCCCTTGTCCATCACCGTATCCCAGAGCTTGCTCAAACTCACATTCATTGAGTTGGTGATGCCATTCAACCATCTCATACTCTGTCATCCCCTTCTCCTCCTGCCCTCAATCTTTCCCACCATCAGGGTCTTTTCAAACGAGTCAGCCGTTTGCATCAGGTGGCCAAAGTATTGGAGTTTCAGCTTCAAGATCAATCCTTCCAATGAACACCCAGGACTGATCCCCTTTAGGATGGACTGGTTGGATCTTCTTGCAGTCCAAGTGACTCTCAAGAGTCTTCTCCAACACCACAGTTCAAAAGCATCAATTTTTTGGTGCTCAGCCTTCTTTATGGTCCAACTCTCACATCCGTACATGACTACTGGAAAAAACATAGCTTTGACTAGACGGACCTTTGTCAGCAAAGTGATGTCTCTGCTTTTTAATATGCTGTCTAGGTTTGTTATACCTTTTCTTCCAAGGAGCAAACATCTTTTAATTTCATGGCTGCAGTCACTGTCCACAGTGGATTTTAGAACCCAGCTCTACTCAGCTGCATCAAAACTTAATTAGTTTAAGCCAGCCCCACCCCTCACCTGGATCACTGCAACAAACTCTAATAAGTGTCTTTGCCCCAAGCTTCCTCATTCACCTTGCTCCTGCCCTCACTTCAGTAGAGGCAGAGTGATAAAGCGTGCACTAAGCCACATCTCTTTGCTGCATGTAACCATTGGCTGATTCCCCAGTGGTTCTAAGAAGAAAGCCCAAACTTCTAAGACAAACTGTGACCTGTGGGCTGACTCTGCTCCCTGACATGTCCTTGTATGGCTCACAGGCTACAAATGATTTTACATTTTAAAACTGGTGAGAGAAACCGAAAGAATGTGACATGTGAAAATTATATAAACTTTATTCAGAACATACAAAGAACTCTTACCAACAGGAAAACAAAACAATCCAATTAAAAAATGGACAAAAGATCTTAACGGTCACCTCATCAAGGACACACAAATGGCAGATAAACATGCCAAGAGATGCTGAACCTCATAGGTTACTAGAGAACTGCAAATGAAAAGAAGAATAATGTACCACTACCTACCCGATAGGATGCCTAAAATCCAAAACACTGACACCACCAAATGCTGGTGAGGATGTGGAGCAACGGGAACCGTCATTTTCTGTTGATGGGAACACAGAATTGGTACAGCCACTTAGGAAGACAGTTTGGGGGTTTCTTAGGGGTTTCTTTCAAAAGTATACACACTCGTAACCATATGAACCAACCAGTCTGCTCCAAACGGGTTGAAAATGAATCCACACGAATCCTGTGCATGCTAGGGAATTCCCCGCCAGTCCAGCGGTTAGACTCGGCGCTGTCGCTGCTGTGGGCCCGGGTTCATTTCTGGTCAGGAAAGTGGGATCCCACAGGCCACGTCACAGCCAAAAAAATAAAAAACAGATGTGCCTATGTATGCCCGTGGCGTTCTGTTTGTAACAAAAGTTGAAAGTAACTAAGATACCCTTTAATAAATGAATGGATAAATACATGGTTGTATATCTGGAAAATGAAACATTATTTATCCTAAAAAGAGATGAACCATCAAGTCATGAGAAGGTATGGAAGGCACAGTAGGAAGCGAAAGAAGCCAGTCTGAAAAGGCTACATACCTTTTGATTGCAACTATGTGACATTCTGGAAAAGACAAAATTATGGAGACAGTAAAATGGTCAGTGGTTGCCACCAGCTGAGAGAAAGAGGAAGGAATAAATAGGTGGAATATGCTGGATTTTTAGGGCAGTACTTGGATGCAACTCAATAACAACAGAATGATCTCTGTTCATTTCCAAGGCAAACCATTCAACATCATGGTAATCCAAGTCTATGCCCCGACCCGTAATGCTGAAGAAGCTTGAAGTTGAAGGGTTCGATGAAAACCTACAAGACCTTTTAGAACAAACACCCAAAAAAGATGTCCTTTTCATTATAGGGGACTGGAATGCAAAAGTAGGAAGTCAAGAAACACCTGGAGTAACAGGCAAATTTGGCCTTAGAGTACGGAATGAAGCAGGGCAAAGGCTAATAGAGTTTTGCCAAGAGAACGCACTGGTCATAGCAAACACCCTCTTCCAACAACACAAGAGAAGACTCTACACATGGACATCAGCAGATGGCCAAAACTGAAATCAGATTGATTATATTCTTTGCAGACATAGTTGGAGAAGCTCTATACGGTCAGCAAAAACAAGACCAGGAGCTGACTGTGGCTCAGATCATGAACTCCTTATTGCCAAATTCAGACTTAAACTGAAGAAAGTGGGGAAAACCACTAGACCATTCAGCTATGACCTAAATCAAATCCTTTATGATATACAATGGAAGTGAGAAATAGATTTAAGGGACTAGATCTGACAGACAGAGAGCCTGATGAACTATGGACGGAGGTTTGTGACATTGTACAGTAGACAGGGATAAAGACCATCCCCATGGAAAAGAAATGCAAAAAATCAAAATGGCTGTCTGAGGAGGCCTTACAAATAGCTGTGAAAAGAGGGGAAAAGAAAAGCAAAGGAGAAAAGGAAAGATATACCCATTTGAATGCAGAGTTCCAAAGAATAGCAAGGAAAGATAAGAAAGCCTTCTTCAGTGATCAGTGCAAAGAAATAGAGGAAAACAATAGAATGGGAAAGACTGGAGATCTCTTCAAGAAAATCAGAGATACCAAGGGGACATGCAAAGATGGGTTTGATAAAGGACAGAAATTGTATGGACCTAACAGAAGCAGAGATATTAAGAAGAGATGGCAAGAATACACAGAAGAACTGTACAAAAAAGATCTTCATGACCCAGATAATCACGATGGTGTGATCACTCACCTAGAGCCAGACATCCTGGAATGTGAAGTCAAGTGGGCCTTAGGAAGTATCACTACGAACAAAGCCAGTGGAGGTGATGGAATTCCAATGGAGCTATTTCAAATCCTAAGAGATGATGCTGTGAAAGTGCTACACTCAATATGCCAGTAAATTTGGAAAACTCGGCAGTGGCCACAGGACTGGAAAAGGTCAGTTTTCATTCCAATCCCAAAGAAAGGCAATGCCAAAGAATGCTCAAACTACCACACAATTGCATTCATCTCACATGCTAGTAAAGTAATGCTCAAAATTCTCCAAGCCAGGCTTCAGCAATACATGAACCGAGAACTTCCAGGTGTTCAAGCTGGTTTTAGAAAAGGCAGAGGAACCAGAGATCAAATTGCCAACATCCGTTGGATCATTGAAAAAGCAAGAGAGTTCCAGAAAAACATCTATTTCTGCTTTATTGACTATGCCAAAGCCTTTGACGGTGTGGATCACAATAAACTGTGGAAAATTCTGAAAGAGATGGGAATACCAGACCATTTGACCTGCCTCTTGAGAAATCTGTATGCAGGTCAGGAAGCAACAATTACAACTGGACATGGAAAAACAGACTGGTTCCAAATAGGAAAAGGAGTATGTCAAGGCTGTATATTGTCACCCTGCTTATTTAACCTATATGCAGAGTACATCATGAGAAACGCTGGGCTGGATGAAGCACAGGCTGGAATCAAGATTGCCAGGAGAAATATCAATAACCTCAGATATGCAGATGACACCACCCTTATGGCAGAAAGTGAAGAAGAACTAAAGAGCCTCTTGATGAAAGTGAAATAGGAGAGTGAAAAAGTTGGCTTAAAGCTCAACATTCAGAAAACTAAGATCATGGGCTCTGGTCCCATCACTTCATGGCATATAGATGGGGAAACAGTGGAAACAGTGGCTAACTTTATTTTTTTGGGCTCCAAAATCACTTCAGATGGTGACTGCAGCCATGAAATTAAAAGATGCTTGCTCCTTGGAAGAAAAACTATGACCAACCTAGACAGCATATTGAAAAGCAGAGACATTACTTTGCCAACAAAGGTCCAGCTAGTCAAGGCTATGGGTTTTCCAGTAGTCACGTATGGATGTGAGAGCTGGACTATAAAGAAAGCTGAGCGCAGAAGAATTGATGCTTTTGAACTGTGGTGTTGGAGAAGACTCTTGAGAGTCCCTTGGATTGCAAGGAGATCCAACCAGTTCATCCTAAAGATCAGTCCTGAGTGTTCATTGGAAGGATTGATGTTGAAGCTGAAACTCCAATACTTTGGCCACCTGATGCAAAGAACTGACTCATTGGAAAAGACCCTAATGCTGAGAAATATTGAGAGGAGCAAGAGAAAGGGGCGGCAGAGGATGAGATAGTTGGATGAGATGGTTGGACAGTCCATCACTGGCTCGATAGACATGTGCTTGAGTAAGCTCTAGGAGTTGGCCTGGCATGCTACAGTCCATGGGGTCTCAAAGAGTCAGACACGACTGAGCCACTGAACTGAACTGAACTATGACAATTAATTTTACTAGTCAACTTGGCTAAGCCCTGGTACCCAGTTTTTGGTCAAATATTAGTCTGAATGTTGTTGAGAAGGTATTTTTTAGATGTGATTAACGTTTAAGTCAGTAGCCAGTAAGTAAAGCAGATTATCCTTGATAGTGTAGGTGGGTCTTACCCAGTCAGTTGAAGGCCTTACGAGGAAGCACTGAGGTTCCCCGAGAAAGGAGTTCAGTTTCCAGGCTGTCTTCAGAGTCAAGGCTCTAGCACCAGCTCTTTCCCATCCCGAGCCTGCTGGCACGTCCTGCAGGCTGGGACTCGCCCGGGCCCACAACTGTGCGAGTCAATTTCTTCAAATAAATTCCTCTGTCTCTCTTCCTCCTATTGCTTCTATTTCTCCAGAGAATTTGGCTTACTAATATAACTTTCTCTCTCTTGTTGAGCATTGTGGATTTAAATATGCTAGTCTGGGTGAAGATATGTTTGGGATGAAGATATTTTTACTTGGAAAACTCTCTTTAGTATTAGAGTGAAAAGTGCCACTCCTCTGGTTTTGGGGTTAATAGTTGCAATGAATACTTCAGGGAAACACCAACCTTCAGGTTTTACTTTGTGTTGTTCTGAGGAGGGGAGGCGGCGTGGCCTTGCTGCAAGGCACACGGGATCTGAGTTCCTTCACCAGACGTAGTTTCTGTGCTCCTGTCCCCTACGGTGGAAGCCCGGGGTCTTAACCACGGGACCACCAACCCTCAGTTTAGATGAGCATTTGCCAGTGGGGAAAGTAGAAAGATTTCTGGCATTGGAAAGCTTGCTGGAACTAGGTTATCTTTGAAACCACAATCTTGGGTTCCACAGGAAGCGTATACACTCAGCACAAATAGGTGGCGATAGTCTGAAAAGTACTCCTTGGAAATCTGAAGTAGGTGCAGCTGTCTTTAGCCAGTGGAAACTTTAGACATAATGCCAAAAATGGTCCTCCAAAACCTCCCTTCCATCTATACAACTGGCTTGCTTGGTTCCACTTTAGCTAAATGCACAACTGATGTTTATTTTGCTTCTAAAATTGCTTGCTATTGTTTCACAAACATTGTAACAGCAATTAAGGAATTTTGTTTTAAAGAGAAAAAATGACTTACAACCCCACTACGGTAGAAACTCATTTCATTGAGCCTTTTCTCTTTTAACAAATATTTATTTAATTGGTGGCACTGGCTCTGAGTTGTGGCACGTGGGATCTTTAGCTGCAGCATATGGGATCTCGTTCCCTGGTCAGGGATCCAGGGAACCTCGGCCCCCTGCGTTGGGATGGCCAAGTTCTTTTTAGCCACTGGACCACCAGGGAAGTCCCTTGTTGAGCCTTTATAAGGACACAGACCAAAAAAAAAAAAAAAAAAAGCTGGCAGACCTTGGAATCCAGGGCAGCAGGCCTCTGGAGAGGGGAAAAGCACAGAGAAACTAGGGTGGAACAATGGTCGCTTCTGAAATGAAACTGAGGAGTTGAAATTCTCCCCAGGGCAGCGTGGAACTGAAAGAGCATGCACCCCTCTTGGAAACCCCCAGGGCTGTTTGGTTTTTGGGTCCCAGGCTCAACAATCTGCGGCCTTTTCTGTTTTGTCTCTCAGAGCCCCGGCTCGGGACAGTTTGGCAACTACAAGGTTGAGCGTGGCAGACACAGGGAACGGCCGCGGCTAGACTGGAGCCTGCGTGCAGGTGAGCGGGGCCACTCCAGGCCACCCAGCTCGGCTCAGCCGCGCCTCAGAGCCGCCCGCCCCACGTCGGCGGCCTGCTGGTCTCCTTACTCTACGGAACACCGTCCAAGGCCGTCTTAACCTAGTGGTGCACGGAGCTGATGAGAGGGGAGGACAAATGGCAAGCAAACTAATTTGTATTCATTGCATCCTGGCTGCAGAGGAGAGATGAAGCTCGCTGCCTGGGTATGAGCCATCCTGGCCATTTAACTGCTCCATGCCTGCTTTTCCTTTGGTACCAACAATACTGATGCTAGAGCTATTATGAAGACTCAGTTATGATGCACGAAGTACTCAGAACAGCCAGGAACACACTAAGCGCTACAGACATGTGTGCTTTACTATCTGTACTTAAGTAATCATTTGAGCCGCACCCTGCTCATCTTTTCCCACTGAGGAAACTGAGGCTCATCAGGATTAAGTCAATTACCGGAGATGGCAGAGCCTGAAACCAAACCCAGATTTATCTGACAGCAGTGTTTTCTTCTCGGAACATGACTGGGCCTGCTCACTGCTATTTAATTCCCTCTCCTGTTTGCCAGTTTAAGGCTCAGTTTATTCTCTTCCTACCGACAAGGGTGAAATCCTATATGACAGAGGCTCTGCCTTTAATCCAACATTCATGGGGGTGTGGTCACTTCCCCATACACCCTCCTCTTATAGACCTAATCTGGCCCTTCTGATAATTGTCTCTGCTTCCTCTGACTTTCAGAAAGCAGAGGATAACAACTAGATAAAAGAAATACTCTGAGAAGCAGGAGCCCTATCAGACTGCTGGATCTAGGGGAGCAATTGGCCTGTTAGGACAGTGATGAGCAACAGAAATAGTATAAACACAAACTTTAAAGGTATTTGAAATTTTTCTAATAGCTGTATCAAAAAGGTAAAAAACAAAGGCAAAATTAATCTTAATAACCGAATATATCCAAAATATACTGTTTTGACCTGGAACCAATATAAAATTATTCATAAGATATATATATATCTTATAATACATACACATCTCATAATATGTATCTCATTATATATATATTTATATATATATATAGTTCAGTTGCTAAAGCGTGTCACTCTTTGTGACCCCATGGACTGTAGCCCGCCAGGCCTGCCTGCCCTCTACTGTCTCCCAAGAATTTGCTCAAGTTCATGTCCTTTAAGTCCAGGGATGCAAGTGTGAAATCCATTGTGTATCTCACACATGCAGCCCTAGGAGTCCAACAGGTATCAGCTAGACACAAGGATGCGCTTGTTCCAAGAGCCTTCATTCATTCTATGTCTCTCTGCATCCCTTTTCTTCTTCCAGGGGCAGAGTCTGGGATGAAAAAAAAATGGCTGAAGCGGTGAAGTAACCCCCCATCCCCCGCCCCCGCATCGTCCCCGCTGAGGGCCGTTTTGCAGGCGGCTGAGATTTCTCCTGCGGTAAGAGGGTCTGCGCCCATCTGCAAAGTTTGCACTTTTCACCCCACTGGGCCAGGGGTGAGGATGGGGGCGCTTCAAGTTCTAGGGGGATTCGGGCCTCTCCTGGACCCCCGAAAGTCCTTCCCAGCACTTGGTGCCCAAAGGGGCAGAGCGGCTTCCGCCGGCACAGCACCCCGGGCGGGGGGCGCGGGGCGGGCAGTCGGACCTGCCGAGCGGACTCTTGGCCGGGCTCGGGTTTCCTGGGCCGGATGGCCGGCCACAGCCCGGAGGCCGCGAGCTCGGGATGCTCGGATCCGCCCGCGCGCGGCCCCCGGCGCAGCTGCCGCCTCCCCCGGGCCGGAGGCGGTGGGAAGCCCCCTCCCCGGCTCCGCGCCCCCTCGGCGGGGCCCTGGGAGGAGCCGCCCACCTGTCTCCCGGGACGCCCCATGGGGGCCGAGCGGGGGCGGGCGCGGAGGGCCGGAGAAAAGGCGCGGGCGGCGCGCGCGGCAGGAGTGAGGGCGCCCCGCGAGCGCGGGACGGGCACGCGAGCTGCCGCGCTGCGCGCACAGGGGCCGGGAGCCCGCGGAGCAGCCGGGTGCTCGCGGCGTCCGAACGGGGACAGGTGAGGGGCGGCAGGTGACGGGCGACGGGAGTCCCCGGTCGGAGGCCGCGGACCAGGGACGCGTTGGGACCGAAACAAGGGCAGAGGGAGGACCACTCCGGGCGGTGAAGGGCGAGGGTCCGCCTGCGGGGCCGCTGTCCCTTTAAGGTTGCCGGGGCGACGGCTCTGGCCAGAGCGAGGCTCATTGACGTCAGCAGCCGGGCGCTGATTGGCTGCGGCGCGGCCGTTTCCGGTGGCGCCGTTGCGGAGCCGCTATCGCCGAGTGGAGCGGAGCCGGGAGGGCGTCGCTGAGGGAGTCCCGCCGGCCGTCTCCGAGCCCGCAGCCCAGCCCGCCGCCGCCCATCCGCAGGTGAGGGGGCTCGCGGGCCCCGGCGCTCCTCGCCTCGCCTCCCGCCGCCCGCCCGGGGGCGCCGGGCCGACCCAAGATGGCGTCGCGGGGCGAGCCCTGCGGGGGGATGGCCGCCCGCCCGCGCGGCCTCTCCTCACGACTGCCGCGGGCCCCGCGCTGACCGGCGTCCGCGCCCCGGGCCGTCCCGGAGGCTCCCGGCTCCCAGTGCGGGCCCGCCCCTGCCGCCGCGCTCGCCCTCCCCCCACAAGGGCGGCGGCGCGGGGCCTGCGGAGCCCCCAGCCCTTCCGGCCGCCTGGGGGGCGGGGGCCGTGCTTTTCCCCCGCGGCCGCCTCCGCGTCCGCTCGCGGCGATCCCCGACCGTCCCGGCCAGCCGCCCGCCCCGCCCCGCCCCCGCGGCGGCGGCCGCCGGCCTCCCCCGTCAGTCTCCTCTCGTCAGCCCCCTCTCGCCGGCCTACCCCGTCATTCCCCTTTCGTCAGCCCCGTCTCGTCGGCCTTCTCTCGTCGGCCCCCCTCTCGCCTTCCCCGCCTCGCTGACCCCCCTGGGGTCTCCCCGCGGCTTTCCGACCGGAGTGAGATGGGGGCCTCCCTCCCGCGGCCCGGGCCCAAGTGCCGCGAAGGGCACGTCCCTGCCCTCCTCCGACACGTCCGGGGTACCCGGGAGCCCCCGCCCCCCCGCCCCCCCAGTCCGGGGCACGCGCGTCCGCGCCGGGAGGAGCCCGCGGGAGTGGCCTTCTCCGTGGTCCCCGAGGATGACCCCCAGGAAGGACTGGCCGCGGCCTGAATGAGCGACCTTCTCAAAGGGTCTGACATAATTCCTCGCGTCTAACCCCTTGGATACGGCGTTGTGTTAATATCACAGCTGACTTTCCAGAAGAACGAATCCCAGTGTTTTTTTAGGAGACACAATGCAGTGTCCGTTTTTTAGCAGTTAAATAACTGGGGACGAGGGAGAGCTAAATTGTAGGCTGTTAGAACTGAGTACAAGTGCAGAGTGAATCTATTCCATTAAGAAATTAAGACCGTGAAATACGGATTTTCCGGGGTTCACACGATGAACGCATCAATCCTGGGGCATTTCTATTAATATGCCGCCAAATTACCAGTGTCCTCTTTCTGGGTTGCAAACAAAAAGCCAGTTTCACCTCTTGGACCCATTTCTCTCATTTCTACCACAGACCTGACCTTTGAATGATTTTCTCTGGTCAGTTGAAAACATGTATTGATAATCCCGAAATGTATCTCAATGTTTCGAAACAGAGAAAGATCTCATTGACCGTTTTTGGTGTCTTTCAGTACAATGTATTTTCTAAAGCAGAAAATCCTGAAGTGGATTTTAAGTTGGTATGGTTGTCTGACTTGTGGAAGAGGCAGGTGTAAATCTATCTTAAAGTAATCTGTGTGTGTGTGTGTGTGTGTGTGTGTGTGAGAGAGTGAGTTTATTTCTGAAGGACCAGCAGGTCTCTCTTTCTCTCTCTCCTCTTTAATTTATGTGCCTGTCAGGTGTCTACAAACTTTCTCATGGTCTGTTAATTAGTCTATTGTTATTGACCTTTACCATGAAAGCTGTCAAAACAAAAGGAGTAACAGCATTTTGTACTGTGGCTGTGGCTCTTCCCTGTGCTGTTTCTTTGTCCTTTGAAATTTAGTTTGATCTCATTGGTTTTGTGCGCATTGAATTTGGGAAACATGAGTTAGTACTGAAATCTCTTGTGGAGTGGAGAGCACTTCACCTTTATCTTCTGATCTTAATTACATGATAATTAGGAGTTGGAAGGAAAACGGGTTTGTGACTCTCTTGTTAAGTTAGTGAGCTTTGAATTCCAGGCTAAGATTAGCCGCCCAATATTGCATTTATTTTACTTCACATCGAAGTAGTTTAAACCCTCTAAAATTCACTAAATGTAGTTTATCTATTGAGTCTTCATGTGAGTTAAAAACTTGATGTTTTAACATTTCCCTATTCAAATCTTTTATAGTTTACTTGTTAAGATGTTTATATGGTGTTTTTGTTTTTGTTTTTCTTTCTATTAGTAGCGTTAAAGATTTTCCCTTTTACTAGTGGATAATTGTGTTATCGTTTAAGACTGGAATCTGGTACAAAGAGTCTGGGATTAAAAATTGGTTTTTTAACTCATCTGGATTTTCTTTTGTGTCTTAAACCATTTTGGTTGTGTTGGCTGATGAGAGCCTGTGCTCCAGTGGTTTGCTGGGTGAGATCGGCCTGCTCCCCTGGGATCCAGGTTATGTGAAGGGGACGTCAGATGTTCCTCATGGTGCTTCCTTGCTTTCACCAAGCGCTGACTGGCATACCTTCTAATTCTCTGTCCTGTTTACCCTTTGCACGCTTCCCGCGTCGTCATGATTTCTTTTGCAGAAGAGAACTGAATGAAATTCCCTTGGGGCCTGCCTGACTCCTCAGCACCAGCCCCGCCAGGAGAGCTGCTGACACTTCCTCTCTTGGC